>NW_024351729.1:11916139-12388985 GCF_902729225.1 Pteropus medius
CTTGTATAAACTAACTATGTTTGCACACTGTCCAGAAGCTTATGCTCTGCCTGGCATAGTACTTGGAATATAATAGTAGTACAAAATAGATCTTTTGGAGTGTAATTAAAAGATTCCTATGTTATTGGAAAAAAAAATAAAGTGCTCAAAACATATATCAGTAGTATGAATTGCATGTTAAATTTCATAACACTGTGACTTTAGTCTTAATATCAACGTACCCAAACGCCGACATTTAAATGCAATCTCCTTTCTGAGGAGTCATTTTGGAAGGTAATAAATTTACTCTAACGATGTTGCTCCAAACATGTCAGCTTCTCTCCAGCTGCTTTCAGCACCCATTTCTGGACCTCGCAGAAGAATCTGTCTTCTTGTTTTACGTCCTCTCTTTGTCTTGCCCTCAGACTATATTCCCCAGCTGGATCTCCCACTTGACTCACCCTGCTTGGTTCTAAATGACTTTTGGCTATCTCCAAAAGGTCATAGCTATCCTCCACGGATGAAGATTCACAACCACTGGGAATCCAGTGACACCTCAATTAACAAACCCCCTGGGAGCAAAGCTCTTCTATAATAAAGTGCCTATATTAAAAATGAGATTAACTCCTTACAAATCATACAAAACGGAGCAGCTTGCCTGTGCTAACTGGACAAAAATGCCTTCTCAAAGAGCTTCGGTTTGCCCCTATCCCAGTCACAACAAAAAGATTGATTACACTCCAAATGGCAGGGCCAGGGTGGGGTCATTTCGCCCACTCTCCTCCATGTTGGGGTGCCTTACCTCGCCCCTGCCCCAGTGGAAATCTCTCCCTGCCTTTGCACCTCATTTCCAACTTGAGGTCTTTGAAACCCTCCCCAGGCTAACAACCATTTACACTGGCTGGTTTATCACTAGATAATATTTTACTGGAAATTCATTTATTCAAACATATTTATTTAGAGTACATTTTAGTTAATGTGTGTATTTTAACCAGCAACTTGAACGATAGTTGGTATTAAAATCTTTTTCCCTGACCCAGAAGAGCCAAGAATCATCAAGCATATGTGAATATATTTTAGGAAATGAGAATGCATCTGACATTACTGTCTGCTCCTGAGTGATCATCCTGATTTGGGAGGGAGTGCCGAGAGGGTCAAAAGTGTTATCGTTTATATTTAAATGGTTCCCTTCTCTTAGAGAGAAGGAGGACGGAGGGCCAAGCTTTTGCTTCTGGAAGCTTATTTCTCAGAGCAACTGGGAGTAGAGCAGCCTATGAGAGACTTTATAACTATCTTCTCCGAGGACCTCCCAAGTGTCTGAGAAAGTCAATGCTCCAACACGGCAGGGGGCAAAATGAAAAAGGCATATGGGTTTTGGTGAAGGTGCCTTCCTGTTAGTAAAGAGGACAAAGCAATGGTGAGTTTATCTTCAAAGGCAGTAAAAGTTGCCTTTTGGCATCACTAATTACATCACTGTAATTAGGGCAATTTATGTGATTTCCTAATTTGCTGACATTGTTAAAGCCAATCATACAGCTAACCTTAATATCATCAGCACAATATATTTATATTCTTTTTGATATATTTTTTTCAAATTTTGAGCAATCACCTGGAAGATTTGGTATGCAGTCTTCTTAATTTTTTTCCTTTAAGAAAGTAAACTTCTAGCTAGTACATTACTGAGAACATCTAGCGTTTAGAGGTTCAGGAAAGTGACATGCGGGGGTAATGGTGGATGCTTAAATATTCATTCTTCTATATTGAGGAAGAAATGGAGGTGTTCATACCCTATTCATGTCTCTCTTTAGGCCATAAAAGTAAGAATAAGCAAAAAGATGATGCATTGTGATGATGAATAATAGTAATGCAGAACAGCAATACCTGTCTTTAGATTGTGATGGCAGTTTCTTAGCCTTTTTGTATGCAGATGAAGACTTGAATTTTTATAGCAAATCTGCCTTTAAGCCTAAATATCTTCCCACATCTTACACCCACTCCCAAACACACATTCTCACTTCGGGGTTGGGAAGGTGACTTTTTTCTTTTCTTGGAAAAATTTTACATGTTATAATTTGTAAATTTAAGGCATACAGTGTGTTACTTTGAAACATTTATATATTGTAATATGAGTGCCATCGAAGCAATATTGATTACATTATATCATTATAGTACAGTATTATTGAATATATTCATGATACTGTGCATTAGATCTCTATGGCTTACTAACTCTACAAGTTTGTACCCTTAAGCATAATCAACCTTATCCCTCCACCACCATCCCCTGGTAATGTCAGAGATGGTACAAAATTGGTTTTGTCCTCCTCAAAACGTTCTCCCAAACATTTTGGTTGAACACATTTATATAATTGTTAATAACAAGCATTTATTGAGTGCCAAAAATAGTCTGGTGAAATTGTGAAAAACATAGACTAAGTGGTTATAAGTGGTTATTGCTTAAAGAGTGTATCTTCTGAAAACTTAAAATAGAAATGAGGAAATATATGAAAGAATAGAATGAATGACATCATCTTTCTTTATCTAAAGTCAAGAAAGAAATGACCATGCTCAAATACATCAGTATGTAGAACAGGTTTTCACAAAATCTTAATTTTAATTCAATCTCATACCACTTGCTAATTTAAGTCTCTTCAGAACCTCTATGAGATATAGTCTGTACTGACTTCTCCAAAGGTCTCTTGACTTGATGTATTGAAATAATTCAAGAGGACTGAGAAAAATATCTTAAACCTTCTGGTCATTGGTTCAGAACTACTTTTTCAGAGGGTCTCTTCTATAGAATTTCTAATTTTTGCCTCCATGGAATTGGCAATCAACTGCAAACTATTTCCTTTGTGGCTTTTACTATATGCTTAGTAAATAGAAGAACACCCTGAAGATGTTTCTAGAAAAGTCCAGCATGCATGAAAATTATCAAGGTAACAGGATCTACTGTTTTGACTCTTTAATTGATATCCCCCCTCAAAAAAAAAAAGAGAGAGAGAAAAAACAGTGACTGCAGACCATGTGGCTATGTTGACCTTCTAATTCTAGAACTATAAGATACTGTGGGAGGAAATGTCTAATATGATAGCTACGATAAAAAAAAAAGACATTTTGTAAATTATTAACCAATTTGAATTCTTAATAGATCTTTAAGAAAGGTGGAAAGGATTAAAAGGGTATATTCTGTGTAGATTAGGGCCCATAACAGTGTTTTCTATGGAAATATTATTAAAGTTTTAAACATGGATTTTAGATATGTTAATATTTGTATTGACAAGAGAATGAGTGAATTAGAACTATAGTAATACTGGAAGCAGGGAGGCTAAAAAGGCTTCATGATGAGACATAAAAATATTTTGGAGAAACTGGACAAAAAGTCAAGAGAATTTGTTCAAGGCTTCAAGGAGAAAGTGTAAAAGCCAGAAAAATAAAAAGAAGCAAAAGGATTATGTAGAGGAACTGACTAAGGAGCTATGGACACAGCAAAAGAAAAGCTAATTGAAGGAAAGGAAAATTTCAATTGGAGAATAGAACAATAACATTAAATTAGTGCCGCTGTATATGGTTTGTACACTTTGAGATCATTTCCCATCAAAGTAAGGTGGTTTTTCTTGTTTGTTTATTGCCTTTTACTAGATAGTGTCCAGAACAGGTGTTTTGTGTCCAACCCATGGAGTCTGAGAAGGCGTAAAAGATGGGTCCCAGGTTTGTAGTCTCTGGGAAATGATGTTAGAAATTTACTACAGGTAGATCACCAGGAAATATTCACAGTGAACATTATTCTGAGCCTCTAAAAACTCTCAAGTCCCATAAGGGACTAGATCTGCCACTGATTTGCCTTGTGACCTTGACCAACTTGTGGGTAAAACAAGATGTGGTTTTCAAACTCTGCTAACAGAGTCCTACTGTTGGTTTCTGGTTCTAGCTCTGCCACTGATTTGCCTTGTCACCTTGACCAACTTGTGGGTAAAACAAGATGTGGTTTTCAAACTCTGCCAACAGAGTCCTACGATACTGCTTAAGTGCCTCTGGGTGGCTGATGGGTGAGAAGTAGGAGTGAGGCTCAGTTCTTGACCCTTCTCATGCATATACTTTAATCCCTTTTAACCCATTTTATATATTGTGGGTCCAGATATGATTTCCTTTTATTTTTTTCCTGCTTTAAAAAGATTCGAAAACCAGTGTTAAGCATAGTCTCTAAACTCTTTTTCTGCTATAATTTTTTTTCTGTTATATAGAATTCTTTTCCATAAAACATGTTTTTTAAATATATATATCACTTGTGCCAAAACAAATACTGAGATATGGTGAAGGTCAGGAATTCATTGCTACAAAAAAATGCTAAGTACTAACAACCACAAAACTTGGTACAATGGTAAGTGTTTCCAGCTCCTGTGTCTGTAGGCTGATGATTCAGTCTAGGGGTGGGTAAGATAGAGCTGGTGTTCAGATATCAGCAGGCAGTCAGCTGGGGACTTAACCACATGAACTAAGCTGTAGGTATGCTTGTTGTTGGCCTGGCACCTTGACCCTTCTCTGTGTGTCTCTCACATTCCTGCAGCAGGCTAGCCTAGCAGGCTAGGTCACATTCTCATGGTGATGGCAAGGGGTAAAGAGAAGGAGCAGAAAAGCACAAGAGCTTTTTCAGGTTTCTGCTTGAGTCAGGTTTGCTATTGTCCCATTAGAATAGCTATAATCAACAGGACAAGTAATAACAAATGTAATTGTATACAAATGTTATTACTTGTCCTGTTGATTATAGCTATTCCAACAGGTGTGAGATGGTATCTCATTGTGGTTTTGATTTGCATTTCCCTAATAGCTAGTGACGATGAGCCTCTTTTCATATAACAGCAAACTTTTTGACTGAAGTCATAGACCTTGTATTAGATTAGCACTGGGCTGTGGAAGCATTGGTTCTCTGGGAATCCTGTCCTACATTTGGAAATGAAAACCCAGAATCCCCCACTTTTTTTTTTTTAGTAATTCCTAATTCCTTCAGGCTGGACGTGAATGTGGACCCAGACTGAGCAGTGGTTCAGTGGTGACAAAGGAAGACCTTTTACAATATTAAAATCTAAAAAAACAAAACCAAACTATTCACCTTGATGCTCATTTTGCCAATAACTTCAACGTAAATAATTAGGTAAATTTGGGCTCACTGTAAGAGAAGTGTGTCAAGAGCAATACTGCAAAGGCTGAAGAGAACTCATGCACTGCTCAAGTACTATTTTAGGTAGTGCATAAATAGAAGTTATTTCTCTAGATGGGTGTATGTCAAGCTTTCTCCCCAAGAGATGCCATTTGGGGTGTCACATCCAATTTCAGGAATGTCAGCTAACAGCCTTTAAAATGTTTTTGGGATAACTCCTCTTAATAAAAAAAAAAAGCATGTCCTGGGCATTGGCAAGTGTGACCCTGTCATGGACACACACCAAGGCAGCCATTCAACAACGGCATCCATTTCTGCTCCTCTTTAGAATTCTGAGTGACAACTGTGGTGGAAAGAGAACAAAAACATGAAACTGATTTCCAATACATTTTTCCCTTGTCTTTGGGCGAAAAATTACACCATTATGTCATTTTCGTGATGTGCTCATCAACGGGAGTGAAAACCTCATTTGTCATCTTTTGGTCTGATAGAAAATCAGAGTTTAGGGAATTCAGCTGGGCTGTCAGCATTCTTTGCTGTCAAGTAGAACAGCTGAAAGAAGGCAGCAAGAACACAGGGCCAGTGAGTGCTGCTGGGCCCTGATGCCGATGCTGGCTGTAGACATCCATGGAAAGATCTGTTCCTTGGTGGCATTCCAATCCAATTTGCTGGAGCTGTTTATCAAGTTCCCATGCAGACAGGATGTAAATATGCCACTTAAATCTGCAAATACGATAATGAAAACTGATATTCGTAATTGTATCTGTGTGGTCCCACTGACTCAAACCTAAATGGATTTCCAACCTAATATTGCTAAATGAATCCTTGAAAAATGTGAGGTCCATTAGGGGAAAGAGTGGCATCGCTTCTCACATCCTGACATGAGAGGGACATCTCCGTCATTTTGCATGATTGAAATAAATATTTTTATCTGCTTCTTGAAATTGCCTTGCCTCAGTTTTAACCCCATCTTTTGTGCTGGGGAAGTATGTGAAATACAGTGTTGCTTCCATCTGCTCTAAGGTGGGGAATAGCTATTGTGCCCTGTCAAGAAGAGGGTTCTATATGGCAGAAAAAGATGTATAGACCTCCCCTCAGGTGTCCTCCATAGAGTTCTATCTTATTGTAAAAGTTTCAAAGCCTATTTCTGTCACTTACCATCGATGTGTCTAGCAAGTGACAGGAATCATTGTAAATCCCCACCACCTTCTGGCCCCAGCTGGGTGCAAAGGCACAATCCCAGAAACATAATTCCTGCATTAAAACTTATTAAAATCGCAGTTCAATCTTCACTGTGCACTCTCTTCAGTAGGTAGAGGGGAGAATATATTCATAATGACCATCAAGACCTGTTGACCATCTATCTTTCTTCCTTTCCCTTTCAATATTTCCATCACGCGGTTTTTTTTTTTTCTTCTTCACAGCAAATTCCTCAGAACTCTTCCTTGTCTGAGCCCACACAGATTCTCTAGTCTTCTCTCTTCTTTCCTCTCTGAATCGGTTCTTTATTTTGTAGAGTCAAGTCACTCCCCATTTCCTAGGTTCTGTCTCAGGCTGTCTCACTCACTCCCCATTTCCTAGGTTCTGTGATGCAGAAGACCTTCCACTGACTGAAGAAGGAAGTGCCCCTTTCGTTTTGGGGTTAAAAGGGGAGGGGAAATAAGAGAATCACAAAAATATGTAACTTAGTTTCTTCTTCTGAAATCGCCATTACACTTCTGAGACTCAGCTTCCTCATCTGTCAAGTGGGTACAATGCTAATATGCCCCACATTTCAGGGTTATTGCCAGGAGTCAGCAAAAATAGAGCATAAAAAGTCCCCCTCACAGTATGGAGCACGTGCACAATAAAGATGATCTCTCTCCCCTGTTCCCAGAGATATATCAAAAATGTTCATCTTTCATTATGATAACTTTTCTTTCTGCAAATGATTTTTTCATAGTCGCTCTTGCTTAGGATTATTTTCTGATGCAGTAACTGTCATAAAAGCATGTTATAGTCTATACTATTTCATACTTTTGCCATTTTAAGGGAAGGAACAGTGTTTTGCTCATTTTGATATTTCCCATAGTACTCATCAAAATGTTTTAAATGTATTTACTGCTCAATAAATGTTGGACCAAAGTTCACCACTGGATTGGATCTCAATCCATTTCTTAGACATATATGTCACATCTGTCCAGACTTAGAGTCACTTTAGAAACCCCAGGAAGTGAGTAGGTATAGATAATGAGAAAAAATGCTTGAAGTGACAACAGTGCTCATTGGTTGAAACTTAGCTCTACTCCTTTGAGAGAGATTTCACTCCGTTTATTTTTCCTGCAACTAATGCATTTATTGTCTCCAGGCATGCAATTCTGAAAATTGGCAAAGACCTCTGTTTTAATTTATAAAATGTAAATGATTCAGACAAAAGGAAAATTTTAATTCTCTTAAGTAAAAGTTTTTGTCTGGCATAGTTATACATTTCTTTTTGATAAAGTTAAACTTTGACATTACTTTTACTCACACAACTCTTTCTCCTCCTGTTAAAACCTCACATTTCCCAAGTAAACAAAGGATTCTGACTCACGAGATTTGTTTGAGAGTAGCATAGACTTTTGGAGTTTTGCAAAATTAGTCGTTTCGGTGCCCAAATCTATATTATGACTGTTTCTCTCATATGAAAAAATGTGCTTTGGCAAACTTTATTAAAATTTCAGTATATTACTATTCTGTACTGTTGTGTGTGTGTGTGTGTGTGTGTGTGTGTCTTCTTTCTCTTCCCTCCCTACTCTGCCTTCTCTCTAACTCCCTCAATAGAAATGAAGTTTTAAATATTCAGAATCTGCCATGTACTTTTCACCTCCTATATTTTCAAGCATTTACCATCTATCTATATCTATATATAAATATATTTAAAATATATGGTTGCATACATAATTGCATCTTTAATTTGCAATTTATAGTAAATTCTCAGAACACACAATATTGCCACATCTTTGGATTCAGATGTAGCCATCGCAGGAAAAATTCTATTTCCCTGGGGTCATTTTTGCTTCTTTTGTTAGAGAGAAAGTACAAGTTTGCTGGCAGACAGAAGGAGGCATTGAGAGAGAAATGAGAGGCAACCATTCCGCTCTCCACCTCAGTCTGTGCCCTGAAGATGAGGTTGAAATAGACAACCCCTGAAAAGTCTCTAAAGCTGACAATTCTAGAAACACAAATAAAAATTTATTTTATCATGGACCTCTCTTTCCTACTTCTCTTCACTCGTCCTCACCAAAATAAAAAGTCATATTAACTGTCCTGATTTCCTTGATAATGCCTTTATTTAAAATAAATGATTCATGTAAAGCAAACAGTATTTTATGTCATTTTATATGTAAATTTCTGACTATATTAGTGATATATGATTAAGATAAAAACGAGAGAATATAGAAAAATTACTTTAATCACAATATCTAGAATCAGTCATTAACTTTGACATGTATCCTTATATGTTGTGTACATGTGTGTACACACGTGCATATATTTGCATTAACTTTAATTTGCTTAAATGATCACTTTAATATAAACAAATGAGAAAACTGCTTGAGATTACATTGCCCTTTATCCCCTACTATTCCTCAGTGTGCTTAAGAGAAACATTTTTATAAACTGGATGCAAAGTGAGCTTTGAAGGCATATTTTCAGAGAACTGATAATTTTGAAGCTTCTCAGAGCCAGATTTTTCGAATGGTAAGAACCAAAAAACAAACAAACAAAAAAGCACAGAAGGCAGTAAAGGGTAGGAAAAATGGTTGAATAGTCAGCTGTGTTGCTGAAGCAGGTGAACGAGGGAAAGCATTAGCCTATCACATCTAAGCCTATTCAAAGGGAAGTGGGCTCCACTTGATGGGCACGATGCCAGAACTCAATAATAAAGGAGCTATGTAGGACTGCAATATGGTACTCTAGAAATACATTTTCCAATTAGTCATAAGTGTTTATTCATCAAGGCACACCACAATGCTTTTGGTAACTGAGTTGTACAAGCAGCTGTAATTGGCAATTGAGAAGCATCAATGCAAATGTTTTGATGTCTAATCCTGAAATTGTTCACGCTCCATATTTCCACTGAATGGTCCCTCTGTCCTGGAGTAGTGTCGGCTGTGACTACAGGTTTAGGCCCTTTATAATCATAAAGCATTAAATTAGATCCATCTTGCAGATTTAGTTCTTTTTTTTTTAATTGGTTTGAGAAAGAGTTGAAACAGATTGAAAAATATTCTTTCAGCAAGATTGGTGAATATTTTGTTTCAACATAAAGAGAAGCTTGGTAGGATGGTCAACTTAAAAATATTTTTCCAGATCTTCAGAGGAAAACAGTCAGTAACAGAAGTCTTTATTCTCGACAAGTGCCAACAAGAAGCTCAGCTGGTCATGCCACACATGGCTTCAGACTAGCCTGGATGGCAGGAGAGCGTGTGTGACAGTTCTTGATAGCTCTGTTTTGGTTAACATATCACATTAACCTCTGGCCATTAATCTAGAACAATTTTTTAAAGCTAGATAAGAAGCTCCAGTGTAAAAAAAAAAGAAAGAAAGAAAGAAGGAATCCCACAGGATGTTTCCTGACCTTTACAAACCATCAGGGCTGGCAGTTTCTTGAATATATAAAAAAAAATTTTTTTGCACTCCGTAGTAGCACAGAGCTGCAAATGATCACGTAAAAGGGTCTCCTCCCCCTACTCCCCAAAGTTTTCAGTGTGAGAGCCTTGTGACAATTAAATCAATTTCTACTCGAGTCCCCTGAGGTGGAACTTCTCCCCACTTCCTCAAGGAGACTTCTTAGACTAATAAGGAGTCAGCAACTTACTGGGAGGATGCTGCAAAGTAGAAAGATGGAATATCAGGTCAAAGAAAAACTGTAGCAGAATTACCACTTTTCGCAGACTGAAAACCAAGCTTATAAAAGAAAGAGTCTTATTTATCGTGGGAAGAAGAGTGTAGCCAAAATTAAGCTTTGAAAACAGCTATATCTGATAATGCTATTTGACTGTTGTAAAAAGAACTGTCATTAAAGAGAAATTTACTTTATTCTCCCTTCAAGTTTAAAATGTAGTTTTCATTTGCAGAGGTAAAAAGGAACCCTCTGACTTTGATGCCTAAAGCTCATGGTATATGGAGCGTTATAGATACAATAACATTCATTTTACAATAATGGAAACAAAAGAAAATTAAATTACCACCTGATTGCCTTTGCCTGTATTTAATCCCAGTAATTAAAATGCGAATTTACTTTGAGACCATAGACCACTGTCCTCCCCTTTCACTCCACATCGCTCAAGCACAGCCCAACCGAGCACCCCAGTTCCATCTTCTTCATCAATGGTCTGCTTAATCTGGCAGGTAAGGCCATCCGATCCCATCTCCCTAGCACTATTGAGCACATTTTAAGAGCTCAGTATACACAGCCAGGAAGATCTCTGTGGAACTAAATAGCCAAAAGATTAGAGGACGTGACATACATTCCTCCTGGGCCACTTGGCCTTGGAGCTGATCGAGAAGCACCAGAGTCACCTGCCCAGGTCTCCAGGTTACCTTTCCATGAAGCACCTGTGCTGGACAGGCGGAGAGCATGCAGGCATGGGAGGCAGTCTGTGTGTATCTATGGTAATAGAGAATCCACTGGGCAAATTTGGGCTGTGGCCAGAATGAGTTTTAGAAAGCTGAGGTCCTACCTAACAGCCAGGAATTGTCCTCAGAGGCTGTTAATCCAAGGACTCCTGGAGGAGTCCTGATGTCTTTTAAGCCAACATATTCTGGCCCAGTTACTGGGTTAGCACTACTCTGTATCATTAGCTCCATTGGGTTAGAGTCTCATCAACTCAGGCTGGTCACTTGCACAGTGTTTGTTGTTATGGTCATGTTCTTTGCACTGGGATACAAACTGCCTGGAGACGTCCAGCAGAGCTGGAGAGGGACCGTGTGTCCTTATAGGGCTCCACATTCAGAAAGGTCCCACGCTTCGTTTAATGATCTGCTATTGCCATCTTGAAATTTTTAATGCATTTTCATTTTATAAAAGGGGCTTGTAAATTACGTAGCCAGTCCTGACAAGCTAGCCTGCATCTCAGGCTGCCACTGCATCTGTGCCATTTAGAGTTTGGGTATACCCTCCTCAGGAAAGGGGAACTGTTGAATTTAAATAAAGCCAGAAGCTCTCATTGAAATATAAGGAGTAGGCATTAAAAGCTAGCATAAGGTTTTCTTGAGATGTATCTAGTCTCTTCATATAGAACAGAAAAAACAAAAGTTGCTCATTATGATAATTGGGATTCATTGATTTAAAGGTCTTGCTAATTATTTGGGTAGATGTTGTTCTCTTCCCCTCTATATGGATTTAGACTTCACCTTCCAAAAAAAAAAAAAAAATCAAGATTAGTCCTTGGGAGGTGAGCTTGCTTTAATAGGTCAACTAATAAGTGGCCAGAAGTTCTATAGCTCCTGGGAATATTAGAAGGGAATCGAGGCTCTATATGGAGCCCGACCCCTGGACCAGGAAGGAGACTGTCCCCACAAGGCACAAGACTGGACCCCAGGGAACAGGCCTCCAGAACCTGCTGTCTAGTACTCTCCTCAGAGAGAGGAAGCCTAAAGGTCAGGGAAGGAGGAGGGCGGGACCTACGCCTACCCCAGGTGCTCTGCACAGACTTCTCCCATCTCTGTCTTTGCAATTCTCACTCTCTGTGTTGATCTTTGCTTCTCCCATCACAAGAGGGCTTCATTGGCACAAGAGTCCTGCCTTTCATTTCTGTATCCCCAGCACCCAGCAGCCGTGCTTGCCTCACAATGCTTGTTGGGTTAATAGTTAAAACAGGTTTTCCTTCAAGACTTTTAATGATCTCGCCGTATTCCTCATAGGGGTGGGGGAAGCTAACACTACCTGAAAAAGATGAACAAAGAAATGGGAGGAATCAGGACAATCAAACACAGCCTACTTTCTTGTTTTGTCCGCTTACCTCTAACTCATCAAAGCAAAGATGGGTAGGGAATTATTAAGGAATTTGAAAAGCTCTAAACTTGCCTGACATAGAAGGAATGCTAGAGACAATACGTGCTTAAGTCTTTAATAAAACTGAAGGTCTGCAGCTAGCACCATGGCAATGCAGCTTAAGTCAGAACCCCTGGATCTTGCTTCTGCCCCTACCCCTACCAGCCATCTGAGTTGGTACATCTTCATGCAACCTTTTTCTATTTTTTGGTTTTAACCTGTACAATAGAGATCATAATACTCACTTTGCATCCTTCCCAGGTCTATTGGGAGAGTCATATGAGATCATTGTAGGCAAAAGCACTTCACCATCTGAAAAGCATAAGACATAGGTGAAGTTCCAGTATCAGCATGTACACCTTGAGCTCTGAGGCCAGAAGAGGCCCCAGCCAGGAGACACACTGTCCTTGGAAGAAGAGCCTGTGCACCAAGGAGGAGGCAGGTGTGCTGATTTCTTTCCAGGAGTTAATTGTGTGTGTTCTGGAGGCCCCTGACATTTTCCAGCCCCACTCTGGGGCAGTGGATTACGAGAGAACGTGTTCCTGCCCGAGCAGATTTCCTCCTGCTCCCCAGAGCCTTCCTCTCGGTTTTCCCCTCAATGTGATTACTCACTAATCCCCTTTCTTTCTCACATGTACTGATGACCAGACCCTCGTGTTTGACTCCAGAATGACTCCGGTGGATGTGGGCTTCTACCAGGAGGAACTCTAACGGTTTCCAAATACATCTTCTTGCAACCATCAAAACTTCTTAGGTCAGAACATTTTCATATTGCAGGTGTGTGTGTGTGTGTGTGTGTGTGTCCACTTACTGGTTGAATTTAGTGAAAACTCATGGGCTAAAAACTCATTTGGGTTTGTTTGGATGAGTAAGAAATGAAGGGAATTCAGAGTGTACAAGATTATAAATATTACAGAAGTTATTCAAAACCTCATTTACTTTAGTCTGACTGCCTCTTTACATATTTAAATTCCATTTGCACCAACCGACCCTGATACTCTTAAAGAAAATAACAACAAACAAGCTACTGCTAAGGGAAATGTAAATTGGTTTGTTCGCTCCCTTATACTCCTGGGCAGTGAAAACACAGACGATTGTTATTCCAAGGGTCTCATTGAACATACAAAATCTTTGTCTTTCTTGGGAGTGGCTTTAAAAGTTTACCACTTTCTAAAGGGTTCTTTGTGTCCAGAAACCAATTTTATGCTCCTTTTCTCCAACTCCAAAGTCCTTACAAACTTGTTAGTTTCTCACACAAACACATTTGCACTCATTTAGAAAAAGGGGGAAACAGTTTGCTTTGGGAAAATCTGTTTATTGTTTTTCTCTGACATTTACAAAGTCCTCACACTGTGCTGGGAGTTGCATGCAGCTTCTAGAAGCTGACTGTCTGTGGAGGCGTTTGTGTTCAAGGGGACAAGGGCTAAGGATTCTGAGATGCCAGCACCCTGGCCCTGGGCTGGATCCGGTGCACATACAACAGTGATCACCACAGTAGGAATTCGTGCGAGGGACGTGAATTCTATGCTCATCCCACCCAATTCCCAAGCCCCAAGACCCTTTCTTCTCACATAAGTTTTTCCGAAGTTGTTTCATTGCAGAAGAAATGTCTCTTACCATGTGAATTCCTATTCGACTTGTATTCACGTTTTACTCTAATTGTGTTCAAGCCAAGATGATGTGCTTTGGTTACATCTTCTAATACTGCCATCACAGAAAGATAGTACAAAGTCCACTGTCCTCATCGTAAGCGGGGGCCCTAAATGAGCAGCTTCTGGGCAATGCTGCTGTCTCTGCCTTCCCTTGGGATGAGAGGATATCACGTCTAAAATCCAAAACCTAAATTAACAGAAAATTCAATATTTTCATACACATCGATTACCCAGTTTTAAAAAAGGATTCTTTTAAATGTGGAATCACTTGGTGAACATATAAAATGGGATTTGATTTACAAAAATTTCACTTAGGAATGTGTAAAGGAAGGCACACTCATACTGCATTATTTCAATTTGTATACAAGTCTCATACTAAATAGTTTCTGAGCATTTGTCAAGCATCAACAATAGTTGATTGTCAAGAGCTAGATTTGCCCTTTTTAAACTCTGTTTTCTCAACAACTGAAAAGGGATCTTCCTCTGTCTCATAGTTGGAGACTCTATTTAATCCTAAACAAGCATTTCTTTTGCCCGAATGGTTTATCAAACCAAGATCAAAGATGAGGGTATTTGAGATTCCTGTCTGTTTCATAATAAGCCGTATTTGTTCTCAATCTAACACTGCTCAATGATATGGACTGCAATTGTAATTATAGCCCATATAGGTTGTAATTATTTTATAAAAGGGAATTCAGTGAGGTCAAAACAGAATTTGAAAGCCATTACAGCAAAGCAGGTTGGGCTGTTGGTTATTGCCCTGTTAAGGCTCAAATATGGCTACAGAATAAGAGGCTGGCTTAGGCCTGGGTGAAAGACAAGGGGACATAATTAGCTAGGGCTCATGAAGAATGAATGAGGCTGGTGCTGGAGCATCCATGTGCCACAGCCAAGAAGATGGCCTGATGTTAGTTCCTGGCTATGCCATGATCCTCCCATCTGGATTAAAAAAAAAAAAAAGGTAAGTGTAAAAACCCAACCAAGGTTTGACTCCTAGCAACCTGAAGAAGCATTTGCTTCCTTTCAAAGGAAGGTTGGTATCCATCACAAATAATTCTCCAATGCAGCCACTGAAAGATAAACTTGAAACCACACAATTTGTTAAAGTCAGTGTGCATAACCATGAAAATATCCTAACTGTATTGGTTGTCATGTATTTGGCTTCTTTTTACTTCTCTTAGATCCACAATTCTACCCATCAAATCCTCATGTGACAAGGTCCAAAGGCAAGAAGAAAGGAAGTATGAGACAACAAGGACTCCTTCCCATAATTCTTCACCCCCTGTCTCAGTGGCTAGAATTTCGGGTCATGTGCCTATCCTGCCCCGACCACTGGGAAGGAGAAAGACTTGCAGGATAGACGGAGATCAGCCTTCGTTCACCTTGGGAAGTAGGCCTGGGGCAGAGGCGATCCCATTTGTCTGGAAATCTTCACCGGTGCTGTCTGGATGTAATTAGGGTTCTAAGTTTTACCCACTCCCCACAGGATACAAAAGAACAATCACAAGCTACTAAAAACATTGCCTCCTAAACTAAACTGAAGTAGTACAGCCTGGTAGATAAATGCTAAATTGGAGAGCTGTTGCTCTGGGTTGCTTTGTCCAATTACACACTCCCTGCTATGTGTCCTTGGGCAGTTCTCAATGGATCCAAGCCCCAGTTTGTGCTTCTGTCAGAGGAGAATAGTGTCATTTACCACCTCCTGGTCTCACCACTGGGCTGTATAATGATTAAAAGCAGCCTCATAAGGCCTATGAATTTCTCGGTTGAAAGTATAAAGTGCTGAGTTTTCTGGAGATGACACAAATGTCAAATCGCTGAGTACAGAACCAGCATCAGCTTTGCCTTTCAAAGTGACCCGAGGACAGGCTCCCCTCTTGACGACACTAATGTCTCAGGTTTTTTTTCTGCTGCACTTGGACATTCATTTCTGTCCCACATCCCCACCCCTCCAAAAAAAAGGGCATGAGTAATAATAGTTTACGGATAAGAGCGAGGGTGCGATGAGAGAGTTGAAAGACAAAAGGGGGAAGAAGGGGGCTACAGAGATCCGGTTTTCTTCCACAAATTACAAACCCTGTTCAAGCCCACGATTTTAACACTGATTCTAGACAATTAAATGTTTTCATGGTGCCCAAGACAGGAAACGTTTGGTCTCTTGATGGCAGATTTCCATATGTTTAGGATCTCAAGCCAGTATGCCTTGGTTTCCGAAGCCACCCCTTCTGATGGCATCGTGACCACTGGTGCCACCATGTCCAAACGCAGCAGACGTGCACCCATGAGCTGTCCCATGTATCTCGCACATACCAGTCCTCAGTTTTTTAAGACATTCCTGTTAAAGATACACCCAGCCCAGACATACATTCATTGTTATATTTATTTTTACTTATTTCCCAAAACAAATGGAAGTGGCTTACATTTAAAGATATAGCACGTACGAGTTTAAAAAAAAAATAAGGAGAGCTTAGAAATAATTTTCTAGATTGAGCCATGTAGAAATCTGAGAGGAAAGCATTCCAGTCAGAGAGAATAGCAAGTACAAAGACAGAGAAGTGTGTTTGATATTTCTGAGGAACAAGAAGGCTAGGTTGGCTGGAGTAGAGTAAACGAGAGTAAAAGAAATAGGAGGTAGATGAGGATAGGGCCAGATGGCACAGCAACTTATGGGCGGGGGGGAGGCATCATATATAAAGTACAAGTTTAAAAAACTAAGGCAAGCTTAGAAATAATTTAGAGCGAAAATATATCAGATGGTGATCTTAAAATGAAATACAATGAATTCAAAATTCCACAGCTGAAGACAAAAGGAAATCCTAAAGGATTACTTAATTCTCTGTATCTGACTTGTTTTCATTTTTTTCATATTTATCTATCTATCTACTTACCTAATAATCTATCTTTCTGAAAGATATCTTTTCACCTGGAAGGTTAAACCAATAGCTGACATCAGATTCAAAAGAAATTTAATCATGTATCTTAAATTATTCTTGGAATAAGGAACAGCACTTGTTGATTAATTAGTTGGTCGGTCATGCTGCTTCTTACAAAAGGGACATGTGGAACAACAAAGAAGAAAAACGTTTTTAACTCTAGTTTTGCAGAAGATACAATTATGTTTTCCATATTAACGCTTCTTAAGACAATTTTTTTAAAAAAGGCAGATGGTATATCATTTTATTGTGACTGAACAGAAACATTACCATAGGAGACTAAGCTAAGTGAAAGAACCGACTACAAAATTTATAAATTATTTTAGTTTGCATTTCTATCCCTAATGCTTATTGTCCAACTACAAAATTTCTTAGTTTGCCTTTGAACATTGTGTTCCTCAGTTAGCCAAACCTGGTCCTTCTCCCTTCTTCATTCGTAAACACTTCTATGGTTGATTTTGGTGAGGAGGCTCTTCTTCGGTTATGGGGTTAATTTAACATGGCTTATTGGAAAGAATGTAAGTTCTAGAATCAGATGGGCACAGGTTCAAATCCTGCTCCCGCCAATTAGCAGTAGGAATTTCAGGCAAGTTACTTAGCTTCTCTTAACTTCAATTCTATAACAATTAAGCAAGAATAATACCACTTTCTAAATACTTTGTTGCCTCCTCTTCCTCAACCACCACACCGCGTCCTATTGATCAGGCTCCCTCAAAGAGCCATAAATCTGCCCTCCTGCCGTTCCTTCCAGGCTCTACTTTAAATCGCCTTGCCATTGACTCTCCATCGATGGCACACAGCCTCCCTTCTAATCCCCTTGCTTCTAGTTCACCTCCGTTCTCAAAGCGAACTTCCTAAACACCGAATTGTGTTTCTACTCACTTTACCAACTTCACATGGATCCTCTTAATCTGGCCTATTCTCTCTCGCCTCTCTCACCCATCCCAGCCAGCTCCGGGTCCTGACCCAGACAACGGTCTCCTCTTCAGGAAAACGGTCAGGCTCTGTCAAGTCGGGAAGCGTGTCTCCCATGAGCTCCTGCACTGCCATGAGCCTGTTCTCATCTCTCCCACCGGCCGTGAGCTCTGCCAGGGGAGAGACCGCATTTTTCCATCTTGCTATCTTTAGAGCGAAGCTCAGTGCTTCCTGGAAGGTGCTTAATAAACATAAGATAAACAAAAACGTAAGCTAATGAATGTCTTTCCGGGTTTTGCGAGGATTAAATAAGATACTATAGGAAAGGCCCTGAGCACATCGCATGCACTCAGTAAGTGATGATCCTTATTATTGTTATTGCGAGGACTACCCCACGCTGCCTGGGACTGCACCGCTTCAGAGATGATTGTGTCCTTTCCTATAGAAACCCATGTGCAGATGTCTCAAGTGCTTTTGACATTTTTAACTCCAGAAATATGATGAAAACTACTGTAGTAGTAGTTCTGTTGGGTCTTTATAAAAGTGCGCCCCTGCCTCCACCTCCTTTATTTTCTGGTTCGAGTGCCTCTTGGAACCTTTTACAAATAAGTGGGTTTATTCATTCGAACATGTGCTTTCGCCAGTTGGTTCACTTCTGTGTAACCCCTTGCGTCCCTATTCAACAGAGGCTGGTAATTACCATAGCAACCGCAGCATGTGGTGCCTATGCACTCTCTCAGAAACAAAGCATTTGCTTGGAAAAAAAAAATTATACACACACATTAATTTGTAACGTGAAATTCTATTTCATGGTATTTGTGAAGGAAAATCATGTCTCCAAGTAAGCAGACTTACCTTCCTCCCTGGACTGGGGACTCACACCAGTCTCCTGTTTCCCCTGCCCCCACTGCACTCTCCATGCACATATGATTCATTTTAAAAATAAATTTTTTTTTTGCACAACGGGGGGGAAAAAAAGATGGGAAGGATTTGGTTTCAGCGGGAAGGTCCAAAGGTCAGCGAGAGGGTGCAGAGCCCCATAGAGCAGTTGTTCCTGTCTGAGTGATGATTATACTACCAAGGGGATTTATTAAAATGGAGCCTATTGCTGTTACACTGAATGAGGCTCTCCATAAATTCTGTGTGAGCTTGTCAGTGGCCAAGCCCATATGTAATGCTTAAATACCATGCTGCATCTGCTGGCTGGTGTCTGCAGCCCACCACAGCACTGGATGCATGTGTGTACACGCTCCAGCCCAATCAAAAGCCCCGGGCCTGAAATGCTGTGCGTGCCCAGAAATGGAAAATTCTCATTCTCTGCGAGGTGTGTGTGTGTGTGTGTGTGTGTGTGTGTGTGTGTGTGTGTGTGTTTCCACGCCAGCATTATGTTTTAGAACGTGACAGGATCGAATGTGACAGGACCACTTGTTCTGGGTCTCGGTCTGGTGGGGGATGGAGGGGGAGAAAAGAGTTGGGCAAGAGCGATTTCAGGCCGCGATGGTACCGCGACCTCCTCACGCTGACCACTTAAAAATCAGAAGGAGAGAGGTGTGTGCCAGGGAGCATTCAAGGTATGGCTAACTTAGTGTCATTAGTCATAATCAAAGGTCAGGCAACAGAGAGCGAGCTCTTCCTGTCTCCTTAGGGCACCTGAAGGGAGAAGACCTGGGGAGAGACTGTGCTTCAACCAGACCTTTTTTTCAGTTGTTGTTTAAACCCAGTCAGTTGGAAGCCTCTTTATGAGTTCTCTAGTTGAAACTCTGACTTAAAAAAAAATAATAAAATAAAATAAATTGCTTCGGTCCGAGGAAAAAATAATACATTCCAGTCAAAGTCTTTGTAGGGCCGCAGAACAATCTGAACCTTTCACTCTGTTCCACAGGAATTCGGTTAGACAGACTTCTCTAATAACAGGAGGACATTCTCCATTAGAAAACTGAGCTCAAAAAGAACCGAGGGCAGGATCACGCATGGCATGGCGCGAGTGGGTCCGTGTGTGTGTGTCGCTGGGCAGGGCGTGGGGGGCAGGGGCGGTGTGTGGGCATACGGGGCAGACATAGTCTCATTAGCTTCTACCAAATATTTGATGAAATGCTCTAAATTTACTCTTTAAAGGGGAGTTCCCGGTTACTTTTATTTCCCTGCTTGCACTGAGAAGATACTGATGCAGGCATGAGATAACTTATAGTTCTTTATTAACAACTTGGAGAGGTCGGCTGAAGATATGCAGCTCTCTGGGAAGCCACTGCCTTTGGCCTTCACCGCCCACTGTCTCCAAAACCCAGTGCAGGATAAGGCTCCTTGTCTACACGGAGTCTCGCACGCTCCTGCAGCGGCCTTGCAGGAGGAGCCACTAGAGGGCGCCTTTCACCCAGCGATAGCGCTAAGCGTCAAACCCGCTTCTTAAGGAGAGCATATTTAGCTGAGAAGCAAGGAAATCAGCAACTTGGGGAATTATTATGCACAGTTCATTTCCTTGTAATTTAACTCTCAGAGTAACAAAAGCATAATGTATAGCCTAGTTTTCGGGTCTGATTTACAACAATTTAAACTAAAAGATGATTTCTGCCTCACCCCACCCCCTTGTAATCACTTCTGCTGATATCAGCAGCTGAGAATTTTGTATTTCATCATGCCACCATACCCTCCCTAAAGCCACAGATCCAAGAAGATGAAAATGTAAAACAGGGTTTCTGCGCACAGCCGGATGCAAATTTTCACTTTCTGCTTCAAATTCCATTATAGCTTAATTGTCCATTTTTAAACTTATGTTTTTATTATGAATTTGCTTAGTATTCTCCACCACTTTTAAACATTGTGAAGTCCACATGGTGCAAAGTATTTCTGTCCTCATAGGGTTGTGGTGTCAGTTCCAAACTCAGAGGTAAAAGAAGCCAGCTCTAGGCCTCCCAGTGGGTCCCGCTCACCCACCCTTTCTCCCTCATCCCCAGCCCTTCCCAGTAGATTCCAGCCTGCTTTGATCTCTCCCTTCTGTGGCTCCTTGAGCATTTACTGACTCTAGCAGCAATTTAGCGTTTTGTAGCTATTGTCTTGTTCTCTAATTGCTTCATATGTGCACTTTTTTCTCCCTAAGGAAAAGAAATAACTTTTTTTTTTTTTGAGTGCCTATTTTATCTGAGGCTCTTTGCTAAGGGTTTTACGTGTAATTTCCTTTAATCCTTTTAACACCGCTATGGTTTAGATACAATTGATTTCATTTTACAGATGAGGAAACTGAGTCAGAGAGGTTAAGTAACTTACACAAGGAAATAAGAGAGAGAATGCAGACACCGGTATTTTTTTCTGTTATAATTTTCTCATCCCTCTTTGATCATAAACTGAGGTAAGTGGCTCACTCTTTCACACTTTCAGCACCAAGCATAGTGGTAGGTGCGCGTGCACGCACACACACATGCACTTCTTTCAAGATATTTAAGATCTGTCTGGGCTAGCCCTTATTATATCTTGGTAAAGAAGTTAGATTTGTCCCCATTTTAAAAATTAATTAACTTACTATCAGTGAACTGCTCAGCCTTTTTGTACGGGGCTTTCGCCGCCATCCGCTTAGTAGGTACTTAACCACATTAGCCGTTACAGTCCCATTTCCTTGAATCTGCTCTGCTATTTCTTAGTTGGGCCTTTCTATTCAAAAGAAGGAGGACCGTGTGTATTCCAGAGATTGATCAGGAAATATCAGAGCCAGAGCCCCCTTCATGGGATCCAATCAGCTATCAAAGTAGTGGAGTGAATGGGACTAATGCAAATCCAATGTCTCGTCCATGGCATTTATCGTCTTGTTCCCCCTTTATGCTGCTTGATTTGGATAGGTTTGGTTTCATCTTGGATTTGAGTGTTTTCAGACCTCAAATCTACCACCTACCCCAAATTTGAGAGAGAAGATCAGTCAGGAGGAATTAAGTGGACCACTTTCTTGGCAGTGGAAAAAAATAGACCACTTAGTCATAGTCAGGGGTCAGTAGATCTTAAAGCCCTTTAGGCATGTTTTATGTTGATATGTTTGGAAGAGCAGGTGGTAGGTGAAGGGGACTGAGTCAAAGTGTGTGTTGATATAAAAGGAAAATTCTTTCCATCTGTTGATTGGATTGGTAAGTGTGTAGTAAAGTGGCACCATAAGCAACAAAAGCTTTTTATAAATCTCTCGTATCTTCCAGAACTGAGTATTAGAGCACTGGATCACTGTAAAACCACCCAAGCATCTTAACGAGATAGAGACACTGAATAAAATCCACGAGGAGGTGGTCTCTAAAGACCTGTGGGACTTAGAAAGCAGGAGGCTAATACTCATCTCTGGTGGGTCTGACCTGCAGGAAGGGAAATTGGGGGACAGAGGAATGTTGCTTTCTAACCTCTGAGGCCACATTAGTAAAACATATGGAACCGATAAGGAAATTATCATGGTCCCTATAGGGTGGTATTAAGCACTCAGAATTTTACCACATTTGGAGACTAAAAATAGAAACAAGGAAATATCTTACATATCTTGGGGAGTTTTGAGTGTTAAGACTACCAAGAAGCTAGCTAATGTCTGACTTTAAGGGGTGTTCCAAGGACTGGATTATCACAGTACTCTGCCCAGCTTTGACACAAGTCTCTGGCTTTTGCACCATTTTTGTGTGAAAAGTTCAGGATGGAGGAGAAGGAAAGGGGCTGGGCTTTGAAGACAGAACAGACAGACTTAACTCCTGGTTCTGCTTCTCATCCGTTCTGTGACCTTGGGCCCATGACTATACTTGTCGCAATCAATTTTCTCACTTATAGAGCGGGAATGACTCTGTAGGTCATCGTGTGCATTATATCAAATAATACATGAGCAAAATGGATCTAGGAAAGACCTAGAGCTGGGATTTAGGAAAACTGACATGAAGAAGACCCTTCACCATACTGACCCACAAGCTATCTACCATATCTTAGCACATCTAAGACACCAGTGGCTGTAAGAGGAAGCATGACTTTACGAATCACCAAGAACAACAACAAAAACCAATGCCAGTTAAATTCCGCTTTTCACTGATTTGTAAGCTATCCCAACATTAGATATGTTAAAATATTTTTAAAATTATCTTTAAAAATTATCATAGTAAAGAAAATCAACAGAGTGAAAAGGAAACCTACGGAATGGGAGAAAATATTTGCAAATCACATATCTGATAAGGGCTTAACCTCTAAACTACATAACAAATTTCAATAAATCAGTAGCCAAAGAAAGTTAATAACCCTTTTAAAAAATAGGCTAAGGACTTGAATAGACATTTCTCCAAGGAGATATAATTTATAAATGGCCAATAGATACATGAAAAAATGCTAAATGTCACTAATTATCAGGAAAATGCAAATCAAAACCACATTCAGCTATCACCTCATACCTGACAGATAGCTATTATCAAAGAAAAAAAAAAAGACAACAAGTGTGAGGATATGGAGAAAATGGAAACCTTGTGCATTGTTGGCAGGAATGCAAAACAATACAGCCCCCATGGAAAACAGTTGAATGGTTCCTCAAACAATTAAAAATAGAACTGCGATATGATCTCACGATCCCAATTCTGGGTATTTATCCAAAAAATTTTAAATTAAGATCTCAAAGAGATATCAATACTCCAATATTCCATTCACAATAAAGCCAAGATGTAGAAACAACCTAAATGCCCATTGACAGATGAATGGATAACAAACAGAAGTGGTAGAGACACTCAGTGGAAAATTATTCAGCCCTAAAAAAGAAGGAAATTCTGCAACATGCAACAACATGGATGAACTCTGAGGACATTATGCTAAGGGAAATAAGATAGTCACAGAAAAATACTGCATAATTCCACTTATTTAACATAACTAAAATAGTAAAATTCATGGGATCCAAGAGTAGAATGCTGGTTGCCACAGCCTGGAGGGGAACAATGAAGAGTTACTAATCAATGGGCAGAAAGTCTCAGTTAAACAAGATCAATAATCCCTGGCTAGGCTACCTTCTATACTGCACTTACCTACAGTCAACGATCCTGTGTTATACACTTAAAATTTTGTTAAGAGGGCGGATCTCATATGTTAAGTGTTCTCACCACAATAAAATAAAATTTTCAAAAAAGAAAAAAAAAATCTTTATTAAAGAACTTCTAAGGAGAAGTAGGTGCAGTGGTTTCCATGCCAAGGATACTAACATGTCTGATTGACTGGAAGGGCTGGGGTAAGAATGAGAAATTCACAGAAATCAAGCTGTCAGCTGGGGAAAGGGTGCAGGGTGGGGGACTCTGGAAGCTCCTGAAATAGAATTTATTTTAAGGAAGAAAAAGTTGGGATCTTTTGTAATGGACCTGAGGGTCTGAGGTATGTACTGATTTCATGAACAGCAGCACCATGGATGTTTCTTGAATTCGCTAGGATCCAGACACGGCAGAGAAATATGAACATCCGTAGGAAGAAAGGGTACATGTGTAAAAGGGGCGCCGTCTCATCAAGCTCGGGAGGTTTGAGTGCAGCCATCCTGCAGAGGACCCTCTTATCATGCTCTGGCAGAGAGAGGGCACTGTGCTCTATTGCCTTTATGCTAGACTGCAGAGTCTGGGGATCTCGGGACAGAGTGATGCTGCTTCAACCACCGTCCATCCCCCCACCCTGTGCCAAGCAGCAGATAGAAGGAAGCGACCGTGGTAACAGTGATGATGGATGTTTGACAAGACACAGGCGAGGGCACAGGAAAAAGCTGAGGTCGGCAGGCATTCGCAGTAGCGACTGACAGTATAAAACAGCAGAGGGAAGTGGTGACCCAGGCTGATGCCTGAGAGCAATGATGACACCTCCTGGGGCACCCCCACAATATGGCAGGAGGAGGAGACCCTGGAAGTGTGTTGGAAATCCTACATAAACTAGTGGGCACACTCAGGACAATGAGATCCAATTTGTATCCCAAAGCTGCTTAGGCTTGGGGACCACAAAATAACTTTTTAAACAGCTAGTGCAGAGTAAATACTAAATAACTGTTAGTTTTCTACCTTTCCCTTCCCTCCTCTAGAAGGTTTATATTTGGGGACCCTGTCCTAATTGAACAGTATTAAGACTCAATTCATCTCTTATCATTTTTATAAGCTTTACTAGGCAAAAATAGAGCCCTTTAAGTGTTAAAAATTTCCCCAAGGTGTCAATTTAAACAAGGAGCTTTCTTTTTAATGTTACACTGCTCACCTTTGCTGTAAGCCACCATGAATCCCAGCTGATGAAGTTCTGGGAAGCATACGAGGCACATTCCTGTCCCAGGGCTTTTGCACCTGTTCTATGTTCCTCTGTGGAAAGAACGTTCCAGGTAATCTATATGTCTCCCTGTCTTGCGGTCTTTGCTCAGAGGTCACTTTCTTAGTGAGATCTTCCCCACCACCTTAATTGAAATTATAACCACCCACCAGCACCCTCTAAGTCCCTCCTTGCTTTATTTTCCCATAGCATTTATCACCCCTGATACATGTTTTGCTTACAATTTGTTTATTATCTGTCTCCTACCCAGGAGAACAGACTATTTTTCATTCCTGTTCACTGGTATATCTGCAGAGCCTGGAGGAGTGCCTGACACATTATAGACCCTCAAATATTAGTATGAACATTATTAAAATGCCATACCTTTCATTATGCTATTCAACATTGCTTGGATTAAAAGCAACATTATTTTCTTAGTATCTTTCTTTCTTCGTATAACTAAGAATTCTTTCTTGCTACATTTAACCCTGGATAAAGAAAAAAAGGACACATAAAGGAATAGGAAAAAAGGCCTTATAGAAAAGCAAATGAAGGCACACAAAGCCAGTGTGGCAACAAAAGCAAAGGAAGATAATTCAGTCCTGGAAGCTAAAGTGATAATGTAACAATAACAATAATAATAGTACTAGTGATAGCTGTTAGTGGGTACCACCTGCAGGCTGGGGCTTCATTTTCAAGACATGTAATTAGTATCATAGAATTGTCTTTCAGGAGTTTAGAATTCCTGTGACCTTATTGGGGCAGGGGGTGGGGAAACTTGAGGAAACTGACAGAAAGATACATAATAACAGGAAGTAGGAGTATCAACAGGAAAAGGAGGAGGAGAAAGAGGAGGAAAGTGGAAGGGAGCAGGCCAACATCCTGGGCTGCCTCCCACCCACATCCAGACAGCCGCCCCTGGAGATGTTTGCGTTGCAGCCAACACTGCTTCCGCCCTCTACTCCAGGATCAGAGATCAGGCTGCTTTCTCTTCTCTCAACGTGACAAATATTTAAAACCACCTGCCACCTCTCCCTGGAGAATTAGTGACAAATAGGCATTTTGAAAAATTGCTCAAGACCCCATGCTGTAATGCTTTCACATTGTGAGGATCCCAGCTCAAACATAGTCTGGAAAGTTGACCGTCCTATGAATACTGCAGGATAAAGGAAATACACACTCGGAGCAAGGGGAGCACGGGCAGGTTTGGAAATTTGGCTGTAAGCTTCTGACAGGAATGTGAGTGGGGAGTTAGGGGCAGAGTGAATTTGGGAACTCTACCTCAGCAGTTTGTGGCACACGTGAGCTCACAGAGTCCTCTTGACTTCCTTAGGGCACAGTGTACAAAGCCAAAATCTTCCAGTTGGAGAAAGAAGTATACCAGGAATCTAGGCACAACCACCAAAACGCCACCTTGTCCATTGGTTTCAATCCAAATGAAACAATGGTCAGAGTTTGGAGCTGAGAAACCACAGTGATGAATCTGAGAGAGAAAGGGAAGACTCAACACTTGCGTTTGCGAAGCATTTATCCTCAGGAGGAGCCGAGTGGCAGAGACGAGTGCCACTGCTGTCGTTTCAGATGGAGAAATTGTGCCAGGAGGGAGAGTTGCCGTGATCTGCTTCAGATTGCACAGGTGGAGCAGAGATTTTAATAATTACTGGCTGACAGCAGCTGTGGTTTTGATTCCATAGCAACAATCAACTCCTGGTTTATTCTGAGTTGATAAAATTATCCAGGCCATAAAAGACATTATTAAAAACAAAACAAAACAAAAATATCTACTCCATGGCTTGAAGGCCGTACTTCTCAAATTCTCCTGAGCGTTGGTTAACAAAAAAAAAAAAAAAAAAAAAGCAGATTCTTCTGATTTAACCTCTGAGATTTGAGATCACAAGGCGAAGTCCCAAGAATATTGATTGTTAACAGGCCCCCTCAGTGAGTCGGAGGCAGGCAGTTTCTGAACCGCATTTTGAGAAACATTGCATTAGACGACACAAGTTAATTTAAACCCCGGTTCTAGTGCCCTCCCAAAGCAGTACTAGGGATAGACTCTAGACCCTCACTGTCTAATGCAGAAGCCACAGGCCACAGGTGGCCACCAAGCCCTGGAATGTGGCTGGTCCGAACTGAGACATGCTCCAAGTGTAAAATAAACTGGGTTTTAAAAATAGTATATGTAGTAAAAACAGTATAAAACATCTTATTTAAAATTTTACATTGATTATATGTTGAAATAATGTTTTGACTATATTGTGCTTATTAAAATATGCCATATATTATTACATAATATATAATAAAATATATTTCCTGATGCCTGTATTTTCCGCCCACTCCACCCTTAGCCAGAATCACTCTTCATAAGTAAGAGTGGTTTCAGAACTGGGGAGGCAAAAAGATCCCAAATACTAAAACTGAAGTAGGTAAAGATTGAATATACATAACTAGAGAAAGCCTCTTATTTCCTATCTAATGATTTTTGACAATAAATTAGCCAGGGCAAGTAATACTAGCTACTGTAACAAACAACCATGGGGGATTAACATGATACCAGGTTATTTCTTGCCAGTATTACAGCCACTTGCAGGTTGGAGCAAGGACCCTCTTCCACGTAGTCATTTGGGGATCCAGGCTCCTTCCATAATGTAGTCCCACCATCTTCTAGGGACTTGAAGTCCTCCAATGGCTCCTGTAAATCTGGCTGGCAGACAACACAAGGAGACAAAGTATACAGGTTCATGTGAGTGGCTTTAGGGCAGGCAGGAAAGTGATGTGTATCATTTTTATTTAGTTTCCATTGGCCAAAACTCAGTCATAGGGACCCCACTAATTACAAAAGAAGCTGGGGTATAAAGTTTAGCTGTTGACCCAAGGAGAAAACAAAATGGATTTTGTGCACCCACATCTTTGTCTTATCAAGGCTTAATAAGGAATAGAATGGGCAGGAAGAATCATAGAAACAACCCTGAGAAGCCAGGGGCAGCAGCCAGGATTGTGTCCTTCTAAGTTGGTACTGGGTCTTCCTCAGCCTTTGCCTCTCTGTCCTCTAGTAATTCAAACCTTAGATTCATAGGGCTTACAAATTGCTTTTCGTACCTCTACAGGCAGCAAAATGGATTGCTCTGCTTTTCTCAAATAAATGTAATAGAGGACACAAGGACCGTTCTTTTACCAGGATTCAGTGTTTAGTTCCGGCCCAGCATAACCTGTGACTCTAAACTTCTGCTTTAGTGATTCATACCATTTAGACCCCAGAGGAAAATTTCTCCAAATTTTGCCTGTGTCCTTGAATCATAAAGCAACTGCATTCAGGTGCCATGAAATTTTGTGGGTTATTCTGCTGATATCAAAGATAGATCTTCCTTTAAACTATGGGAGAATTTGATCCATAGAACCATTTAGGTAAAAGTGAAAACATTGTCGAATTTTCCTTGGTATCATTGAAATAGATTCTTATGCAGTGAAGTATTCTTTTTCAATAGTGCTGGGTGCTATCTTCCTCTCATGTTCCAATTTGTCCTTTCAGAGGTACTCACAGATTAGGCTGTGTTCGCAGCAGTATCTGAACCGCATATGGTGACCAAAGAACAGTTTGTAATGCTAAACAATTTATATTCTCCTTAATATGCGTATATGTAAGTCTAAACATATAATGCATGAAGCCTAATGCCAACTTTTTTTACCTGGTTAACTCAATGGACATCAAATGCCAGAATTGTAAATATTCTTAGTTTTGTAAAAATATTTAATAAGATTTTAACAGCTTTTTGAGATATACACCGCATAGCACACAATTCTTCCATTTAATGTGTACAATTCAATGGTTTTAGTGTATTCACAGAGTCGTGCATTTATCACTACGATCTTAGAATGCTTTCACCACCACCCCCAGAAAAACCCTGCTCCCCTGAGCTGTCATCCCCAATCCCTTCATCCCTGTCCCTGAGCCCTTGGCCACTACAAATCTACTTTCTATTTCTATGGATCTGCCTATTTTTGACATTTCATATAAATGGAACTACACATTTTATGGTCTTTTGTGACTGACTTCTTTCACTTAGGATAATGGTTTCAAGGTTCATCTATGTTGTAGCATGTGTCAGTACTTCATTTTCTAATGTCATATTTTGTTTTTCCATTGGAAAGTTTGTTTCTACTTTTTTCCTATTATGAATAATGCTGCTATGAACATTCATGTTCAAGTTTTTTGTTTGTTTTTTGAGGACATATATTTTCATTTCTCTTTGGTACATACCTAGGAGTAGACAGTAAGATTTAATTACATTTTCAAAAATTTAAAATAAATTTTAGCTTTATTTAAATAATCTTGACTTAAAATTTTGATATTCATTAACTGCAACTTGAATCTGTCTTATTCTCAACAGATAATTTTAAATATCTTGAAAAAGTAACCTTTTTGAAAATATGAAGTGTTGAGTTATTTTTATTTTAATTTGCTTTTTAGTCAAAAGATATTTAAATTGGGTTTGCTTTGAATCCAACATACTTTTAAAATCATTTAGGTCATAACTTTTAAATATTTAGACATAAGATATGTGACCTCTACTTCTACTCTTGAAACAGATCTATAGGACTTAGGGGCAGACCTAGTGCTGGGTGCCTAAATGAAGACTCATGGATACTTGTTGAGTGATTGGTCTAGAACTAGAACAGGGGCAAGAGGATTTTTTAAAAAATTTTAAGAATTTTTAATTTCCTTATACCCCATGCTTCAGTTTCAGGGAGAGACATTTGGGTTCAATTACCCTGACTGGGATGGACAGGTGCAGCTGGTTGGTTGTTGGACCACACGTAGTGTCTAATTCACACTAGCAAGTCATGTAATTAAATCCTCCATGTCAAACTTCTCTAGTTAGGGTCTCGCTGCCAATCTGATGGAAATCTGCCTGCCACTTTAAGAAGTAAATTGCTTATTTGAGCATTTCTAATTATTTCACTTTCCACTCATGAACCTAGGAAACCCCTTAGTCCTGTTGACTGAAGAGAAGGTCAAAACTGGTTTTTTATTTTTTTATCTTTCTCTATATAAATTGCAATCAGAAACTCTGTATTACCATTAGATAGCTAACAAAGATACACTAAGTGAACATTTTATGTTGAGTGCTATATTGGCTCTATGTAAGAAATCAGGAAGGAGAGGATACAATAAAGTAGGAGATGTAGCACAGTGAACATTTGACATTTTGTAGGATCTTATTACTCTTTCTATTTGGAAGAAGTTTGTTGTATCAAATCACTCAGTGGCAAAGAGCGATATGCATTTATAATCATCCTCATCATTCTGTGGTTCAGCTGGGGCAGCTCTGTCTCGACTATGGGACTGCAAGTCATCTGGGGTGGCTGTGCTCTACAGATGTTCGTTCAGGAGTCCAGGCTGATGGCGCAGCTGCTTCCCATGGCATGTTCTTTTTATGACAATGGCAGCACAGTGGGCAAGGCCCATTATCCAGATTTATTTCAAGCCTTTGCTCGTGTCTCTCCTGCTAATATTCCATTGGCCAAAGCAAGTCACATGGCCAAACTTACCAGGGAAAGGAAAGAAAAGCAAATTTTCTAGAACAAAAATTCAACTATCACAAGTGCTGCATCCTCCACCTCCCACTTTAGAAGCTTAAAGAGGTAAGAAAACCCCTTTCTTTGCCCATGCTCTGGCTTGACCACTAGACAATCTAGAGGGAATGTAATTCAAAAAAGGAGGAACAATGAGAGCGATCATTCAATCGGCAATGGTGTAGTGGAATAACCAGGGTAGTTATGTTATCAATACCTTTCTCACCAGATTATTTCTTGGGCAAAGACCTTGACTATGTTCACCTTTGCCTAACTTTCTTTTGGTCCTCTGGCTTTCTGAGCCTAGTTTGGCAGCCTTCCTTCTGGAGTTGACCAGGTTAACTGCTTTCTCCTTGATAGCTAGAGATAGTTTTGGTTGTTTGCTGACAAGAAAACTAATTGGTGCTAGTAGGCATAATATTTGCCCTTGAGAGATATTCTGTAGGTTGAAGAAACAATATTCTCAAAGAAAAATCTTAAACAAAATCGTACATGTGTCATATGATATTCTAGGAAGCAAGAATATGAAATTTAAGGCCTAATAGCAATGATTTCAAATCTCAACTCTGACACTTCCTTGCTGTCAGACCTCGTGTATATGACTTAACTTCTCTAAGCTCTGGTTTCCTTATTTGCAAATAGAAACCATACTATCCACCTCGCTAGGTCTTTGCAAGGGTAAAATAATAACAGCATGTTTAAATCTCCTAGCACAGTATCTAGTATGCAGTAGACATTCAATAACTAGTAGTTATTACTTTTGCTATGATAAGGTGTTATTCAGAATGGGTTAAGCTTCATGAGGGAATGGAGCTTTGAGTAAAATCTTAAAGAAAATTGGAGTTATGATGAAGAGAAAGTGAGGAACATTCCAGAAAAAGGTCTATGTAAAAGCCAGAGTACAGGAGCAAAGGTTTGGCAAGTTGTATATGAGAGATATAAAGAAAACCCATCTGAGGAATACAGTGTACTCGGCGACTCTTCAGATAAAAGGATAGAGAGGAGTGTGGGATCACTGTTGCCTTTGGAAAGGGGCCAACTATGTAAAGCTAGAATAAATAATTGCTTTTTTTATTGATATATAATTCACATGCTATATTAGTGTTCTCCAGAGAAATAAAACCAATAGGATAAAGATTCAGGAAAGCTAGTGGTATCATTCCAGTCCACATCCAAAGGCTTAAGCACCAGGGGAGCGATTGTATAAATCCCCAGTTCAAGGGTAGAAGACTGAGGCCTCAGCTCAAGCAGACAGGCCAGAAAGGACTGAATCTTCCTTCCTCCACCCTTTGTTCTGTTCAAGCCCTCAGAAATGGGAGGATGCCCACCCACAGCAGGAGGGCAATCTAGTTTACCGACTTCACTGATTCAAACACTCATCTCCTCCGGAAACATCCTCACAGACACACCCAGCAATAACATTTCATCTGTGCACCCCATGGCCCAGTCAAGTTGACACATAAAATTAACTACCGCACATATCCTATATTTTGCAATTTTAAAGTATACGAGTTTGGTCTTTTTTAGTAAATTCATAATCAGCATTATGTAATTCCAGACCATTTTCATCATGCCAGAAAGAAATCCCATAGCTGTTGGTCGTTACTCTCTTTCCCTGCCCCTGTAGCCCCTGGAAACCATTCATGAACCTCCTATCTCTATAGATTTACCTTTTCTAAACATTTCATATAAACGAAATCGTACAATATGCGGCCTTTTGTGTCCCACTTCTTTCGCTTAGCAGAATGTTTTCAAGGTTTACGCATATCGCAGCAGATATCGGTATTTCATTCCGTTTTATGGCTGAATAATATTTCATTGCATAAATATACCACTTTTTGTTTATCAGTTAATTTGAGTTGTTCCTATTTTTGACAATTATAAATAATGCTTCTATGAAAATTTGTGTATAAGTTTTATTCATATGGTTTTAATTCTTTTGGGTAAAGCCCTGGGAGTGAAATTGCTGGATGTTGTGGGAACTATGTTTAACCACCTGAGGAACTGCCTGTTTTCGACATTATTTTACATTCCCACCAGCAATATATGAATTTTCAGTTAGTCCACATTCTCGCCAAGATTTGCTATTTTGTGTGTGTTGGAGCGGGGAGGGGGGGGCCTGGGGAGAGTCTTTAAAAGCATCTTAGTATCTTAGTGAGTATTACGTGGTAATTTATTGTAGTTTTGAGTTGCATTTCCTTAGTGATAAATGTTGTTGAGCATCTTTTTATACGTTGATTGGCTATTTGTATATCTTCTTCACAGAAATGTCTGTTCAAACCCTTTGCGCATAATAATGAGATTTTCTGCCATGTCATAAGATCATCTGTACAAAATGCCATAGTTGATAGCTATTTAGGGCATTATCTGCACTGTGTAAATCGAAAGATTCTGAGGTTTCCAAGGTTTTTAAGTAACTACAGGGATGCTCCTTGCATTTTGTTTAGTCTGCAAGTATGTGATCGAGAAATGTAAGCTACACGAGGGAGCTATTTCTCTACACATTTCTTCTTCCTCATTATTGTTTACGTTGCTTGGATATAATTGACATTAACACTTTGGATTTATTTTTTAAAGTCTTCTTTTATCTAATACCAAGGACAAGCCAAATAGAATTCTTTACAAACGTTAATTAATTTAACATTAGTTGAACCCTTTCACAAATGGAGCTTGATACTTCCAAATTAGTGGTAAATTACACAAGGATTTTTTTTATATCGCTGTAAAATAAAGGAGTCAGACGAAATGATCTTAAACTTTTCTTTCACCTTTAACATTCCAACGTAGTTGGTTGTTCACTGAGATGAGATGTGAAGCTAGGAATGCTAACTTAAGCCCCCTTCCCTGGTCAAGATGCCATTCTTCTTTGATGAAGTAACATTTGCAAAGTAAGTCTTAACTGGTCCCTCGGAGGCTGAAAACTCTGGAAACATAAGAAATAGGTCATAAAAGAAAAGGTTCAGAAACTAATGTATGCACTTAAGAGAGCGGTCATAGTAATTACTTGGTGGGTGAAGTGTACTTATAGATAAAAGTCATGATGAAAAAATGCAAAACAGATGGTGGTTAGGCAATGGGGTAAAATTATTCCTTGGAAACCAATGGGATTTGGACTGAGACAATTTTGAGAAGTCCAAAATGTTAACGGAAACCTTGACATTAGATTAAAGAGAAGTATGAGGAAAATATTATCCATTTGAAATCTGCTTCCATCTAGCTATTAGAATGGGATCAAATAAACCTGAAAATAGAATCAGGAGGATATGGAAGTTAGTCTAGTGCTATGAGCTGAAGGTAAAATGGGTTTCAGAAGCTTGGAAAAGGTTGGGTGCCTAAATGCTAGGTTTACTTCTTTCTCAACACATATTGGGCTTTCTCCTGGAAATATTAGAGAGAGAAGGGCTAAAGAGAATGAGAAAGTTAAGTTTGAATTTGAATTAATTGGATATGTTTTATGCTTAGCACTTTTCTAGGATATTTGGGCTATTTGAGCCCTGGATCAAAGTAGCTTAAAATCTTATTCCTATAGGAAGCCCTCTAACTAGCAGAATAAGACGATGTATGATTAAATGTTAAAATGTACGTTACAGGCATACCTCATTTTATTGTGCTTTGCTTTATTGCACTCTACAGATGTGTTTTTTACAAACTGAAGGCAAGACCCTCCACCATCAAGATTATTACCACTCACTTTATTGCAATACTCGCTCTTTCGCAGTAGTCTGGAACCAAACCTGCAACAAACATCTCAGGTATGTCTGTCTATGAATTACATGCTACAGAAGTCAGAGTGCAGTGATCGCTTGAGGTGAGAAAAATCAGGCTCAGGAAGAGCATCCAGGACATGGTAATGATCTAGGACATGGACTTGAAGAATAAGTGGAATTCAATCAAAAGGAGTGAATAGAAGAGGGCAGTCTTTCAAAAGGACTTGTATGAGGGAAGATTTGGTGTTGTGGTTGAACACAGTGTTTAGAGAGTAGAAAACAGTCTTCTGGTGGATTATCTTATTAGAAGTGAGAAAGCTAAAGAGCTAATTATGGTAAGTGGACCTTGACTGTGAGATGTAAAAGTTCTTATTATTAAAAGACTGAAGGAGCAAGCAACTGGTTGCTAGATGCCCACCCTAAAAAGAATAAAGGCCAGAGAAACAAAACGTTACCTAGGAAGAATCAGCATTAAAGTCATTTTTTAAAATGCAGTTACAAATTTTTTTTTCAGGAGTTCAGGGCCTTTTTGGTTTTGTCTTTTTGCCTTTTGTTTTGCTTTAAGTAAACTTTTTATCAAAATATAACATCGTTATGGATTGAATTGTTTCTCTCCCCCAATTCCATAATGTCGAAGCCTTAACTCTCAATGTGACTATATTTTGAGATAGGGCCTTTGAGAAGGTATTTAAGGTTAAATGCAGTAAAAGGGGCCTTAATCCAATAGGGTTGCTATCTTTATAAGAAAAGGAAGAGACCCAAGAATTCACACAAACACAGAAAAAGCCTGGTGAGTAGACAGAAAAAAGGTAATCATTTGCAAGCCAAGGAGAGGCCTCACCGGAAACCAACCCTGCTGACATCTTGCTTGACCTTCAACTTCTAGCCTCTAGAGCTCTGAGACAATATCTGTTTTTTAAGTCACCTAGTCGTGGTATTTTGACATGACGGTCTGAGCAGGCTAATAAAAACGTACATACTAAAAAAGAGCAAAAATCTTTAAGGGTAGCAACTCCTTGAAAATTTTATAAAGTGAACATTCCTTTAACCTGCACTGTAGAATTAATTATAGCCTGCACTTGCAATTAATCATACCATAGTTGTCTTTCTCTGTATGACTTATTTTACTTCGTATAATGCCTCGAGGTCCATCCATGTTGTCACAAATGGCAAGATTTCATTCTTTTTTTATGACTGAATAATATTTCATTATATATATGTGCATATATACATATATACACGCATATATATATTCGCAAATTTTTTATCCATCAGTAGACACTTAGGTTGTTTCCGTATCTTGGCTATCGTAAATAATGTCGCAATAAACATGAGGATGCATATACCTTGAGTTAGTATTTTCTTTTTTTATTTCCAAATAAGTATCCAGAAGTGGAATTGCTGGGTCATAATGTGGTTTTATTTTTTTTTTAGGAACCTCCATACTGTTTTCTATAGTGGCCAAACCAATTTACATTTTCCGCAACAGTACACAAGGGTTCCCTTTTCTCCATATCATCACCAACACTTATTATTTCTTGTCTTTTGCTAATAGCCATTCTAATGGGTATGAGGTGATATCTTATTGTAGTTTTAATTTGCATTTCCCTGGTGATTAATAATGTAGATCATGTTTTCATGTACCCTTTGGTCATCTGTGTGTCTTCTTTATAAAAATATCTATTCAGACCTTCTGCTCATTTTTTAATTGGATTGTTTTTTGCTACTGAGTTGTGTGAGTTCTTTATATATTTTGAATATTATCCCTTGATCAAATATGTGATTTTCAAATATTTTCTCCCATTTAGTAGTTTGCCTTTTCATTGTGTTGATGGTTTTCTTTGCTGTTTATACGCATCTTAATTTTATGTAGTCCCACTTGTTTATTTTTGCTTTTGTTATTTTTGCTTTTGGTTTCAGATTTGAAAAATCATTACCAAGACCTATGTCAAGGAGGTTATTGCCTGTGTTTTCTTCTAGGAGTTTTATGGTTTCAGGTCAAATGTGTAAGTCTTTAATCCATTCTGAGTTAATTTTTGTCTATGGTATAAGATAGTGGTCCAGTTTTATTCTTTTGCATGTGGCTGTCCAATTTTCCCAACACCATTTACTGAAGAGACTGTTTTTTTCTATTCTATATTCTTGGATTCTTTGCCATAAATTAATTGACCATATAAGCATGAGCTTATTTCTGGGCTCTCTATTCTGCTCTATCGATCTGTGTGTCTGTTTTATGCCAATACCATACTATTTCAATTAATATAACATTGCAATATAATTCGAAATCAGGGAGCATGGTGCCTCTGGCTTTGCTCTTCTTTCTTAAGATTACTTTGGCCATTTGGGGCCATTTGTATGGTTCCATACAAATTTTAGGATTGTTTGTTATATTTATGTAAAAAATACCATTGGAGTTTTGATGTCAGGTAGAAATAAAAATATTTATTATCATTACTACTAACAACATAGCATGGGATGTCCTGTCTAATTATATGATAAGAAAAAGGAAATTTTTGAAAAAGAAGAGCTAAAACTTTAATGTTTTACTGATGATATAATTGTCTCCTTTGAAAATTCAATAGAATCAAATCAAAAAACTATTTATTATAGGTGTTAAGAATTCAGCAAAATTGATGGATATAAAATTATTTAATAAAATCAATAATTTTTCTCTCTACAAAAACAAACTGGAAAATGATATTATTAAAAAAATACCATTCACAATAGCAATAGGATTTGGCAAACTATGGCCCATGGGATATACTCATGGCTTACTACCTATTTTTGTAAGTAAAGTTTTCAAGGAACACAGCCATGTCCATTTGCTTACATATTGTCAATAACTAACTTAACACATTAACTGAAGGATTTAGTAATTGCAATAGAGATAATATAGCCCATAAATCCAAGCATGTTTATTATCTGATCCTTTACAAAAAAACCATTGCCGACCTGTATTGTAAGATATTCAGAAAACAACATAAAAGTATGTATAACACCTTATAAAGAAATTTGTTAAATTCCATTAAAAATATTTGAATAAAAGAGATATATCATGTATAGAATGAGATGATTTATCATACTTGTCAATTCTCTGCTAATGAATCTATAAATAAGTTCAATGCAATTATAATCAAATTCCTATCCAGATTTTGAGAAAGTTGACAAATTCACTTTAACATTTATAATAAAGGAATAAATAACCACAAATATCTATGTGAAAGGTAAAAAGAAAGTAAGAAGGGTGACTCATACTACTAGATATTATTTAGACATAGTAAAAATCATAGTAAGTAATGGATGTAGGAACAAATAGATCAGTGGAATACATTAGAAGGAATTTACGGGAATATACATATACATATATGCATGTATATCTAGAAACCTGATAACATGGCACCACAAAGCAACAGAGAAAAGAACGTTTGTTTAGAATATGGTATAGAAACAACTTGTTCAGTATACGAGGGAAAATAAAATTAGATTTCTACCTTATACCATAATCAAAGGTGTTTATCAGATGGATTAAAAATATAAGTGTAAAGGTAAAACTAAAAGTCTAGTGCTAAAAAATGTAAGAGAATAGATTCATGATTTTGGGGTAGAAAAATTTTCTTAGACCAAACCTCAAAGGCACAAGCTACAAAGTAAAAATCGTATAGGCTTAATTACATCAAATACCATATTTTTGTTCAATAAAAGATACTATTTAAAAATTTGACAGATAGATAATAGACTGGGAAAAGTTATTTGCAACATCAAAACAAGGAATAAATATCCAGAATTTACAAATAACTATTAAAAGCAAGCAAGCAAACCAAATTGAAAAATGAACAGGTAAGATAAACAGGCAAGTCACAGAAGGGGAGGTTACCTCCGCCCTCAAATTACTGGTATATAAAGAGATACTCAGATTACTTTAGTAAGCAGAGAACTTCACTTCAAAATAATAATAATAATAAAAACACTTCATAACAACAATCATGGCAAAGCTAAAAATATGAATAATAGTAAGTGTAGGTGAGGCTGTAGGGACAGGGTACAGCCACTATAGACAGCAACCTGGTGGTATCTGGAGAATTAAAATATGTGTATATCCTATAATCTAATGATTCTAAAGTAGTCTTTATTTCAAAACCTTCTTGTAAAGATTCATAAAGGAACATGTGCAGGGATGTTCATAGGTGTATCATTAACTCTTGTGAGAAGTTGACAGTTACCTAGGGGTCCCTCAGTAGGGGAATGTATGTGTCAAATGTGGATGCATGCTCTGGAACTCTGCAAAATGTAGAAGGAATAAACTCAATATGTATATAGCAACATGTATTGATACCAAAACACAGTGTTGAGTGAGAAATCTTGGGAACAGAATATGATTTATAACACAATTCTATTTTTATAAATTAAAAATACATACACATGGAAAACAACATTACAATTTTATAAGATTTAATACATATATAAGGATATATATCAGATACATTTGATTGGGTACTTGTAGAGTGGAAGGAAGAAAATAGAAATGTAGAAATGCAGAAGGGGCAGAGGGAATAAAAATAATACAAATATTATAATAAAATGCTTTTCACCAAGTGATGATGACAATATTCTATGAATCGAAGAGTGGAATAAACTTAACTGTGTACTCCTCTTTTTTTTAACACAATGTCCAATTTCTAAAGCGCCAAATTTTAAAGTAATATGATTAGCAATGTTCATTAAATGCTAATTTTTAATTTAAAATTTATCATCCTGGTATATATATTTACAGAAATTTTCTCCTTTTGTGGATATTTCCTAGCTTGGCCAGCAAATTGTGTTTCTGGGCATTTTGGAGATATTGAGGTTGAGAGGGTTTTGCTCTGCTGTTGCTCAGAATTTAATATCCGACTAGGCTATCTGCATGGCTATCAGCAACATTAGTCCTCAGGTGCATCAAAATTCAACCAGATGTGGATTAGCATTTAAATGTAATAGGATCATATTAGATACTGCTGTGGATGAGATGCCGAAGCTATTATTACCTTAGTAACGAGCTTAGACTTGTATCACACTGAGAATTTCTTTTTATTCCTAACAATGCCAGTACTAGGCACACATTTGATATTTTTTTAAACACTGAAAGAAAACTAGTTAAATGAATGGGTAAAAACAAAACAAAATAAATCAACTCCTTGCCTAGGTCGAGATTTGAAAACGAATAATATACTAAAAAATTTCCACCACTAAAACATACAATAATTGCGAACCTTGAAAACTTGAAAACTATCTTTAATGAACAAATCTTCCCTTTCTTAGAGAAAGAAAACTCTTTTTTGATAGAAGTCTACTTGCCATCTTGGGTCCATCTATCCCCTTGTTTAGTGACTGGTAATATACCTGACGATGGCTTGAGCTTAAGTGCAAAGATTGGAATTTATTAGAATGAATGAGAGATCTCAGCTAATCCAAGGTCAAAATGACTAGGGAATAGGAGAAGAGTCCTGAGCAAACAAGGATTGGGAGAATTCTGAGAAAGCTATTGAGCAAGAGGGGAGCTGGCCTGGGCATTCATCTGGAGCGAGGAGAAGGCAGCTGCTGCTTCTGAGTATGGAAAGTCAGGTGGAGCTTGGGCCCAATAGAACTGACATTCTTGAGTAAATCTATGAGCTAAGTGCTTTCGGCTGTGATCTTTAATCCTTAACAACCTTATGAAGTGACCTAGACAGCTATTCCTGTTTTCATTTCAGATGAGATAGTTTAAGGCTCAAAGGTCTCAAGTATCTTGCTAAGGTCAGGTCAATGGTAGAAGTAAAATATGAAACCACATTTTTTCCTGCACCCCAAAACATTGGCTATTTCCATAATACCACAGTCTCTTCTTTAGCTTAAACTGAGAGAGAAGGCAGACTAAGGAGAAAATATAAACTTTTAATACCCAGAAGATAAAGATTTGAGTTCACATGGGCTTGGCTCAAGTGATAGGAGCCTGAAAATATTCAGAATTGATGACACCTTAAGCAATGTTTATTTCCTAAATTGGACTAACACTGGTATTGTATCTACTCCTTGTATGTAGAGCTATCTAGTTGTGCATACTTTTTAACATTTACAAATCACCAAGACTTTTATAGTGTCTGTTATATATAAGATATTCTACTAGTTAATGGGCCAGAGGTGTGACAAGGATTCAAAGAAACATTCCTTACTCTCAAGACATTTGGAAAGTAACTAGAAATATAGGACAGGTAAAAAGTAGACAATGTAAGACATAAGGGTGGAACAGACAAGGGGTATTGGAATACACATGCAAGGATGATAACTGTAGAGTGGTTGAGTAAAAGAAAATTTCAAGGAGATAGTGAGATTTAAGAAAGAATATAAAAATGAGAAAGGTTTACGTCAGTGATTCTCAGAGAAGACTCCTGGGATGTCCTGGAGATCCTTTCAAGAATTCTGCAAGGTCAAATCTATTTTTATAACAACACAAGTCTTTGTCTTTTTCACTGTGCTGACTTTTGTATTGATAATGCAAAAAAATACTGTGGTTAAAATTGCAGTGGCACCAAACCATATGGGTGGTGTATAGGTATTCTTTCCTGGTACACACTCACAGTTTAAGCAAATTACCAATTTCACTTAAGAATGTTCTTGATGAAAAAACAAAATAATTTTATTAACTCTCAACTCTTGAGTATGGATCTTTTTAATTGGTTATGTGATAAAGTAGGAAGAATACAAAAAGCATTTTTGCTGTGGAATGAAGAGCATCATGAGGAAAAGTGCTTGTTTGGAATGGAGTTGCAAGCTTAAAAAGCTGCTTTTTCTTCAAAGAACACATTTTTTTTTCTTGAAATAATGATAAACAGATAAACTATAGCTATTCAGGCTTGAATATTTGGCAGACATTTTCTTGAAAATAAAAGAAGTGTCACTTCAAGGAAAATAACTGACAGTATTTGTTGCCAAAAATAAAATTTGAGATTTCAAGTGAAAATTAGAATTTTGGCAAAACATCTTCACTACCATAAGCCTGACAAGCTTGCCAATAGTTGAAGAATTCCCGATGAGATAGGTGATGATATTAATGAATGCAATATATATATACATCACATGTACATATATATATTTATATGTAAATAAAATAATGAAATGGGCCAACATTTGGAAGATCTGCATAACTTGGATAATCAATTTTTTCAAATGACCAAAGCATCATGATATAAGACCATGAACGAGTAAAAGGTGCATTCAAAGTGTAAGATATACTAACGGGTTTAATGTCACAGACTAGGAAAAGTTTTATGAAATGATTTTAGATTTTACATCATAATTATATTTTAAAAAATGACTGCTTCGAGAATTTCGATATAGTATCAAAGAAGAATAGCTATGATTATCCCAGAAATATGAAAATACTTTCCTTTTCCAAACACATATTTGTGTGAAGTAGGATTTTCTTCATAAATTTCAACCAAAACAACATATAGCAACAGATTGAATGCAAAAGCAGATGTAAGAATCATAATGTTTTCTATTAAGTCAGACATCAGAGATATTTTCAAAAATGTAGAATGATGCCACCCTTCTAATTTTTTTGTTTTTGAAGATATAGTTATTTTTCATAAAAATATATTGGTTATGTTAACGCGTAATGAGGTTATGTCCTATTTTAGTTGAATTTATAAGTAAGTATTTAAATTGTTTTCCCAGCTTTAGTTTCTAATATGATAAATAGTAATAGATATAATTCACATAAACATGGACTCTTTGGGTTTCTCAATAATTTTTAAGAGTGTAAAGGAGTCCCGAAACCAAGCACTTTGAGAACCGTAGGTTTATATATATGTGTGTGCATTTTATGTTGTCTTCTTTTTTGAGGTCAGGTTTAATGAGATATAACTTATGTGTAGTAGGATGTACTCATTTTTGTATATAGTTACAAATACTGACAAATGTATGGAGTCATGTGTCCATCACCACATTCAACTTATAGCAGATTTTCATCAGCCCCAAAAGTTCCCTATGCCCCTGTGTATTCAGCCTATCCCCCGACTCCAGCCCCTGGCAAACACCAAACTTTTATCTATTGCTATCGTTTTATCTTTTCTAGAATGTCTTTGAGTCTGTTTTCTTTTAGTTAGCATAATGCATTTGAAATTCATTCCCATTCTTGTGGGTTTTGTGGGTATTCCTTTTTATTGCTGAATAGCAGTTCATTGTATGGATATATGACAATTTGATTACCCATTCACCACTTAGGAGCATTAGGAGTTTTCCAGGTTTAGGCAATTGTAAGTAAACATTAACATACAAGTTTTTGTGTGAATGTAAGTTTTTATTTCTTTTGGGTCAATACCTAGGAGTTTCACTTTATAAGATGGTTTAGATACTAAAGATGAAAATGGGAATGTTCTAGATAGAGGGAAAATATTTTTGCCTCCATTTGCTTCCTTTTGTGGATATTTTGTAACTGACATATCATTATCTCTACCTTACTCCTCACCTCTACAAGTATCTACCATCATTAAGAGCTCATTATACTACATTGTTCTTCCCTCAGGAGAACTTAGAGTTCAAGAAAAGGCCCATGACATTTTGTATTCCAGAAGATTTCTTTCCTGCCATCTTTATTTTCCAAGAGCAGTTATATAGAGGAGTAATAAACAACCGTAGAAGGAGGTCAGGATTGATTAGTCATGGGGTGCTTCTACATGGAATAAATTAAAGAAATTGTGGTCATTGGAATGTTTTGTTGTTACATTTACTTACGATGCTTTGAAACGTACTTACATTAAACACACACATGCACACACACACACACACACACGAAAGCGACAGAGTTTGAACTGTAGACAAGACGGTGAAGAAAATCTGAATTCTTAAGAAAAACATTCAGACTGGGATAGACCACCATTTCCTAAATGGTACTTTATGTAAAAGAGTTTTGTGGGTCAGCCAAGTTTAGGACATGCTTCATTCTTCCCTCTAGAGATTGATGAGGCAAATTGAGGAAGTTAAAGGTTCTGAGAAGTCCTGCAGTGAAGCAACCTGTTTAAATTTGTTTAATCTAGAATTTCCAGGACTTATTCCCTGAACTGTCGTCTCATGTGACTCCTATTTGCATCCCACATACTTGGGGTAAATGGTGAACTAGACTTATAGTAACTGAACAGTAATTTTCTTCAGGTTGCTTCTGAGAGCAAGAGCCAAGCAAGCATCATTATTTAGTGGGTTCCCGTAAGTGGATGAGGAGGCTGGCCCAGCTCTTGGGGCTTTTTTTCTCCTTTGTCATGTCTCACCAATGGAATAAAACAGAGCAGTGAGACATGACGATTCCCACCAAACAGGCTAATTCTCAGATTCTGACTCATTTCCCACACTCTTTTGAAAACTCTAGAGGCCAAAGGTAGCCGCGCTTACAAAGGAGAGGAAGGCCCCTTCTCCACATTTCATGTAACGCCTGGTTCAAGTGTGTTGCTGTTATAGGGAACACCTGCTGCCCGTCCTGCAGCCCAGCAGCTCAGCCAACTCACCCAGCTGGTCCTCTCTCCCAGCACGAGCCATTTCAGGGAAGTGTGATGAAGATTTGACTCAGCCCCAAAACTGCCTCCTACCCTCCTCCCAGCCCCCACTGGCTATTATTTGGATGGAGGTGATGATTGAATTAACAAAGCTGTTAAAAGTAGAATTGGAACACACAGAAAAGGACTCAGAGCCCTAAAAGGCAGCTTCGTTTGCTCTCCACTCAGGAGCAAAAATATGAGCTTCACTTAAGTGGTACCTGGTGATTATGGTATTAGGGGAACTCTGCTCCTCAATGCCTGTCACTCACTGCCAGTGAAGAGAGGTCTCAGCCAGGGGGCCAGCAGAGTGGCTGGGGAATGATGCACAGCCCTATAATTATGATGCTAATTCCCAAAAGGTCAGAACTCCTTAATCAAACATTAATCAAACCATTTTGTAAATGATGATGATTCTATCTAGAGTGGGGGGTAGAATAGTAAGGAGCAGAGACCTGAGGCTTCTTGAACCAGAATGGATTTTGAGGCTAAGTGTTGGTAAAAAGAAATGGCTTTACTCAGGAGAGAAAAATCAATAGTTTTTTGTTGATTTTCTAAATTCAAAGTAACATCATTTTTTATGACTGTCCCTTTACCTCGAATAACCATGTTAGAGGACCAGGTAAGGGACGATAGTCCCAATATGCAGTCTTTTCTTCCCCTTTGTCCTTTCTGAGCACATTCCTTTATAATAATGCTTACATTTGCAGAGCCCACTTCAGTTTATGAAACATTTCCATCTGCATTATCTTTTCTGCTCCTTTCAATAACCTCATAGGACAGGTTCAATCCGTTACAGAGATGAGAAAACTGAGAAGCACAGAGATTTAGTTGTTTTCCTTTAGTCAGTGTCTGAGGGATGACTCAAACCTAAATCTTTTGATCTTAAATGTAGTGTTCTTTGCACATACGATAGTTTCTATTTGAGTAGATCTTGGATTCTTGGGTTTTGGCAACATCTGGGTCTCTTATTCAATACTCAGGGTTCTGCCCCGACCCACCCCTACCCCAAATAAGAATTCAGGAGCTGATTTTTAATGGCTAGAGTTCTTCTCTGAAAATCTCCCAGTTACAAATAAATAAACTATACAAACAAACAAAAACTCTGCACCCCCTCCAATTTTGGAGTCTTTAGAAATACACTTAAAATGCACACACGTGCACACACACCACACAAACACACACAGGTTGCACACACACACACACACACAGGTTTTCTTTCATATTGAAAAGTATGCATATTTGGAGATCAGTCTCATAAAAAAGCATAACCTTATTCACCAGATCACTTATGTCTTATTACACGTATTTGTAAGGCCTTGAGCCAGAGCAAGATTATTGCTGATCAGCTGAGATCAAGCTGATGGTAAATTTCTAGAAGCTCTCATTTTGCTCTCACCTGGTCGTGGTCATCCTTCTGGGCTTAGTGGGTTTCTTTGTGGCCTTGCATTATGTGCACCAGGCTGCAAACTCCAGGCAGAACATGTTGGCAAACGACTTCCTCCTCCAAAACTCATTTTCTCTCCTTTCTGGGGTGTGAGCTCCCCAAAGTGTGATTAATTCATCTATTGATCGCCTCCTGCCATAGTGAGGGTGAGATATGGCTAGCAATTGGTGCCAGGCCGCCTATGTGACCTGACTGCTAAGGCGAGGTGAGAACAGACAAGTGCTAGCTGGGGCTTTCCAACCCCGCAGACGGAGGGGGCTGCAGTAGCTGTGCTTCCCACAAGCCTTGAGAAATGATCCTTCTCATCAAAATGCAGCTGATTTTTTTCCATAATTCATACATTATGAATTATAATGTATGTTCCCTGCTCTCTCAGTTGGCTTCACAAAGGCCTAATAAAGGTTCATGGGTAAAGGGAGAGAAGATGAAAAATAAAGTAACAAGACAGAAACCTCCTGGAAATAGAGCCAAACAAGAATGTGTAGCTGCGATTGAAGCATTCCAGACAGATATAATGGATGACCAAAAACATGCCAACCAAAGGGATTAGAAGAGTAAGAAGGCATTTATCTCCTATTCAGAGGCACTGTGGTGAGAGAAGGTAAGGTGAAGATAAGCTGAGGGGTTAGGCAAAGACTCTAGAGAGAGAATCTTCTCCTTGTAAACAAAGAGGGCAAAATGAAAAATACGGGCACGAAACTCATTCCTAAGTTTCGTACTGGCCAGTAAAATGAGGAAAAGAAAATTTGACCAAACTGAAATTAGAAAATCTTTTTTTTTTTCTTTCTTTCCTCTCCTACCCAAGAGAAAGTCAAGTATGCCTATCCTCAGCCACAGATGCCACATTTTTCTTTCATTCTGACCCCATATATTTAGGAGAATCCCTCAACCACAAAGTCACACCCCTTTCATTTCAGCATCTCTTGTCATAAGCAGGAAGTCACCCAGGATTATGTACCAACTTCTATTTCCTGTGGAATTTATTTTTAATGCACTCAAGCAGAAAACAAACAAGTTGAAAGTTCATCAGTGACTTAAAACTTAGTGGTCCTTCTGCATTAGGGAGAGTGGCAGTATAAATTTTAAGAGTCAGACCTCCATGTAGTAGGTCTTATGTCTCTGACTCATGTTAGCTTTTCTGCTTACAGAAAAAGAACATCTACAGACATCTGGGAGAGACAGACAGCCTTAACCAAGGGCGGGCAGGGGGAAAGAAAAAGAAAAAGCCACAGTGTAAAAACTGCCCAAATGAAATAAAGAACAGAAAGTAAGCCCAGTGCAACAATTTTAATAAAATGAGGTAATTCTGATTTACATAACATTTCCATGTAAGTTACAAATAAAGAATCTAGTATTTGTTAAGCACCTAAGTGTTAATTTCTTGCTAAAGGCTGGGTGTTGTATAGCGAACAGATCTTGCACTCAAAGAATTTTTAGCTTACATGGGAACAGACCATTAGAAAACAGGGCCAAAATTCTATAGTAAGGCTTTTGGCCAAAATTCTGTAGTAAGGTTTTTAGCTCATGATGAGATGGGAGTCCAGTCACCAAATCTAGTCTTGGCGACTCTTTCTTAAAGCTCCTGGAGGAAATGACACACGCATTAAAACCAGGAGGATGGAAACCATAATAATACAAAAGAGGCAGATGGAAGAGAGGTAAAAGAGTGCATTGGGAAGACATCAGATTATTCTAGGTGGAAGGATTATCATTACACAGGCCAGAAGGTGAGAGAGATCAGGGCACATTCAGGTAACCACAAGCTATTAACCATGACTGGAGCTTAGTACGTGAGGAAGAAAAAGACAATCCATAGACTGGAGAATCAAACAAGGGCCCTTTAGGAAGTGTTAAAGTATTCGGATTTAATTCTGAGGGTAATTGCAGAAGTACAGATGAATTAAATAGGGTGGTGATTTAATCAATGTTGACAGTGTAGAGAATGGGTTGAAAAGGGGCAATGCTGGAAGCAGGGACCAATTAGGAGAGTATTGTCCTAATCAGATCAAGTGGCCTGATTCAGGTGTTGACAATGATAATGGGGTCAAGGAAGAAAAAATATCAAGGTAAATCTCAGGAAGAAAGTCCATTGAGAATTTATCTAGAGAATATATATCATTATAAATGGGTTCCAGAAAGAGCCCAACATTTCTTACATGCCCAATAAATTATTAACAAATGTGTTAAGTGAACATTTGTTCTTTCTAGTGAATTCTGGGCATTGGACAATGCCAAGAGACAAGAAAACAATAGATATTCTAGGTTCATATTCTATTTAGAGAATACTCCCAAAATATCAAAGGAAAAGCATTGTAAAATTCAGGAGGAAAATGGAATCACAAGCCACATGTGAAGAACTGGCAGTGCCAGATGGACACAAAGTCACTTCAGTAGTATTGCTCTCCCAAACACCAGCCAAGGAAGGCAAAGTTACATGTGCTTGGAGATGAGCAAATCACTTACCACAAAACTAGTGTTTCAATATTTTGCTTGGCACCAAAGTAAAATTGGACTGGAGAAGAATGTGGTTTGGAAATAGGCTGAGATTTAGTAAATGAAACAGTCTGTGAGAACTACCAGTGTTTCTAAATACGGAGCATAGAAATATTATTTCTCGGTATCTTTATTAATAAATTAAAAAGAAAGATTCTCTTATTGATGCAAATCACAGATGCTTCTAAATTAGGCAACATTGTCAACACCCAGCAGATCACAGTGTCCCTAAAGAGGTTAGAAATGAGGGGCAGGAAATAATAAAACAAGGTTAAATTTGGCTGGATGGAAACTACATCTGGGGAAAGATAATTCAAAAAGCAGATATTCATTGGGCCAAAGAAATATGAACCACACTGGTGCCAAAAGAGACCCAGGTGCTATACTGGATGGCAGATGAGGTGGGAGTTTAAAATATGCTAGGGCAGCATGAAGCCCATTTGGTCCTGGTCTGTGCATCTGATAAAGAAAACTGATAAAGATCTGGTCTGCCTCAGCCTTTCATGTTTGCAGGCCAGTCACAAAACAAATTCAATCCATTCACTGCTTTCATTTTAGTTATTGAGATAAAACAAAAATCATCTACTAGAACTATAAGGCTTCTACCATTATCTCACATTCATGGCCTATGTGTTTCAGTTAAAGAAGTAAAGCTATGTTAACATCCCATTGACACAAAGGGATAGATCTTCCAGACAGAAAATCAACAAAGAAACAGTGACTTTAAATGATACACTAGACCAGATAGGTTTAATTGATATTTTAGAGCATTTCACCCCAAAGCAATATAATACACATTTTTCTCAAGTGCACATAGACTATTTTCCAAGATAGACATGTTAGGCCACAAAACAAGTCTCGGTGAATTTAAGAAGACTGAAATCATATCAAGCATCTTCTCCGACTACAATGGTTTGAAACTAGAAACAATTATAAGAAAAAAAAAAAAACTGAAAGATACACAAACACATGGAGGCTAAATAACATGCTACTAAACAATAAGAGAGATCAAGGAAGAAATCAAAAGATAGCTTGAGACAAATGAAAATGAAAACACATGACCCAAAATCTATGGGACATAGTAAAAGCAGTCAGAAGGGGGAAATTCATAGCAATACTGGCCTACCTCAAAAAATAAGAAAAATTTCAAATAAACAATCTAACCTTACACTTAAAGGAAGTAGAAAAAGAACAGCAAAGCTCACAGTGAGTAGAAGGGAGGAAATAATAAAAGTCAGAGCAGAAATAAATAAAATAGTCTAAAAAAACACACACTAAAAAAGATAAAAGAAACCAAGAGCTGGTGTTTTAAACAAAGCTTATAAACCTTTAACCAGATTCATCAAGAAAAAAGAGTGAGGACCAAAATAAAGAAAATCAAAAGTGAAAGAGAAAACTGACTTCACAGAAATACAAAGATTTATAAAAAAACACTATGAGCAATTATATTCCAACAAATTGGACAATCTGAAATAAATGGATAGATTCTTAGAAACATATGATCTTCAAGGACTGAGTCGAGAAGAAACAAAAAATCTGAAATGACCAAATACTACTAATAAAATAGAATTAGTAATCAAAAAACTCCCCCAAAACAAAAGTCTGGACCAAAAGGCTTCACATGTGAATTTTACCAAACATTCAAAAAAGAATTAACACCTATTCTTCTCAAACTATTCCAAAAATATCAAGAGAAGGAAAGGCTCCCAAACTCATTCTAAGATGCCACCATTATCATGATTCTAAAACCAAAGACAGTACAAAAAAAAATTTATAGGCAAATATTCTTGATGTACACTGATACAAAAATCTTCAACAAAATATTAGCATGCCAAACTCAACAACACATTAAAAAAAATCATATACCATGATGAGGTTGGATTTATTCTTGGGATGCAAGGTGGGTTCAATATGCACAAATTAATTCATATAATACACCACAGTAACAAATCGAAAGACAGAAATCATATGATCATATCAATAGATGCAGAAAAAGGCATTTGACACAAAATCCAGCATCCATTTATGATTAAAAAAAACCTCTTAGCAAAGTGGGAATAGAGGGAAACTCCACATAATAAAGGCCTTATATGATAAACCTACAGCTAACATCATACTCAACAGGGAAAAGCTAAAGTATTTTCCTTAAGATGAAGAACAAGATAAGGATGTCCACTCTCACTACTTTTATTCAACATAGTATTGGAAATCCTAGCCACAGTAATCAGACAAGAAAAAGAAATAAAAGGCATCTGAATTGGAAAGAAAGAAGTAAAACTGTCATTATTTGTAGATGACATGATACTACATAGAACCCAAAAGATTTCACCAAAAAAACTGTTAGAACTGATAAATGAATTCAGGAAAGTAGCAGGATATAAAATTAATATTCAGAAATCGGTTGCATTTCTATACACCAATAATGAATTATCAGAAAGAGAAATTAAGAAAACAATCCCATTTACAATCACATCAAAAAAATTCCTAGGAATAAATTTAACCAAGGAGGTAAGAAACCTGTAATTGCAAAATTATGTCATTGAAGAAAGAAATTCAAGAAGATACAAATAAATGGAAACATGTACTGTGCTAACGGACAGGAAGAATCAACATCGTTAAAATGGCCATACTACCTGAAGCAATGTATAGATTCAATGCAATCCCTATCGAAATACCAATGGCATTTTCAGAGAACTAGAACAAATAACCCTAAAGTTTATATGAAATCATAAAAGATCCTGAATAACCATGGCAATCTTGAGAAAGAAGAATGAAGTTGGAAGTATCATGTTATCTGATACCAAACTATACTAGAAGGCTATAGTAAACAAAACAGCATGGCACTGGCATAAAAACAGATACATAGATCAATGGAACAGAAGAAGGAGCCCAGAAATAAATCTATGCCTATATGATCATTTAATCTATGACAAAGGAGGCAAGAACATACAATGGGATAAAGACAGTCTCTTCAACAAATAGTTTTTGGAAAACTGGACAGATAGATACATGCAAAAAATAAAACTGGACCACCTTCTTACATTATACACAAGAATAAACTCAAAATGGATTAAAGATTTAAATGTAAGACCTGAAATATAAAACTCCTAGAAGAAAACATAGGCAGCAAACTTTCTTGACATTGCTCTTAGTAATATTTTTTTCTGATATATCTCCCTGGGCAAGGGAAACAAAAGAAAAAATGAAGGAGACTACACTGAACTAAAAAGTTTTTGCACAGCAAAGGAAATCATCAACAAATGGAAAGGCAACTTACTGAATAGGAGAAGATATTTGCTAATGATACATCTGACGAGCAGTTAATATCCAAAATTTATAAAGAACTTATACAACCCAACACAAAAAAACCACAAACAATTCAATTAAAAAATGGACAGAAGACCTGAAAAGGTATTTCTCCAAAGAAGAAATACAGATGGCCAATAGACCTATGAAAAGATGCTCAAGGTCACTAAATAACAGAGAAATGCAAATTAAAACCACAATGAGATATCACCCCACACCTGTCAGATGACTATCATCAATAAATCAAAAAACAACAAGTGTTGGTGAGGATGTAGAGAAAAGGGTACCCTCGTACACTATTGGTGGGATAGCAAATTGGAAAACAGTTTGGAGGTTCCTCATAAAATTTAAAATAGAACAAATGTATGACCCAGCAATTGCACTTTTAGGTATTTATCCAAAGAAAACCAAAACACTAATTCGAAAAGACATATGCACTCCAATGTTCACTGTAGTACTACTTACAATAGTGCTATAAGATATGGAAGTAGCCTAAGTGGCCATCAACAGACGATTGGATAAAGGAAGTTGATACATATATACAATGGCATATTACCCAGACATAAAAAAAAAAAAGAAATTTTACCATTTGCAATGACGTAAATGGACCTAGAGTGTATTTATGTTGAGTGAAATAAATCAGACAGAGAAAGACAAATACCATGTGATTTCACTTATATGCACTATCTAAGAAACAAAATGAACAAAGAAAATGAAAACAGACTCTTAGATACAGAGAACAAACTGATGGTTGCAAGATGGGAGGGCAGGTTGGGGGGTTAGGTATAAAAGTTGAAGAGATTAAGAAGTACAAATTGGTAGTTACAAAACATTCATAGGGATGTAAAGTACAGCATAGGGTAGTCAACAATATTGTAATAATTATGCATAGTGCCAGATAGGTACTAGACTAATCAGGGAAATCATTTCATAAATTATATAAATGTCTAACCACTATGCTTTTCACCTGAAACTAACATAAAATAATATTGAATGTCAACTCCAATTGAAAATAATAATAATAATAATAATAAATTAAGAAAAAAAAATAAAGCTATGGTGATTTGCACATAGAAGCTTCATTCACAGTAACTCAAGATACGTCACTAGTATTCCTTCATTATTCCACCATTATTGTCTTTTTGCAATAGTCTTTCAGGTAAGCGACTGGCCAATCATGTGGTCTATCTCTGTTTTATATATTAAGTAGCCAAAGCATGGTTGATAAGGGCATTCAAGGTCTCTCTGTCTGGTGATTTGTTTATTACAAGGACATGTTCTTTTTAAATAAATTAGGATTTTGAGAGGATTTAAATGAAAATGGAGAATTGTCGGCAATGCTACCACAGGTCTAAAGGGGCATTATTGGATAACTCAATGGGCATGTGAAGTATGTTGCTTAAGTTACCAAATTTTAAAATTAATTGCTACACAAATAAATATCAGATAGTCTTCATGATAAAATTCAGAACTTTGCTGGACATGCCTTAGTTTAAGCTTCATTATTAATCTACTTTGAATAGAACATGATTGTAATACTTTCAGTGATAAAGATTTCTTAAAGTCTATCAAGTCTAGCCACAAACCTTTAGAGAAAAGGAAGCAGGAAATGGAAGTAAACACTACAATTGCAAGGGAAGTTATTTCATTATTTCCTCAATTTGCTTTCATGACTTATCAATCACACTCAGAGAAGGTAAATGTTCCTATAGTAAAAACATGATTTCATCCAACTGTAATGGTTCAGTTTTAAACAAATTCATTGGCATCGTACATGTCTGGGCAGAGTCATAGGGCTGTTACTGATGTGTATGCTCAGAATCTCTCCTCAGAACTAAAATTGGATCTTGACCTTGACTAGAATCTGGGCACTGTGGTTTTAGAGCTTTGTTTGTAGTCAGAGTCACTTTGGTTATATTATATTATCTGAGTAACAACTCATTATTGCAATGCAAGAAAAGGACAGTTTGTGGCTTGAGTTTTAGTGAAGGCTAGTAAATTTTATAGTATATAATTTGGAACATGTCTGTGTTAAGCCCATAGGTGGAAATCTGCCCGGATGTTTATTATTATGTTTATCTACAAATGACCAGATGGCCTTGCCCAAATATAGGGTACCACTTAGTGCCATTTTAAGCTATTAGCTATAACTTAAGATAATCCTTTGCCCAAAGGGAACTAGTTTTGCTGTCCTTCAAAGTCATCAAATGTAATTAAATGCCATATTGAGGAGTAAGCACTAATGGATTAAGGGGACAGCACTGTCAACTACTCTTGGGTCAACCATGGCAGAGGGAATATAGGAATAGATCTGACAGATGGTCTATAACATACTGGCTAAGCTGCTATAACAAAGAATTCCCAAAATACAATGACTCAAAAAGATAATTCGTGTTCTTTTCAGACAAAAAAAAAACAGAGATAGGTGGGAGGTCTAAGATAGGCAGTTTTGCTTCTTAAGATCAACCAGAGACTCATATTCTGTTTATCTCATTGCTATGCTTTCATTATAATATTTTCCATACTTGTGTGGTTGAGGCTATCTCACCAATGCCTATACATTCTGTCAGCTATAAAGGGAAAAAAGAGCAAGTAATCATTAAGGAGTTGATAGTAAAATTACACACATCATTTCTGTTTACAATTTCACTGGCAAGAACTGAGTTACTATTTCATCACCACTAACTGCAAGGGAGGCTAGAAAATGCAGTCTTCAATTGGATGGCCATGCGTTTTGCTAAAACTCAGAGGGGTGGGAAGCTCTGCTTCTAAGAAGAAGAATGGGAGAATGGATACTGAAGCTGTAGTGTCTGCAACAGAAGGTTTTGTTCCAGATGGTGAAAAAGCCAGAAATAAGAATTGGGCAACTACCATTATAAGGAATAAGAAAAGATGGTGGCAGGTGAATGGCATGCAGGTAAGGCCAGAGATTATATACTATGTCCTAGAAACTGCAAGAGTCTTTGTATATATTAGATCATTTAATTATCACAGAAATAGTGTGTTAGTCTAGAGCCTCCAAGAAGAAGATACCAAGACAAAATTAAAACAGAAAAAATTTATTAGGGGAAATGTCTGTGAGAGATTGAAGGGAATTGGGGGAGACTCGGAGAGCATGTATGACACTGAGTGAAGAAGACAAGAAAGGAAAAAAGTTTGGGTCAAAGCATTTTAGATTGTTGTGCAGTTCTAAGGAAAGTATGGAAAATCTGTCAGCTATTTCCTATGCCACATTTGCCCATCAAACGAGACCCACATCTTCTATGTTTTGTATTAGACCTACATCGACCATGTCCTACACACTTAGTCATTGGCTGGGAGAAGCCCATGTGTAGTGTGGCTTCGATGTGAAGGTGGTGATCAACTTCAGAGAGCAATATCTGGGAGCTTAGGTCAATTTTGCCTCCTGCAGTTCGAGTTCTGAAAGGCACATTTTTATGTCTGCCATGGAGAGGTATTGCTTTTTTCTTTCTCTTGTATTTTTTTTTCAGCACAAAAAGGTTAAGACATACGTCGGAATTTAATAGTTGGTAAATGGCAGAGATTTAATTGAATATACAACCTATTTTTAAACTAGTCAATAGACACACTGCCTCCTAAGCTTGTTAGGAGCATACAGTGCATCGTTTTCAGAGGTCATATCAAAATGACCAAAGGTACAAAGGTGTACGTGATGTCCCCACACCATGAGCTTAAAAGTGAGGAAACCACCTCAGACTGAATATTGATGGAGAAACTAGGGCCAGGGCCCCTGAACCTGGAAGTGAGGCTGGGAGGGTTTCACAGAGCAGCTAGTCAATTTACACAGGATCCCTGTAGCTCCTGCTTGAAGTAGCTTTTGGAGACAAAAACACAGTCATAAGGTCAAATCCTAAGCTTTTGGCTCAACTTCTTATCCTTTCTAGGCTCCCCTTGTTCGCTGAACCCCTCCTAAAATGAGTTTCTTGACCTTCAAACACTGTCCGAAGGTAGATGAGTTCTTTAACACAAATGAGGCAGGATGGGCATAAAGCCAACCTATGCCTCTGTGTCAACTGGATAAAAGCACCCCCTAGGGGCAGATGCAGAAGCTCTAAGGTGAATGACTTAGACAAGCGGAGGGCAGGCTAGGTTTCAACTTCTATTCATTCATCAAGGTATGTCAGCCGCAACTATACATAGTGACCCTGATTAGGCCTCTGTGATCTGTCAGGCTTAGAATTCAACAGAAACCCCCAAAATATTAACATGAAACTAATCCTGGCAAATTTCAGAGCCAGAATAACTGTAGTAAGCTGTCCCACGTACCTGAGCAGCCTGCCCTCCTTGGAGTTTCCCACTCTGCAAGCCCTGTTTAGCTCTTTCCTTCTTGTCTTTCAACCATACGGGGTCCTCTCATCTCTCTCAGGTTTCCAATCCTGTCTCTACTTCCTGGTTGGCTAATAACTGACCTCTTTTGCTGGTCCATAAGCAATGTTTGCAAGATCTTCATTTAACAGATTTTAATTGAGCAACAACTAGGTGTTTGGAATACAAAGATAAACAAAATTCAGACCCTATTTTCAAGAGCTTGGTCTAGTGAGAGATCTGCTGTAACAGAGTTTTGTTTTCATAGTTTGTGTAGAGAAGGGATATGTCCTTATACCCAAGGGAGTCATGGGAGGTCCTAATGAAAGACGGATATAAGTGAATGAGGTGAGGAAATGAGGAGAAACGTCATTCCAGGGAGAGAGAATAGCATGTGCAAAGGTCCAAAGGTACACAAAGCTATGTGCATATGAGAGTTAGAATGATAAAAGCTCAAGCTATCTAGATTAGCAAAAATGGGAGGTAAGGCTGGAAAGAGAGCTAGAGGGACAAGGTCCTAAATGATTTGATAAAGAAATTGGACATTATTTTAGAACTTCTGGGAAGCCAGCCTTTGAAGGTTTTTAAGCAAGGAAATAAAATGTCAGAATTGTGTTTTAGAAAAGGATAGCTCCTACCTCATTTTTGGGCTGGATCCTTTGCTATGTAGACCACCTGGTTGTGCTTACCATATCTAGGGAGATGATGAGATTAACATGCTGGAATGAGTAGTAGGGGCCTCAGAAGTAAGGGCCAGTCTTGACCCAGAAGAAAGATCACCCATCCCTGAATGTCTCATCTTCAGATGGTCTGTAGGTTGTTTAGCCTAAGCACAGGTAACAATGAAGCTATTGCTAAAAGCCATCTTCTACTCTCACTGGTTTTGAATTAGTTTAGTTGATTCTTTCATTTACAAAAGAACTTTGTCCAGCATTACATGATGTTAGACTAAGAACACTTTAATTTGCATAGATTTTTATAATTTGCAAAGTGCTTTAACATATATCAATAGCTCATATAATACAGTGATATTGTGAGTTCAGTAGTTGTTAATACCATCCTCTCCTGTTTGACAGATAAAGAGAAAAATAGGTTAAATGATATGAACAAGGTCACAAACTAGTAAAAGGACTAGTTTCAAGCAGAAACTTGAAAACAGGTCTTTTGACTCAAAATGCAATGCTTTTGCCATTTGTATGAGTCAGGATTTTGCAGAGAAACAGAAACAATAAGATATACACAGATATACATAAGAGGAGAATTATTATTGGAATTAGCTCACACTGTTACGGAGGCCAAGAAGACTCTCAATCTGCCACTTGCAAGCAGGAGAATCAGGACAGCTGAGGGGTATCACTCAATCCAAGGCAGAAATCCTGAGAATTGGGAGGCTCTTGCCTGAGAACTAAGAGCTCTGGTGTCTGAGGGCGGGCAAAGATGTACATCCCAGCTCAAGATGAGATAATCTGTCTTTCCTCTGCCCTCAACGGATTGGATGATGCCCACCCCCACTGGTGAGGGTGCATATTTTTACTCTATTAGATCACATGTTAATCTATTAGATCAAATATTAATCTATTAAATCAAATGTTAATCTCTTCCAGAAACACTCTCACAGACACACCCAAAATTAATGTTTTACAAGCTGTCCGGGCATCCGTTAGCCCAGTCAAGTTGAAACATAAAATTAACCATCACACCAGTAGAGAATGCTATCTCTAAAACTAATCATATATTTATATTCTAATTCACTCCACCCTGGGCTGCTTGAGACTTTCTTTAAAAGTACAATAAAACAAACAAACAAACAAAACTAAATGCAGACAAGAGAATATATAGCTAGACTAGGAAAACAATACAAAAGAAACGTTAAAATACGAAATAGCCATAGATCCCTACAGAGTAACTGAAGTCAGTCTGCAAATTGAGCTCTGCACTTGCTGCAGCTAAAGCAAAAGAGGAAGGTGTGATTCATACTGTCTGTAAAGAAACGACATGCTGTATCTCAAGGGAAGAGAATCTTTTGTTGCACTCAGATATGAGAGAATTTTCTCTTTTCCTTTTTGTTAAGGATATGGAGTGATGTGGTTTGTAACTTCCTCAAAAACATTCCCAACAAGAGGGTAGAAACAGGGATGTATGGCTATTTCTTATAGAAGCTCCCAAACAAAACAGCAAATACTAACTCTGCTTTTCATAATCTTGCTCATTTGTGACATTTTCCAGCAATAGGTATGCCGATGTATTATTTTCGAAGATGAATATGTAAGAAAACAATCTCATAAGATTGTTTTGGGAAAAGAGCACTTCCTGACTACAACAGCATGTGGGAGGCCACTGAATTTTCTCCCCTTGGGAAAATATGTGAAAACTTGTTTGGAGGTTTCAAAGCTGGCCTTGACTAGCTCCCTCCTTGGGGTGTGTGCCTAAGAAAAAACTCAATACCTAAGAAATCTGTGGTCTACCATTAACCACTTTACCGCAAGGAATGAAGATAACACATTTTATTAGTTCTCTCAAAAGGGGTCCAGACAACTTTTCTAAACAATCAGTTGGTTACAACTGCAACAATTAGTACATTAACCTTTACCTGCAAGAAGTCAGTTCATTGTGACTCGCCCTGTCATGGGAACCTACACTCCTCTGAAGGGCTATCAGAGATTTGGATAGGAAAAAACAGAAAGGCCTACAGTTTTGTTGTTATTGTTGTTTTTCCTCTATCAGAACTAAGACTCCCTTTACAAGGCTATAGGCTCAGCTCTGCCCCCATCCTGTTTGGCTTAGAGGACTCTGATCTCCTGCCATACTTCCTTTACTCCCAGTTTCCATATCCACAGACAATGTCCTCGAAGAGAATTCTGAGAGTCCTCCTCCTGGATGGCTATGAAATAGAGCTTGATGATTTAATCATGCATTTGCCAGACCGCTTAGGAGACAGCTAGACAGGGTGAGGTCACAATCTGTGGTTATAGAACCTAGCCAAGTAAATGGGTTGAAATCATAACCTTGGCCTCCTGGGAATGAACTCTAAAGCAACTACATTAACTGGCTACATGTATGACAAGGCTGTTTTCTATGATGATGATGATGATACAAAGAAATACATATATCATTTACAGAGTGCTTACCATGTGCCAGGCTCTTGTTCAGTGCCTTTATGGTGATTCTCTCCTAGGAGTCTCTCAATTCCCAGTGAGGTAAGGATACTTATCATCATTTTCATTTCACATGTGAGGAAATAGAAGCTTGAGAGTTTAAGTAACTTTCCTAAGGTCACATAGCTAATAAATAGTGAAAATAGGTTTCAAACCCAGATAATTGGATTCCATAATTCACAACAGATACAGAGAAGCTGTGCCATTCAAATAAACTAGCTAGCTAGCAAGAGCTTCCTGATTTTCAATTTAAGACTCTATTCATTAGCCTTAGAGCTGTTCAACCTAGATGTATGACATCATTGTTTTTAATGTCTCAGAACTCCATCTTTGGTGCTGGATAATGACAGGCCCAGGAGGAAGTGGTTGACAATAAACAGGTTCACACCAACCACATTCTCAGGAGGTATTTTATGAAAACGTGAGTTTCTAAAGAGTAAATATTTGATCATCATTGCATTGCTTAAATACTACTAGTAGGATTATAAATTGGTGCAACTTTTCTGGAAGGTGGCTTGGTAATAATGTATCAAAAGCCTTAGCTGGGAGTAAATATTTGACCTGGGCATTTGCTTTGGCAAATTTATCCTAAGGAAATAATTTTGGAGAAAAATATGCAATGATAGGACAAACTGAGAATTTTAGTTACACTATTGTTTGTAAAAATGAGAAGTTGAAAATAATCTAACAGTCTGTCAATATGGAATTGATTAAATAAATTTTGCTAAATTCTTACTAAAGAATTCTACTCAGCCATTTCAAATGTTTGTGATATACTGGTAAATTAAAGATGCTTGTAATATATTGATATGTTGAAAAAGCAATCATTAAATAATCTGAATAGTATAGTGTATTAATTTTCCAGGTCTTCTATAACCAAGTTCCTCACACTGGGTGACCTACGACAACTTTATTCTTTCACAGTTTTGGAGGCCAGAAGTCTGAAAACAAGATCTCAGTGAGGTGGGTTCCTTCTGGAAGATCTGAGGGACAATCTGTTCTATGCCTCTCTCCTAGCTTCTGCTGGTTGCCAGCAATCCTTGCTGTACCTCAGCTTGTAGATACATCACTCCAATCTCTACCTCTATCCTTACATGGCCTTTCCCCCTGTGTCTATGTGTCTTCGTTTCATCATTAGATCTAGGGTCTAGCCTATTCCAGGATGATCTCATCTTGAGACCCTTTAATTACATCTGCAAAGACTCTGATTCCACATAAAGACACATTCCAAAGTTTTGAGTGGACATAGCTTGGAAGCCATAGTTCAATCTATTACATATGGCTCTATTTTTATTTTTTTAAAAAGACTACACACACACACACACACACACACACACACACCCCTGTCTAAACAGACAGCACCTGTGTGTGAAATAGAAAAAAGCAGCCTTCTTTGGCAGATGATTCCACTTGGCAGATGCAGCCCCTGTAGCTACGTGTTTTGCCAAGTACAGAGTACTTTATGCAAATTAGAAAAAAGGCATCTTTACCTCTGACCTGAAATAGTCTCTTACCCAGGCATCCCTTGTGTACCCCTGTCAGGGGACAACTGGTATAATGGCATGTTTTGGCCCTGAAAATGAGGCTATATTGAACCTACAGTTTTTAGTCTTTTATTATGTAATACTTGATACATATAAAAATAATACATGTAATGACAATGTAAGTTATGGGTTAAAAAATTTTTTAAATGAGCCTATCAACCAATTTAAGAGCAGAATTATTTCCAATCCCACTGTCTTTCCCTCTATGGTCTTCACTATCCTAAACCTAGCCTTTTTCCCGTAGAAGAGAACTGCTATTTTAAATTTTGTGTTTATTATTATCTTGAGATATTATATATCTCCATATCTTTCTTTCTTTCTATCTATTTATCTATCTATCTATCTATCTATCTATCTATCTATCTATCTATCTATCTAATCTATCTCACATCAGGTTGAATGTAACCAGTCTTCTGTGACTTGCTTTTTTAACTTGTACTATTTTGTAGCCTAACATCACGTAATTTAACAAATATTTTTTAACAAATGTATTTTTTTAATTTAACAAATAAATTTTATTCTACAATATTGTACAAACTACCAAGTATTCCATTATATGTTTGGGCCATAATTTAATGAATTATGTTATTATGTTAAATCAGTTAAACAGTAATTATGCTAAATTAACATAATTTAACTAATTCAAAAAGCAGATTTTTTTGTTAGTTCCAATGTTGCTACAAAATTCTTCATAAAGGTCTTTGACTTCTATCTAAATGAAATATTGGACAACATCCCGATTTTTTTCTTAGAATAAATCTCTAGACATAGATTTGGTGTATCAATGGTATGCTGATTGTAAGGCTTTCACTGTGTATTAATACAGGCGATATTATCAAGATGATGAAGAAACTGCTTTAGAAAGTAGTGATACCTAAACTGAGGAAGTTCAGGATTGACAGAAACATAAACACTTTCCAGATCTGCTGACCTCAGAGAATCCCACTGTGCAGCAAACCCCATAGGGCTGTGCTGTCTGCTCTGACTTCAGTAGCTCAAGGTTAATGATGATAATCTGAATAATGATGTCAGTGTGGCGTTGGTCATTTGGGGAAGAATTCTCAAGCAAGGATTGATGAGCATGAAGAATTACGAAACCAATCCAGAGAAACTTCACATTAGACCCAAGTGAATCACAGAAGATGGCAAAACATCTCTCCGTGTTGTAAAGATGAAGGGCAGCCCACAAACAAGAATTTATAAGGATATTTGAATATACATATCAAATGTAGAAAGGAGAAGTCTGAATAAACTACCATCACAGTCCAGTGTTATCCCACAGGAAGCCCTCAGCTCACTGGGCGACGTGGTAAAGACTTTCCGAGGGGCAGGAGCCACCAACCTCAGCTTCAGGCCCAGAAAGAGAAGACAAATGAGTCCTTTCTAAGAACAGAAATATTCGATTAGAAAGGCAGAGCAAAGTCCACATGGAGAAACCTTAACGATGGGTAAGCAGTGCAGTAGTTGAGTCAGCCATTGCCTACTTTGGTCTTGACATATATTTAACAAATGGAAATATCATTTGTATATTAGTATATTTGTTGCTTTAAAAAACAATTTTTAAAAGCTCTTTCTTCCCCCCAGGAAGCATTTCTATTTTTCCAACTGATTAAATTATTTGAATACTATGCCTAAAACCTTTACAACTGAAATGAGCATGGCTTCCTTTCTATCATGTCTGGAGATCAAAAATTAAATTTGTGTGTTAAGTAGATTGTCAATAATGCATTTCAAAAGGTCATAATGTCTGGACTTAAGCAAAATTATGTTTTTATATAAAGAAATGTTTTCCCTTCTTGCCAAAAGACATGCCAGTAGGTTCTTTCTGTGTCGGTTTGCAGCATTGGCCTGTTTTGTTATGTGGTAAAACAGTGCTTGCTTGGAACAACCAAACAATAACAGCAGTTATAGCTAATTGAGCATTTATTAGATCTCATGCACAGGTTAAATCCTTTGTATGTATAAAACAGTTGATTCTTTTAACAACCCACTGAAGAAGCTATTGATATTTAACAGAGGAGTAAGCTGAGGGTTATTGAGGTCACCTAACTGGTAGAAGCCACTACCAGTGGCAGTGATCCAGTTGTACACTAACTAACCACTTTCATCTATAACCCACACCAACTAGGGGCACGGTGAAGGGAAGAATATCAGCCACATCCTAACATGGGGTGGGTGCAGGACAATAAAAAAATGGTGGGGCCTCAGCTGTTACATGGGTGGGAGAAATCAATCAAAAGGCTCTACCCTAGATTCCTTCTCTATGTCTTTGGGTGTGCTTCCCATTATTTTCCCTAAAGATTTTTTTCTTTAATCATAGTCTTAGCATTGTCATGTCAACATATAAGTTTTAAAATAAATAAAAAAAATCTTTAGTGAACATACATAAGAGAAATGATTACTCACCTCACACCCCTGCTTCAGCTTTCAATTAGAATTATGACCTGGGTTGGAAATAAAATCAAGCCCTCTATTCCTGAGCTCTGGATTGGAACCTTGAAGAATATGTCTACGAAAAGTTTTCAGCTATAGGACTCACTATAAATTGAATTTATAGACTGTATAAGCTCCGTCAAGGTAACTTTGTAAGTATTTCATTTTGAATTCACAAAGAATCCTTGACCACCTACTATATGCCAGGAATGATCCCAGTTGCTAGGAAGACGAAGACAGATAAGGCATTGTCTCTGCCTAAGAAGTGAGACGACCACAAACAGAAGTAAACAGATTAAAACAAAGCAGGGGCTCTGGCTGCCCATTAGAATCATCTGGAGAAATTAAAAAATATATATCCTGACTGGATCCCATTTTCAGAGATTTTGATTTAATTGATCTTAGACAAGGCCTAGTCATTTTTAACCAGCTCTCCAAATGAGTCTGAAGTACAGCCAAGATTCACAATCACCGGAATGCAGGCATGTATAAGGATGTCCAGGAGAACTGATCTGAGAAGGTAATATTTGAGTTAGATTTGGAAGAATTGATGAGGTTGTGCCAGGCATTCCAGGGCAGAGCTGAAGAAGGGCAGTGAGGGAGAAGGGGAGAGTGTGGACAAGACTCTGACACACAACTGGGAAGGTGACTTTCACGGAGTGCCTGGAGAGCTGAATGGGTCCAAGCTGAGTAGGAGATGAGGCTAAACTAGTAAAGTGGGCAGGTAGAGGGAAGGGTGCAGGGAGGGATCAGGCAAGAAAGACCGTGCCAGACAGAAGAGATAAGACTTTACTCTAGAGGTGACAAGAACCCATCAACAGTTTCACATAGTTGCCAGTTGCGGTGTGTGAGGGTGTGTGTGTGTGTGTGTGTGTGTGTGTGTGTGTGTGTTTGGGGGTGGGGAGGGAGGACTCAGAAAGTAGATAGCTACAGTAAGTGAGCCCGGATAGAGAAAAAAACCTATGAGTTGATTCTTACAATCCCTCTGGTGAGATTTTATTCAAGAAGAAGATAAAAGAGAATAATTCATACATTTTTGTTTATTTCCTTGGGATTACTGGCCAGTAACCGCAACCTATTAAAACAGCAAGTAGTTTTTTTGAGAACCTATAGACACTGAGTGAGGCACTGGGCAGAGGTGAGTAAGATAAGTACATACTCTGACTCCCTGTCGTCTTACAATCTAGGGGTTAGGGTTAACATGGTGGGTTTTCCAAAGACGTCTTTGAGGGAAAAACTTCAATAAGTGATGCACAGATACATAAGAAAGATACATAAATTCCAGAGGGATTTGGATCAGTGTAATGTGAGAATATTGTTGGATTGTTAAAGAGAAGTTAGAGAAAGTTGAGCTAACTGGAATTGTCCCAAACGTCCGTAATTATAAGATGTTTGTTAATTTAGACTAATGGCTATTACAAGTGTCCACATGGCAGCACTTGGATACTGTACTATTTCCAGCACCCTGTGGCCTCAAAGAACTATTATCCCTCAAGTGAACTAAAATACGCAGGAGACCTCTTACCCTCAAGTATTGTGGAATTGATTTTGAGTAATAAGGATGTGGATGATAGGTTTATTATGATTTAGTAACAAATATGAATATAAAATCTACTTACAAATATCCATTTGTATGTAAAATCACTGTTCATTATAGTAAATAATGTTTTGACATTAAATTAAATTAGTGGAAGATTGGGAGAAATATGGAATCAATCAGCAATTTCTTGCTATTTTTTTTGCTTGAGCTCTAAAAGCTGATGAGGTGTTTTAATTATTTCGTTTCACATGTGGAAAGAATAAATCTAAAGGAAATAGCTTAAGATTCTTTCCAAGTTTGAATTACAAATTATCCCAGGACCCTGGAGAGAAGCAACAGCAAACATGATTTTAGATGATTCTTTCTCAAGTCAGCCTTCCGATCAATATTGAAAACAACCTTGAAGACCTAATTTTTTCCTCGTGCTCTTTCCCAGAGATGAGGGAAGTTTAATCTTTTTTTTTTTCTGATAGGTCTATGATATTTGTTATTCATGTTACATGGCTGGTGTCCCAGGCTCCAATCCTATGAAAGCTGCTTCATAGGGCCACCTCCACCTCAGCTGAGTCCTATGGAATAAATGCCCCATTGCCCCTTTTAGCTTGAGGCCCACACCAGAGACAGGTGATGCCAAATGTCCTTGTGTCCTATCCACAGGCCATTTGCATCTTCACACTCAGGAAAGAGGAAGCAGGTACTCCTGCCGTGCTTGGAGCAGAGTGGTTTATATGCCACCCATGGCGGAACTCCCATATCAGAGATGGGATTCTCTGATAATCCCTTCCCCTAAACTCTACTCTGGGCGGGCTCTGACTTTAATGAGAGAAGATTCACAAGATGAGAATAACCACATGGAATAGAAGTGTTCCAGGAGATGGAAGAGAACGTTTTCTCAGTCTAGCTTTATTTGCAATCCCTTGAATTCTCTCCCATAAGCTCTCATCCCCATCATACAGTGGCCAGTCTGAGAGCCCCGAGGAATCCTTGTCATCTTTGATTCGTATCCCGAAAAGTAGATATGAAAGGAAATCTCGAACATCCCATAGGAATAACGATGTGCCACTAACCATAACTGAAATCTGTTTCTAAAAATCACACACCTTATTCTGGATGGTGTTAAGAAAAAACAACATAAAAGATGATATTACTAAAAAACTGTCTAAAGAGCATTTGCCCCCATAAAAGGCACCCCTCCCCCGAATGAATACACAATTAGTCTGAATTAATAAAGAAGACAGAGAATTTCATAGACTAACTTGGCAAACCCTTAGAAATTTCATAACATGGGAAAACCAAAAAACAAACCAGACAAGGATTTGGTTTTGACGGAAGATTGATCTAATTTTCATCCTCTACACTGGTCAACAGGAGAGGCATTTTGTTTGTTTGTTTTTATTTTTGGTATTGGTTTTCTAAAAGTCTTCCATTCAGAGGATGTTTTTAGCCCATTACATGGATTTCTCTTGACTCTAAACTCCAGCTTATCACCCGAGCAACGTCCTCCTCTGGCTTTAAATTGCAAAGGGAAAGTCTCAGGTGTCCCAAAGAGTATAGTCACAGAGGGATCTGCCTGGTGTTGCTGCACCTCCCAGAGCACTTGTAAACGGTTCTCTTTCTCTCTCTCTGCCTGAAAGACACCTCCTTTTGGCATCGACAAAAACCATCTTTTCCTCTGGTGCAATGCAGCTTTCACGTCAATCGATGCCGGGAGCATTCTGCCGAGAAACAGGAGTGAAAGGAAAACCAGCAGCCAAGTGACTGCATCATTTTTTAAAATACTAATTGACCTTGTCAAGATAATTACTGCAGATTGGGAGAAACTGACTTTCTCTGGCAGGTTAGGTGGAAAACTTACTGATTCTAAGGAGAATATACTAAGAAAAAAGTTTGCTGTGTTAAATGAGTAGCCTCAGGCTACTTAACGGCAAATACTTCTTATTCAGAAATCATGAAGCTGGGAGACATACGTTTGCTTTAAATCTAGAAGAAAAATGTATGCTCGTAAGGTTGTTTTTTGTATCAGAATCTCAAAACATTACTCAGTCCTAAAATCCTTCTCTGAAGACGATAATATTATTCTCTATATCAGCTCAGTGATTCAGTCATTCATCACCTATTTATTGAGCATCTACTGTTCGAAGTGCTATACGAGATGATACAAGCAATGTGAAGGTGAATCACACACAGTGCTTGCCTTCGAGAAGCATATAGTGCCAAAGAGAGGTGTTATATTTATAAGTAAATATAATACAAAATGGAAAATTCTATAACACCCAGAAGTCAAATAGAAATGTTAGGCTAAAATTTGGAAGAGGTCATACCTGGAAATAACTTTGGAATCATTGGAACCAATCATTTATTGGAAATCTTGGGTAAATTCACTAACATTTTTCAAGGAGCCCTAGTCCATTAAAAAAATCTGACCCCAGCTATGATGATTAGGTTAAGGTACAATTTACCACAAATTGGGTTGTCAAAATAAAATTGTTGCACTGGTCTTTAATTGTCAGGTTACTTTGTCATCAAGTCAACATTGGTTCATACTCTCAGTGTTTAGTGTGGAACTGACCAAGGTCCAGAATGGAGAGAGTTCTGTAGGTTGTTTTCCATGATGGGTTGGTTTCCTTTAAAGAAGCTTCTCTTGAAATCTTGTCCTATTCACCAGTAATCATAAGTTGGCCAAGGATGTAGGTAACATATTGGTCATGGCAGATCAGCAGATGAAGCTAGGAGATATATTTATTGTTTACAATGACCAAAAAAGGCTCCTAAACAACCTCAAACAGCTATAAAAATGTGTTTGTTCTAACAAGATAAAATTTAATAGTAAAAAGAGCCTGTGTCTGAGTCCAGATAGCAAGTGAATGTGCAGGAGCCCTAAGTTCCTGTAAGCTCACTATATGCCAGTCATATGAGGAAGCATTCTGCCTGCCCGCCCCCCATCCCCAAATGAATATACACTTAGTCTGAATTAATAAAAAAACAGACTATATCAAATAAGGGGACTGAGCCCCACTGTAGTGTACACTGCTTGGAATATTTTTTGCCACAATTTCAGAAGACCATTGGTAAACTATAGAACACTGAGGTTGACAAAGGGAATTAAAAACCATGACATACAAGGACTGTGTGAACAAATGTGGCATACTGAGTCTAGAGAGAAGATTTGATGGTGAGAAGTACATAAAGATTATCTCCCAGTAAAAAATTAGCCACTATGTAGGAAAAATATTAAGCATTCTGGGTAGCTCTGGTGGACAACAATAGAACCCAGTGAAAGGAGTCAGAGAGAGAACTTGCAGCTCGATATAAGAAAGAATTCTTCAACAATTGGAGCCACCATAAAGAGGAATTTGGTGGTCTTGAGAGATAGTAAACTCTTTGCCCCTGAAGGCATTCAGAGAGCATATTTAGTGGAGGACATTAGTGTGAGATCATGCATCAGATAGGAAAACAGGACAAATGACTGTTGATGTTCCTGATAAACTGGGGATTCTGTGAATTTGTGTACATGGTCCTAGAGAATTATTTTGCCTGTATTCATCTGAACACCTACATTCAATCACAATAAATCACTTACCAACAAAATCACTAAAAAAAGAAAAAAAAGACGTATTTATTTGTCAAAAGTACATAATACAAGACCTACCTGTCACTATGACTCATACATAGACACTCAACAAGTATTTTTTGAATGAATGAATTTGGCTTGTAGTATGAAACAAGTGAAAACAAAACTCAAAGCTTTATGAATAATGCAGTATTGGAGTATGTTAACTAAATGCTACCAGCCATGTTTCTGTCTGTTTCCTGGACAAGGAGCAAAAATGACAAATCTTACTATTCTTGATATATCTTTCCCCACCGTTTTTCCCCACTGGACGATGTCACCTTCCATTTTTCCTTTAAGAAATTCAGTTTTAAACCCTTAAGCTCCAAACTCCTCTCCCCCGACTGAAAAGAATTCTCTCTCAGTCACTTTACCTTGCTGACTGATAGACTGGTCAGGTGAATGACTTTCGGTCACTGTGTCACTTAATCAGTCCTGTGCATTTAAAGTCTTTGTCTATGATTGTGGCAAAAAAGGTCCAGAAAGTCAACTCAGATTTCAGCGAGCAGGAGGGTGAGTCAAAAGCTTAGACAGGGCATTGAGGTGAGTCAGATCTGAACCCTCCCTCAAATTTCTTATTGCAGCAGAAAACTTCTAAATAAGGAGATCTGTAGCCACTGATGTTCTATGATAGTAAATAAATTCAGGGAGAGAAATAATGAACCATAATAAAATTCTCCATGTTTTACTACAGTAAAATAAATAAATAAAAGTAAATCACATACTTTTTTTTTCAAGATAGAAAATTAAAACTCAGAAAATCCATGAGAATCACCTCTTAACAAAGGCCTACTACCATTAGGTATACCAGTAAATTGTGCTTTCCCTCCCCCCAATTTTTTGGGGGGGCAGATTGGTATTGTCTGTATTTGTATGAGTGCATGCATGTGTGTGTGCGTGTGTTTGTGATTCGAACCTTTGAAATTAAAAATGAGAGTAGCAGAGGAAGAGGGAGCCTATGTCAGCAAAGCCAGCCCTGAAGGTCAAGCAAATTTTGTCCTTTGCACGGGGCTCAGAATGAATTTTCCCAGCTCTTCCCATGTCCATGGATAAGATGGGCCAGTGATTGGATGAGTTGTGGCTGCTGGAAACCTCTTTCCAGATGTTAGGGGCTTAGACATATGTCCGTTTGATGCCCGCTGACACAATCTGGCTCTGGCCCTTCTCTCTGTTCTCAAATTTTTCCTCATTTTTGGAATAGGTCTCTGCTTTCCCAACCCTCCAGCCATTTCTCCTTTCTTTTTGTTTATATGCTGGGCTCCCCCTTCTCCCAACTTGACTCAATCCCCTTCCTTTCCCTGCCTTTGACCCAAGAGATTCAGATGCATGTTTTACATTTCCAGCTCATTTGTTGCTAGCTTAACTAATTTATTTTTATAACTCCCTCTTTCTGACATCCTAAATGCCTCCATGTGTCTCTATATTACTTCTACTTCTGCTAACATAGTTTCTAGTTTCAAAGAGGGTATTGCAGTGCATGCTCTGCCATCAGTCAAGGTTTCACTCTATTAATACCAGCCCCATCCTTGGACCTTCAAGGATTTCATGCATCCAGGAGAGAGAAATAAAGCTGCAGGGCATTTCGCAAACAGCCTTTTGCAAATTCAAAGCATTAACACCACAGCACATCTGATCTTAGCAGCCCCGGCTCTTTGCCACTGGGGAATAACTGCTTTAAAGCAGGAATCGTCCTTTCCAGGCACACAGAAGCCCAGAGTCCGTGCCAGGTCTGCTGAGTGTGGAGATTTAGTCTTTGGTTTCAGGATGAGCCCTGCTTCATGTTCTTGGCTGCCTTACTCTAACGATCCTTAATGACATTGCCATTGGAAAGAGGAAGACATGAGCTGAAATGAAAATAGCCAGTATAAAAAAGACTCAACAACAGCCCTCCCAGCTGTGAGGTGGGCTGGCGAGGTATGCTGTTGACCTGGATACTTAAATCTAATAACACAGACTGATGTCTGGAGCTTGCACCAGAGAGAAGAATAGAAAATCGTGTAAAACTCTGGCCATTGGAAATGGAAATGGAAGCGCGCCTATGGAGGCATTTTCTAGGCAGGTGGTCTGTATTCTGTGCTCAGGGTTCTCTTTGATCATGATCTTTTGATGACCAGCTTTTAGGAGCCAAGGCCACCTGTGAAGTCGCTGACAGAGAACAAATAGCTGAAGAAGCAGAGAGGAAATTTTGTCTCAGTGAAAATGGAATCATGTCCAACAATCCCACCAGGCCCCACTTCTCCAGGGACTGGTTCCTGCTTGGCCATATGGCCTTGGCTGAGACACTGCTAATTCCACAACAAAAAGCTCGTTGCTACTGAGGGCTGAGGCAGCTACCATCCATGGACTGTCTTAGGGCTCAGAACTATGCTTTGCAAAAGGGGGTGACTTCTGTAGAGCTTTGAGAACCTCCTTCTATTGACTCAAACCATCAACCTTTGGATGTCCAATCTGAGTTTTTCCTAAACTTAATTAAGTTGCTGTGAAGTCTTATATACTAATATATTTTTTAAATGGCTTTTGGATTTATGTTCTTGTCTGGGAGTCCTTTGCTCCCACATGAACCCTAGAAGGAGGTTCTGGTTTCATGTTATTACCTCAAGGAGACTTAAGAGGCTAGGTAAAAAGTTTTAACTACACACAGAGCTTTCTTGGAAAGAGGTAGAAATTAGTAAGATGGGGAGGACAGATGCGCAAGATCTATTGTCTCTATTCCTTACTGTTTTTCCCAGGCTGTAAGAGAATCTGAGCTTTTATATCTGAATCATGTTTTACTTTTTGCTATGGTTGTGGAGCACAGATAGCAAAAATGTAATTGGTCAGCCTGTTTCCTTACCTTTTTCCTTGCAGCTAAAATTCTATCAAAATCATGTTTGAGTTTGTGAGGCATTATTACCCCAAAAAACTGAGAGATAAGCTAGTAGAACTATGTAGTATTACCACGAGGCACAGTTCCAATACTGGTTCAAGCCTCCACAGAGAGATGGGGAAATCTACCCTTTTTATATCTAGTTGTGAAAAAATGAGCCTTACAATGACATTCTCCCCCATTTCACATACATGTAGAAACAGGGGTTATACCCACAGACCATTTGATAATAAAAGAGCCATAGTTATAGAAGTAGAATAGCAACAATGATGTTTTAAAGCACTGGCAATTATAATGATTTCTAATTTCTAACATTTTTCTGTGCTTTATTTCTAGCTCTCCTGCCCCTATGTTTAGAACAACAACAACAACAAAAGCTTTTTCCTAGAGAGGTTGGAGGGTTAAACTCCAAACTTGAACCACTAATTGGAATTTTCGGACATTCCTTCTGGAAATTGGCCAGAGTGCCTCCTTTCAAGGGAAGTGCAGTAACCCTGGAAATAGTCCCACAAATGACTGTCACAGTCCAATTTTCCTGGTAGCCATAAAGAGGATCAGTGCCCTAGTACCAGAAATAATGGTATTTAGAGCCAAACCATTCATTTGTCTTTTTCTCCCTTCTGGACATCCTCATTCCATCTGACACTTTGAATCATAAAGCATGGGATCCTTCTGTAATGAGACTGGTCAGGTATTTTCAAGAAATATGTGTGGCCAATTTAGTCAGTAACAATGATACTACTACTGCTAGTAATAACAATAACAACACCATTAATTGAGCTTTTACTCTGTGCCAGGAAGTATTCAAACCACTTCCATACATTAACTCACATAATCCGCCTAATGTTTTATAAATACACATACATCCTTCTCATGCAGATAGTTTTACCATGTGGCTTTGTAGGTTTGGGCAGAAATGATCCTTGGTAACTAATACTGAATTTTTCTGAGAGCAAGGTTTTTTATGAAACACATTATATTTAATCAGCTTTATTTCTCTGTTTTGTTTGTTCGTTTGTTTGTTTTCAGGGCTTGGAGAATACCCTATTATGGTGGAAAAAGGGTGTGACATTAATTGATTTTTTTTTTTTGCTGCCACCAGGCACAGGGCTAAATACTTCTGTATACATTATCTTGCTAAATTCTCATAACATTTTATTCTCATACTCATTTTAGAGATAAGGAAATGAAGGTCCAGAGAGACTAATTATCTTGGCAAAGATGACTCAGTTATTATGTTTTTGAGTCGGGATTCTGATCCAGTTTTATATGATTCCAAACGTGTATGCTTTTCCCCATGACACCATTTCTATTTATTGCTCTAGAGCCAAGTCAAATCCTGCAAGACCATTTCTGCTTTACCTTGATCTGCTTTTCCTCTTACCTCTTCTTTCCTTCTCCTGGGTGACATCCAAAGTGACAAGCAGAAATGACAAGAGGATTAAGTTGATAGTAACATGGTAGCACCTCAATCTACCCTGAGGGCATTATGCTAAGTAATATATCAGACAGAGAAAGACAAATATCTTATGAACTAACTTGTATGTGGAATCTAAAAAACAGAAAAGCCTAGCTTGATGTACAGAGAACAGATTGGTGGTTGCCAGAGGTAAAAGATGGGAGAAATGGGTAAAGAGAATCAAAAGGTACAAACTTCCAGTTATAAAATAATAAGTCATGGGGATATTATATTCAACATGGTGACTATAGTAAATAATACCTTATTGCATATTTTAAAGTTGCTAAGAGAGATCTTAAAAGTTCTCATCACAAGAAAAAAATTGTAACTGCGTGGTGATGAATGTTAACTAGACTTATCTTGGTGCTCGTTTTGCAATATATACAAATATTGAATCATTATGTCATACAGCTGGAACTAATATAATGTTACAAATCAATTAATTGTACCTCAATTTAAAAAAGAATTAGAAAAATAAAAAATAAAAAAGTCAATTTTCTCTATGGTTATTATTCTAGGTTTGGGCTGGGACCTGAAGTCTGCTCTGAGGAGCTGAGATCATAGTCATCTGGGCAAGGCAAAATAAGCACTTGCCTTGCTGTGGGGACTCTCTATCTTTTCCTGTCATGTTTGTGTAAGTTGGTTCATGCTTGCCTATAAAATTTTCATCTGTGTTTTGCATCCTTGTATGTTTACTATACTATGTCACCATAAAAATTGATCCCGTTTACTTCAAATCATTCCCCTAATTTGCCAAGTCGATTCGTAATTTGGATACTAGATGCCACCATTTCTGCTAGTTTGTAAGCACTCGTAAGTTTAAGGAGCATTTGTGGAGTGGATAGTAAGCCCTGGCCAGGCTCTGCGTGCTCCATGCCTCCTGATAGCTGATCTCAGTCTTGCCAATGTCATGCAGTAGCAGTGAGTACTATGCATGGGTAAAATAAGTAATCACTATGTTACCTATTGTAGAAATGTAAGAACCAGGTGACATGGCTTGTGAAATTATATGAGGAACCCATGCTAGCTTTTCATGTGGTATGGCTTGCAGTATACGTGGCTTGGTAAACCCTCATTCTGAGTTTCCTGTGAGCTGACAGTCTTTTCCTGTAAAGAGGCAGAATCTATCAACTTCAACACATCTTCTGTGAGGGACTGAGAAACTCAAGAAGCTGTGCTCACAGATCTGTCAAACATCATAGTATCTTCCAGCCTGTATCTATTTGGCTACTAGATGCATGCTTACTTAGCTGACTATGCACTCTGTGAGATTATGATCAAGATTATGACATTTATAGTAGGGAGTATGTGTCTGACTGTTTTTTTCCCCCCCACAAAGCTCTAATTTGTCTTTTGTAAGACAATTCAGACCGTTAACCAACCAAGGCTAGAGTTATCACTGTCACTCCAATGCTGGAATATTACTTTATAGTTTTCAGAACAATCCCATGCACTGTGATAGATTATAATATTTGTTCAAAATTCTTCCTTCCCTCCCACCCAGGTCATGGCTTCCCTGTGGGCTGAGGATTCCTCATGACCTCACTGACCTGTGACTTATGTTGACCAGTGAGTGCGTCAAGCCCAGGCTTTAACAGCCAATGTAAAGTTCTACCTGGCCTCTTGCTTCACATCCTTCCTGGCCCATAGTAGGAGATGAAGAAATAGATGAGTATTATTAGCCTTCTTTTACAGTTAACACTGTATTTTATAGATAATCTGGATATTTAGAGAGACTAGTCCACAGTCACAAAGCATGGCACGGCAAATATTGTCTAGGTCACTGACTCCAGATCCACTTATCTTTTTACTAAACTAAGTTGTGAAATACAGCAAAACCTATACTTCTCTCTGTCATACTACATAAATAACAGCCAGTTTTCATAGAATCATTTGAGGGAAACAGCAGAGTTTATCTACGACTGTTTCCCTGATTTATCTGATCATAAAACGTCTTGGAAGTATTTGAGAATAATGCAAGCTTCTATACCTCACCCTAATTTACTACATACCAATATCCAGAGGAAGGGCCTAGGAAAGTGGATGTTGAAACAGCTTCTCCCTTTCTATCATTCTATCTGTGTGCGTTCTCTGGGGCCACAGGACCTGGCTTCAACTCTAAAGGGGACGAAAGCTATGGACCCAAAGGGGCTCCACTCTGCCACAGAGTTAATGGAAGAGAGACCCAACCCTACATTTGTAGGTGATTCTTATCAATAGGGAAATTTACGAAACATAATTCCAAATCAGTGACTCTTCAACTGTGATCTCAAGACCATCAGCATCACCTGGGAACTTACTAGAAATGCTCAGGCGTGTTGAATCCAAAATTGAATCCGAATTGAATCTGAAGATGAAAGGGTGTGAGCTGACAACCCCTGGGCAATTCTGGTGCACAGTGAAGTTTGCAAAGGCCGTCTTCTGAGCCCGTCCTAAACAGGTGAGACTAATCTAATTTACAGAAGGCGCTAACACCACCTCTTCAGTAACTCCAGTGTTTAACGGCCATTGACACAAGGAATCTAAATCCCTCCTGCTCTTCTTGAAGTCTATTTTCTATTGTTCTGAATGCAGCGCTTTATAGATTTGTATTTTATATCTCCTGGTGAATCTGACAGTTCAAGTTAATATTTCTTCAAAGGCATTTTTAATACTTAATTCTATTGGTGCTTTAGTGAAAAATCTTTTTTCACAACATTATAACATCCCATCCAGCAATTATGCAGATTTCTTGTCCGTATGGTCACCATTTTATGCAAACATAGCTCAGCACTGGGCTCGGTATGGACAAAGGACTCAATAAATAAAAGCAGTAACAATTAACTCTTTGGTTGTGGGCATGGTATTCTGATCAGATGTGGTCAGTGGAGGGGGACAGAATTCTCAGTCCACACTCCTGGCTCTGCAGGCCAGTGTTGCTGACTCGGCTCTTGTTCTTCATCATGCCTACTTCATACGTTTTGTTCCAGTCTGTGCCTTTTTCTGTCTTCCTCACCCGCTGCCCTGACATTGAGACACTGCCCTTCCTGCCTTTCATTTCATTTGAGTCTAATCACTTCTTCAACTCACTCAGATTTCTGATTCTGTTTCCCGAAGTGCTGCTGACCTCGTTTTCTCCAGTTCATTGTCACCTACAGGTGCAAAGAATTCTTTGGTTCATCATTCTCCATCTCCCCCTTTGGAGCTGGAGTCAGGTTTAGCAGACCCAGAGAACTCATGTGGGTAAAATGACAGGGAAAAAGAAAAGGAGTGAATGCCAGATCGAATCACATGTGCGGAGTAGTCTGTTATTACCATGCATTAAGCACTTGGGCATGCTAAGTACTTAATACATGTCAATAACTATAATAATAAGACACATCTTGAGGAAATGGCATTGTGTTTACACCCTCCCTGCCTGGGTAGTTATTTAACATGGTCAGTTGGACAGCTGGACTCAGGCCAGTTGGTACCCAGTCTGATCTTTGCTAAGAAATGACTGCAGCTGCTACAGCCTTGAACACTTTGTAATGCTGCCCAGTGCCCAGCAGGGAGATGCAATTGTCCGGCAAATAGATTTAAGAAAAAGACTAGGAATAGTTTCCCAGGCAGCATTTGAAAAGCTAATCCTTCCATTTCTAAAAACAACTACAAAAGAAAATGAAGAAAAATGCAGCACACTGTGAGAATCAATTGAGATGGGAAATATTCAATAATTTATAACATTTCTACAGCATGTTTTCCTATAAAATTTAAGCAAATTGAATCTTCATTTTTATATCAAAGAATCTTCCTACCTCATAACCGCATGGCTATTCAGTATATGCTTAGTTTGCTGGAATACCAGAAGAGAAAATGATTATAGATGGGTTAGAGCCTTCCAATAGAAAGGAACATTATTGAGGCAGTATATAAAATAAAAAAAGCACAGCTCTTGGCATAAGGACATCTGAGTTTGACCGTAGCCTCCCCAAATTACTAGTTTCATGATATTAGATGAGTCTCAAAACCTTTCTAAGCTTCAGTTACTTTTTCTATAAAATGGGAATAGTGATTCCTCCCCTACCCATTTAGAAAGCTGTTTCAAGAAAAATAAGAGATAATATAGACATATAAAAATGGATATTCAAGTTTCGCTATAATAATGCTATGAAACAAACTATCCCATAATTTTAGTGATTTATAACAACACTTATTTTCCCCTCATGGATTTTGGGATCAGCTGTGGCTCAGCTGAGCTTGGCTAGACTTGGGTTCTAGTTTCCTTGGGTGTCTCTTATTCTATGACTCAAGCAGAAGGTGTGATAGCCATTTAGGTTATGCTCTTCTTGTGAATGTTGGATAATAATACTGATCTATTCTTTCAGCTCCTACCATGGGCCAGGTGTTTGCCAAAGTGAGCTAAGATAGATATGGTCCCTGCTCTCACAGAGCACACAGTCTAGAGAAGCAGAACATGGAATAAATTATAAGAATGAAATGTGGTGAGGTGTCCCACCTCTCTTCGTGGGGTTTCTGTGAGGTATGAGGAGATAATATGAAAACATTGGAATTATAAAACATAGCAGGTATATGGGAATTTACTTGATCATCATCATCTTCATTATTAGCAAGAGACTCAATTCTGTTAATGGTCATAGAGGAACAGGTAAGAGGGATCAGAAAACGGACAACTTGAAAATGTTGACAGAATAAATGAATGGCCAAGAGGGGAAGTGACAGGGAGCCTAGCGTTATAGAAGCCAGGAGGGGACAGAGTTTTAAAGATTTCAAGAAGAAGATGGTCAGAGAGATGAAGGAGAGTGAGAACTGAGAAAAGGCATTTGGGAACTTGAGTTGGGCAATTGGCTACTAAGGGGATGCAGGCAGATGGTGAAACAAAACAGGTTATTTTTCATCAATTTTATTGAGTAGGACACTGAGCCACAGAGAGGTATCCCCAGGTAAGCCATTTGCAGAAATCAGATCAAAACACTGTGCCTTTCCAAAGGTCAAGATATATCATCGTAAATTAGAGTTCCAGTCACTTGTCTGCAGTCTCCACCACTGGTACCAATAGCAGCCCAAGCAGCCCTGGGGGACCACATAGGCAAAATGACTTTCTTTTTGGAGGTGGCTTCTTACAGGTCTGTTGGCTTTGTTCAGTGCAGAGGCAGGTGGCCTGACTCTCTTCATTATGCATCTGTAAGGTGCTTTGAGGTTTAGGAGACTGGCAAACTATAAATTGTTATGTCATTAATAATAAATAACGCTCTGCAAGAAACCTGCATTGCAGACATGAGAGCTACAGTGAAAAAAAAAATCTACCAGGGGGTGAATTCCACAGACAGTAGAAAAAAGGATGAATTCATGAGAGTAGGGGTGGGAAGGAAGAGTTAAACATCTAACATGTATTGTTAGTGACATTTCAAAATGTATATATTTTCTACGTTTGGAGAGAAAAAAATCTTTCTCTAGGCTGGCTCTTCTAATTCCACTGGGTCTGTTCATAAACCTGAGGCCTAAGTACTGAAAAAATCTGACGCCAACAAAATGTAGATGAACTGCGGGAACAGACACAAGGCCACAGTGGCAGATCAAAGAGAGGCAGTGAAGGGATCGAGCTCAGCTAAATGTGATGAGGCATTATCATAATGAATTTTGTGAGTAAGCAACTCACTTTAAAATCATTCCTTTTGATCTGTTAAGAAGGTGTTTACTATAATCAGGAAAGGGTTTACTTGGCAGAGGGAAGAAAAGAGAAAGAGGAAGCAACAGAGACAGTTTTCTATCTGGTTCAAACCATTTTCTTTGCTCTTTTTGGTGTTTAGACCCTACTCCTGGATCATTTCCTTCTCTGATTTCCTCACCCTGCTTAGAAAAGAAAACTTAATTTTAACTCAAATATTTGGGGTTTTAATAGGGGTGGGGGAGGAGCAGATGGAAAAGGGATAAACTCGAAGACATCTCACTTTAAAAAGTAAATTATGGTTTCGAACCTAGTGAAACTACACAAGTTCGACTTGCCAATAGAATGTGCAAAGATAGATTAAGTGTGTTAAGAAAAGGCAAATCTTTGCTCTTGTAACTGATGAGGCTTCTTGGCTTTTAGGGACTACTGGGCATTCTGGGAATGCGTCAGTGGAAAAATTGCTTTTCTGCTTCCCTGTTCTTCGCTGCAGACTGCTCTTACCATATTATTTCAAGGAGAGGCAAAGGCTCCTGCAAAGCTAAATGTTCTTTCTACTGAGGAGGGAGGGCAAGTTTCTCTGCTTTACTAAACTGGAGTGTGTATATAAGCCTTTTGTACCGTGAATGATTGTAATTAAGACTCACTTTGCCACGCTGCTGGATCAAGCCTTTCTCTTTCTTTTTTTTCCCCTCCAGTCTCTGTGTCTCCTCCCTTTTTTCTTCCCTCTCCCTCTCACTATATCCAGGGACCTTAAGTCAAGTGGTTTTGGCAATAGTCAATTTTGTTTACAAACTGTGCATCATGCAGTGTGTCATTAGCCAGCTACATCCCCTTAACTACTTCCATTCACATTATTACTGTGTAAGGACAACATGGAAAGCTGGAAGGGTAGAGTCTGCAGATTGCATCTCATTTCCATGAAGACCAGGTCTGGGGTCTAGGGGCAGTGGATGGGAAAGAACCATAAGCTCAGAACCAGTTGCTAACTGTACACTCACATCATGTCAACAGAAGAGGCTCCATCCTTCACTTCTTTTCTGAAAAATCTCTTATGGGAAGTCCTAAAAATGTTAAAATTTTGCTTTGACAAGACAAAAATCCCTTTCTATCCTCACAAGATTCTAATTAAGAATGGAAGAGTCTGTACATGTCCAAAAACAACAACAATGACAACAAAAAAACCAACCAGATATCCTGTCCTTCAAGTGAGTAGGTTATGATGGCGGCTGCCACAGAAGGAAAGTCAAGGAAGGCAACAGCTGGGGTAACCCATGCCACAAGTGCCCTTATTTCAGAGGAAATTCTTCAGAAAGCAGACACTTTAAAGTCCCTAGATGACTCTATCCCAAGACTTTAATGCCTTTCCCAAGAAAACTTGCTCAGCTCCCCACATCCAGGGATGCCCACAGCTTTGAGCATTTTCCCAGGAGGTGTTTAGCAAAGAAACTGGACATGATAAGCACTCATATTTGTCGATGGAATGCTAATGGTAAGACCACAAAACAAATTTCAACTGGGAGAATATTTCCTTAAAAGAACCTAAAAATAAAAAAATTAAATATTTATAGAAAAAGTGAATATGGGCCTCAAATTGAGGCCAATGGCCTGATTTTAGTGTCTCTGTTCTAATTATGGATTGGCTGGCTTTTAAACATTTTAAAAACATTTTTACAGAAAACTTCAACCATATGCAAAATAAATAGAATCAAATATTGAACCTCTGTATACATGTCACTTAGCTTGAACAATCATCAAAATAGCTTTATTTTTGTACCATCTATATCCCTACTTATTCCCTACCTCTCACTTGGTTATTACTAGTATTATTTACCATTTTTGCTAAAATTTATGTACACTAAAATGCACAAATCTTTGCTGTACAATTTTAATAAATAGATATAGCTATGGAACTCTTACCCCTATTATAAATACACCAATATTATCTATCTAGGAAGTTCCCTCATGACATTTGTAAGTCAGCTATTAATTTTTTTGTTTTTCTTCTTTCTATTTTATTGATTTTTGCTCTTTATTATTTTCTTTGTTCTACTTACTAAGGCTTAATTTTACCCATCTTTTTTAGCACCCTAAAGATCACTGAAATCAGATTTTTCTTCTAACATAAGCATTTAAAATCCTACATATCATTCTAAGCAGTGCTTTAGCTACATCACACAACTTTTTGGTTTGCTGTATTTTCATTATCAGTTAAATAAAAATCACTCATACTTCTTTTGAGATTTCTTCTTTGATCAATGGATTGTATAGAAATTTGTTTTATTTCCAAGTATTTGTGGCTTTTCTAGATAGCTATTGTTATTGATCTAATTTAAATTCCTTGTTATTAGAGAATATACTCTGTAAGATTTCAATCATTTGAAGTATATAGAGACCTTTTATAAGCCCAGTCTATGGTCTATTCTAGTGAATGTCTCATGTCTCCAGAAATAAATGTACATTCTGCAGTTGGAGGGGGTAGTGTTTTATAAATGTAATGAAGTCAGGATAGTAAACAGTGATCTCATCTTCTTTATCCTTACTAATTTTTTTGTCTAGTTTTTCGATCAGTTACTAGGAAAAGAGTGTTACAAATCCCCAACTGTGTGTGTTTGTCTATTTCTTCTTTTAGTTCTATAAGATTGGGCTTCGTGTATTTTAAAGTCAAATTAAGCTCATAGACATTTAAAATTAGATCTTCCTGATGAATTAACTCTTTTATTATATATGAAATATTATGCATTCTCTCTAAATAATACTCCTTGCTCTTGATGCTTATTTAGCTTCATATTAATATAGCCACTTCAGCTGTCATATGAGTAGTATTTGCGTGATATAATTTTTTCCATTGTTTACATTCAATTTATTTGTATTTTGTATTAAAATACATCTTTTGTAGACAGTGTAGAGGTAGGTCTTCTTTAAAATCCATTTGTCAATGTCTGACCTTTATTGAAATCCTTAGTCATTTAAATTTAATGTAATTATTGATGTAGTTGGACTTAGGTCTGCCATTTTGCTATTTATTTTCTATTTCACCTGGTTTTATTCCTCCTTTTCTGCATTTTTTGGGGGTTATAGAATATTTTCATATTTTATTTTGTTTTCTCTATTGGCTTTTTAGTATTTTTTTGCATTCTTTTTGTAATTGCTCTAGGGATTGCAATATGCATTAACTTTCACAACCTATTTAGAGATAATGGTATATTACTTAACATAAAATATAGTTACCTTGAAACAGTATAGATTTATTTACCTCCTCATTTTTTGTTATTTCACCATTTATATTAATTATACCATGTTACAAATCCTACCTACACTTATATAATTTTATAAATGATAACACATTATACATATTTTTTAATTAAAAGAATATATGTATATATCAATCCTAATAATTCATGATTTGTGTATTGGCAAATTAACCTACTCACTAAAATTTATTTGTAACCCCAAAATCAGTACTCATAGCCCTTTCACGGCCATTTGCAGACACGAGCAGGGAGGAGAAAAGTTTGAATGACCATGTTTGTGCATTCCCCGCTGAGACCGAACAAGGTGATTTTCTGCCTTCTGGTGTCCGTTCTTACACTGTAAACGTGTCCTTTTCACAGTCTATTTGTGCTACATTGTTTGCATTTTTTTGCTTTTCGTTGATGATTTTGCTGTTTAAAATAACCCCCAAGTATAGGACTGAAGTTCTGTCTAGAGTTCTTAACCACAAGAAGGCTGTGAGAAAATATGTGTGTTAGATAAACCACATTCAGGCATGAGTTATAATGCTATTGTTTGAGTTCAATGTTAATGGACCAACAACGTATAATAACCTATTTGTCTTTAAACAGAAACACACATAAAACAAAGTTATGTACTATTGGTTGATGAAAAGTTTGTAACCAGAGGCTCGTGGGACTAAGTCCCTACACTTGTGGAGTCTTCACTAATTCCAGATAGTTAGTGTCTGAGAATTGGAGAATTGCTGGTGGAAGAGACACCATGTATTGGATGTTGGGAAAAAAAATCCTCACTTGGTGTCAGAAAGAACCCAAGAGTCACATTTTCCGGCACTTTCACATGTTTAGTGATTTCATATATTTAGTGATATTAAACATTATAAATAATATATTATAGAGACCCTGGAATTCATTTTGTTCCTCCAAAAAGTAAAATTTGTTTTATAATGCAGTTAACCAGGCTAGATTCAAACTCCAAATTCTGTCTTTTCTGTGTAGAAAAGCAGCTGAAATCTGTTCTATTTTTCAGGTTATAGGTGCTGGTGGTTCTTTCTGGACTCTCCTAGGATTTTCCCTAAAGATGAGTGCTTTAGTCTCCAGCATAGGATTTGGTTAGAATTTTTTATGTAGATTTTTGGTTTCCGCCTATCTGTAGGTCCCTCCTTTCCATGACTTCCTCTTGACTATTTGATTATTCTGCCATCCACAAACCTGTAAGGCTGTGGCTTTCTGTCACCTGAGCCTCTTGTGGATTAGGCAGTACTTTTAGATGAAACACCACAAACCTACAAACCTCATTCTTCATAGTTCCTCTTTCAAGGGTAGACTCCCTTCTACTTTCTGCTTTCCTTTGGTCACTCTTCTGAGCCTTCAAACAGAGAGAGAGAGATAATATTTAAATATTATTTTCCAGATTTTATAACTTTTCTGTGAGAGAGTTAGTTTGATGAACACACTCCACCATTACTCAATTCACCTGCTTGTGATTTGAAAATGTATATTCTTGAAAGAAAAGAGTAGTATTTATGTAGACAAGGCATGCTCACACTTCAGAGCTTTTTCCCTTGCTGTTCCTTCTGCCTGATATTCTCTTTCCCTAGATAGTCTCACTGCTAGTTTCTTCTTTTTTTCAGATGTTCGTTCAAAGTTATATTCTTAAAGCAGCTTTCCATTTCCACTCTTTCTAAAATTACAACCCCTCCAAAAAAAACTTTTTAGTCTTGCTTCCCTTAACGTATATTTTTTCTAACAGTACATAGGTTTTCATTTTTATTGTTTATTTTCTAGATTTATTTATTAGTTATTAACTAGAATATAAGCTCCACAAATGCAGAACTATATCTCTTTTTTGTTTACTATTATGTCCCTAGATCCTTGAATGATGCCAGCACATTGTAGGTGCTAAATAAATGTTCAATAAATATTGAATTAATAAATAAGTAAAACTCCCTTAATTCTCTGGAATTCTGTTAAACATTCACTATTGAGAACTAACTTTCTCAGCTGACTCACATATAAGCAGCTTTTGGAATTGTAGAAGTTTCAGAGCCTCACATTTATATTTTCAATTCAGTTTCTACATGGGGAATGTTGCTTTTTATTACTCTATTGGGGGTTTGTACATTATTACTACAAGACAAATACTATTATTATAAATAGCACTGAAACCCAAAACTTAGTCCAATGAAAATAACTCTATGCTCTGACCAATGACCCCTGGTAATAATACTTTATTGGTCTTGTTATACTAAAGCTTTCTTACATATATTACATATATGATATATATTATATATATGTAATCTCAGTACGATCAATGTTCTTTTACCAGTCTTAGTGGCTTGTGATAATGAAAACATCTAACACCTGCCTGTGTGGCATTATGCAAACTGAAAAAGAAATATAACATAATGACTCTAGCTAGTGTAGCACAAAAATAAGAAGTAAAATATGATTCTCCTTAAAAAAAATTACAAGTGATTATAACTGGCCCAATTCTTTGGGGAGTAAGAAAACCCAAAGGGGAAGTGTCAGAGGGGGAAGAGGATTGGCTTCTACAAGAGTGCATTTCTGCTTTGGTCTGCATGCTTGGGCAACTTTAATGAACCCATGAGGGAGGTTGGTGCCTGCTTTGTTTTATGTCCAGTCCTTGACCTTAGGAAAATGACCTAGAAGTTTACTGGCAATGAGATTTCGAACGATGTTGATTACTGTGAATTCCAGTCCAGTGAAAGATCTTGTACCTTTCTTAAAGTTCTTCATGATGGGATCTGACCCATATTATTTTTACTGATAGCTATAATTGAGCATCGAAGGGGATATGTGACTTGCACAGCTGGACTAGCTTTCTCTGATTATCTAATCCTTGACAGTTGAAATTACTTTTATTTTCTAATACTCAAATGCCCCAGGCAAACCAACCTCCCCTCCTACAACCATTGCAGACCCACACCTGCGTAAGGGGCGTTGGGGGCCCCTAGGCTCCCTGTGCCCTCTATTTGTTAAGCCAGCTCCTGGGCTATGAAAAAAAAAAACATGTTTCTAATTCGTAACAATTATAGGATTCTTACTTGTCTCTTTTTTCATCAATTTACACAGCATTTGTGACTTTATTAAGGGGATTTAGCCAAACCATAAATTCTAAACTAGTCAGTAGAAATAGTGACAAATTAATGTCACTGTAAATTTAGGCAGGTGAATGAAGTCCAAGATCACCAAGTTGTGACTTCAATTCCCACCTTGGATGCTCAACACATCAAAATTTGGTCTCTCTGATTAAGCCTTCTTGACCATCACTCAAATTCTACCCCATTCCTTAAAACATTGTTTTTTGATATTAACTTCTTTCCATCTAGAGAGGTTTATTTCTGTCATGTTATTCCTCACCCTGCATCTTTAATTAGTTACTTAAATATCCCACTCTAACTTTAAGCAAACATGCTATAATAAATTTTAAATGAAAATAAACACATATTTATTGTATAAAATACATAATAGCCAAAAAGAAAAAAAAATATTTCTACCACTCAGAGAAGGCCACAGGTTTTTAAACTATTTAAAAATATATATAAAATATAGAAATATATATAAAATACCAAAGATACATATAAGTTTTGATAAGACATTATATATATATATATATATATATATATATATATATATATATATAAAAATAACCACCATGTATATTTTAACCTACTTTCGAAAATAATACCTAGTACTATCCTCACATGGAATTTAATAACCATCTATACCATAATTTTTAATGTCTTCTTAGAGAGGTAGCATGACCTCTGAAGCCAGATTCCTAGGTTCAAGCCCTTCCACTGCTTACTAGTTGCATTGCCATTGATTAATTAAATAATCTCTATGTAACTCAATTTCCTCATTTATAACATGGAAATAATAAAAGTAGCTTTCTCATAAGGTTCTTCTGTAGATTAAATTAATTAATATTTGCAAGGTACTTAGAACTTTGCCTGACACATAGTAAGCAGTATATAGGCATCTATTTGCATCATCATCAGCATCATCGCTGCTATTCCATTTGGGGATGTATTAGTATAGTAGGGCTGCCATGCAAAATACTACATTCTCGGTAGTTTAAACAACAGAAACTTACTTTCTCACAGTTCTGAAGGTGGAAGTCCAAGATAAAGGTACGGGGTTGGTATCTGATAAGATCTCTCTTGTCTTATAAATAGCTGCCTTCTTGCTGCATTTCACATGTCCTTTTCTCTGTTGTGCATACTTTTGGCATTTTCTCCTCTTCTTATAAGGACATCAGTCCTGTTGGTTTGGGGCCTTGTTTAACCTTAATTACCTCCTTAAAGGCCCTATCTCAGTATAATCATATTGGGCTTAGGTCTTTGACCTTTGAGTTTTAGGGGGACACAATTCAGTCAATGAGAGGAGATATTTACTAATTTAGTTATCATTAGACATTTAGGTTGATTTCTGGTTCTTACTACAAAGGTCTTCATCCCACAATCAGTACTACCCGTTCTTATTTCCTTAGTGTAAATTCATATAAATTGAATTATTGAAGAGTATGTAGAAAATTAAAGTTTTGGAGACATATTGACAAATTGCCCTTCAGAAAGGTTATACCAATTTACATGTCCACTAGCCATGTAAGACTGATTTTATATTCAATTTATTGCATGAAATACAGACTTTTTAGAAATCATAAAAGCTTGTTAGTCCCCATCATCCCTGCATCTTCACCTTTCTTCTTCCCAACACACACTCAGGTTTTCCCCTTGAAATGTAATATAACAGAATGCAAGTTGGAAAGAGTGCATGTTGACCTATCCAATGTCCATGAGAAGATTACATCGATTAGCATCCTTTGTACTAGTATAAACCTTAGCAACTAAAATGAGTAGTACAGTTACAGAAAACATCAGGGCCATGTCAGGCCACAATGGAAGAATTTGAAATTTAAATAGCAAAAGTTAAAATAAACAAGTAAACAGTAACGTCAGCTCAATATCCCACCTCGTTAGGAAAAAAAATTTTCTTTTTTAAAGAACATAAGATTAAGCAAACTAAATTGAAAGAAAAAGTGGAAACTGAAAATTCAGATCTCACAAAAGTCAAGCAATTTTGAATGGAAAATAATTTAAAACATAACTTAAAAACCTCACTATGAAAATGTTCAAACATACAGTGAAGTAGAAATCTGAGTACTGCAAAGAACACTACTATAGACCCACACAGAGATTACAAAATATTTAACATTTTGTTAACATTTTACTTTATCTATATGAACATATATATATATTTTCTCAATTATTTGAAGATTGATACTTCACTGCTAAATACTACTGTATACATTTTCTCAAATAAGAACTCTCTCCTAAATATATTATTAAAACATTATCACGCCTTAATTTGAACAAAATTAGCAATAGTCCCCTGATATCATCTAGTGTCCTGGTCATGTTTAAATTTCTCAAATTTTTACCCCAATACTCTTTATAGCTGTTTTTTAAACTAATACTCGTTTGATTCAACAATTATTTGTTAAAGACGTATGAGGAGCTTAGCACTGTGCTAGCTGTTGTGTGATGCCACAAATCCTTAAAAAGTTCCTGTTCCTGAAACAATATTACTACTAAGAGAAGTAACAAAATGATGACAATGACAGCACAGCCTTGCCATACAATGCTTGTTTTTTTCAAAGTGCATTTACAGCTAGCATCTCACTCACTGCCTGATGTAGTAGGCATCATGAGCCCCATATAAGAGGTGAGGATGTAATCCTAAGGAGTCAGGTGAAATGCTCAGTCATATGGCTAGTCATCTATTTGAGATGTTTATTTTCAAGTTTCTCTCAGCTCAGGTTCTGTTCTCCCCGAACAGTATCTACTTCAAGATTCGGTGTAATTCTCAACTTTCCAACATGGTAGACATCATTTTTTTCATAGACACATCTAAAACAATGGAAAATATATTGCAATTCTTTATAGAATGACGGGAGTGAAATGGACCCAGTGATTTTTTTTTTTTTAAAGCCAGTGGATTTTATGGTTGAATAAACTGAGGTATATGAATGCTCAATGATATACCTAAGGTCTCCCAGCCAGCTTGGAGCAGAGCTATAGGATACACTCTCTACTATGCCCACTATCCACTATCTAAATCTTTAATTCTACCACTGTTTTATGAAAAGTGCATTTATTTTATTCCTGCCTTAATGCTGGGCCTGAAACCACTCAGCAGATATATTTGTCCCTATTATTACCATCCTGGATGGCTTTTGTTTACTCCTCTATTGTTTGAGGAGATTGGGACAGAAGTAGGAAAACTGTTAAGTCTTCACATTGGCAGTGATCTTTAAGACCCATAAAAGATTAATCTCCAAGGGAGCTGTAACTTTGCGTGATCAAAGTAAAAATTCTATTTTTATGGCTGCCTGTGTTTTATCTTCTATAAATTTTATAATAATGATTAGGCTCAAAGTATGAACATAATTTACATACATCAAAATGTCTCACACCATCCTTACAGCCTGTGAAACACCTGCAGCAAATACAAAGGAGCAGAAAGCTCCCAAGCTCTCAGGCATTAATCAATGGAGCCTCTCTAAGGGAAGGGGGTGGCGTGGGGTGGGGGGAGAGAGAGAGAGAGAGAGGGAAAATGTGACAGTAGTGGTGGCCTCCTGTCACCATAGTTGTGAGTCTTGCAGAGTTCATAGAGGAATAGTGTATTCTGCATTTGTCAGAAATACACTTACTTCGGCTTTTTTATCCCCTCCCAAGATGATCAGCCTTATTTCCCAGAAATGCATTTTCTCTTACGATGACTAGAAACTCTTTAGAAGCATCAGCCCAGGAGGGACTTTAGAGAATGTTGCTATTTAACACGACTGGTTTCTGCCACCTGTGCCCAGAATACATTTAAGTATACAGAGAGATGTGGTGCGTGACTCCTGAGTCTCTGCAGCAGCTTCCCTCTTCTCGATCCTCCAACTTAGTTCTACCTTGGATTGATTTTGCCTGCTAGCAAAGAGTTAAAGGTTATCGCACAGGGATTTAAGTCCAGGCACACTGGCAGACGTGTACCAAGGCAACGGCAGCTACAAATAGCATATGGTACAAGCTTTCAGGGTAAACATCAATTTCTCCAATTTGCTATAGCCCGAGAACCTTATAAGCCTAGCGAATGAATTGTGAGTGTAGATTTTGTGCTGGATGGATGGAGCAGGGGTTGTTCCTATAAAGCTCTGTTAACGTACACTGAGTCCTCAGTTTCAATATTGTAAAGGAGTACAAAGTCACAGCCGTTTCTCTCATTGCCCTCCTTCCATGTGCTAGTTTCAATCTTTTTGGACGGAGGCTGACTTGCACCCTCTCACCTGGATTCAACTTCATACTGACGGGAGAGGTGGCCAGAGCTGGTCCTCATCTTTGAGTGCACCACCAAGCCTTCAACTCAAACTATTTTTGGTGCCCATTTGTCCATGAGTTGTGCCCTATATTTGGAAATATTTTCTGTTTCTGAGATCCTTCATCTACCATAGTAGAGACTGAGATCTTTCCACATGCTAGGTACTGTGTCAAGTACTTTACTCTATCTTGTTTAATAATAGACATTTATAAGTTAGGTACTATGATTAGCCCCCTTTTTTTTTGATAGATGAGGAAACTGAAGACAAAGTGAAATAACTTGCCCCAAATCTTAAAACTACTAAGTGTTAGAACTAAGATCCAGACTCAGACAGACTAAATGAGTTCAGAACTTTTACATTTATATCTGGGCTTTTAGATTGGCTGTAAAGGTGGGTGTTTTAGAGGTGAGTGTTAGTTATGTGTCTTTGTTTCCCCCTCATGCCCCAGAACATTCAAATATTTGTTAATTTTGAAAGGCCAAAGCAATCCTAGGAAAAGCCAGGATAAACAATCAGAACCTATAAAAGCAGTAGGCCTTAGAAATACAATTCTCCCAAAAGAGACCCAACCTTTCTTCCTGATGATGGTCAAAGACTAAAATATGATAATTTAGTTTAAGGACAACCTTAAATAAAAGTTTTATTATCAGAAAGAGTATTCTTAAAATAATGAGCCCCGGGTTGAATTTTAGAACCCTTTTTATGCTTTGTTAGTAACAAAGCTGTTATAAAAATAATTTGATAAGACAGTCCGTTGCAATGGTGTGACTTAACAGTGTAAAAAAGGGGCTTCGCCTGATTTCTGAGCATGCCCAACTTATGCAATGCTAACATAATGGATTATGCATATTATATCGAGTTAGAAAGGAAACCCAGTGAAGTATTACAGCAATTTAAAAAATATATATCGGGGCTTGTTCAGCACAGATATTTAAAATTTAAACCTGTTTAAATATTCAACTGAAACTAAAATAAAATTCTGAAAAATGGAATTCAATAGAAAAGCTCCATTAAGAGTAAAAATGCTTCTCAAAACCCATTTGGTTCTAATAGAAACCCATCGAGTGAGGTGTTCATTGTTGCAACACCAGCCAAGGGAAAAATTATACATCCATTTGGGTCGAAAAAATCAGTCGGACTCCTTGTGGCATGAGCTGCTCTTACAAAAGTAAGAAAAGAGAAGCCTCCGACCAGTACTCTCAGATCAGGCCACAATTTGTTTAAATGGTCTGGAGCTCCTTAAATAGCATCTTCTCATTCATTCGCTTGCTTCAGTGAAACCTCATTTCACCTTCCACATCAGATGTAATTCTTTAAAAGAAAAAAAAAAAGGGCACCTTTTGCTGCAATATCAGGATACTGACCAATTTGCCTCCTGAGAGCTAAGCTTTATTTCTCTGATAAACATCCTGCAGGAAGTTTTTATTCAATTAACTGGAATGACTGCTTGCACAGAAATGTCCCGCTTTATCAAAGTCTGCTTGAATATCAGGTTTGGGTTGAGGTACATTTTTGTTCCTGAGTTCTCCTGACAGCAAACGCAGGAGGATTCTGAAACATAATTAAAACAATCAGCAAGAATTAGCCAGGATGGTGACTGCACTCAAATAGCAAAGGCAGAGAAGTAAATAGGGAGATGTATGGTAAGTGAAAGCAAGCATTCCAGAGATGGAGAGAAGGCTGTTAGGAGACATAAAATGGATGGTATTATGAGAAGAAATATAGGATAATATAAACAAAGTCTCTAATCCAGAGGACTGTAAATCCCTTTTCCTTAATTGGTTTAGAAACTATGGTCTGTAATGTGAGAAGGAGGGCTCTGGCTGCCTTTCTTGTTTGCTGCCCAGAATCACATTAAATGGAAAACAATAGCAGGGCTGACAGCTCCCTTTCTCTGGGGCACTTAGAGCTAATCTGCTATTGAGACTAATACAATTACATGGGATTAGAGAGCTGCCAACGATACACAGATTGGGAAATTCCCGGTGGAGGGGGAGCTGGGCTCTTTCAAAGTAAAATATGAGGGTTTAAGAGGGAGAGTGAATCAAGTCTACGGTGCCCCAGTTATTCTAAAATCAATTATTCTAAAATTACATGATTTCGTAATTTACTCAGGATCTTGATTATAAATTCTAATCCAAATAAAATTCTAATTTGCGATTTCTTCACTGGTGCTTGATGCTATTTTGCTTATTTTTAACGATTTCTAATTGAATTTAGAAATTTCCTTAAAGGTTTAAAATTGAGTTTAGTACACCTTTCTACTTGCTCTCTGTGTATATTTCCCTTGTTTCTTAAGACAGAGAACCTATATTTAGGAACTAAGAAATCAGAACTGGCCATATAGTCATTCCTTGGTATCCACTTGCATTCTCTTTGTAAACTGATGGATAACATTTAGATTTTTACAAAATGAATATAGAAATCTACCAGCGCTAGTAAGCTAATTCAGGGCTTCCTTAAGTATCCCCAGGAATCTGACATTAGTCTCATGCTCATTACACAAGGAAGAGATGTGATACTTTTCAAGGGAATACATGAGAAGAACACATTATATTTTTTTTAAATACCAATTTTTGAAAAAGCATTGCCAATTTCCTCATTGTGAGCCTTAAAAATTATCTCCAACAAAACAAGTACTACATGTTAGCTAACCATTACTATGTTTCTCATCATTTGCTAAAAAGTTCCAACTATATTTGTTCTTATAATTTTTAAATAGAAATAGCAAATGCGGCATGCTTATTACATCCCCAGCATGATGTCACAATACTTTTCTAACTTAATGCCAAAGCCGTTGGTCCTAAAGAAGTGCCCCTGGTGAATGCTTTGGTGTTTCTACTCCTGTGTATCCTATTAAATGATCAGTACATTTTGAGTGGCTTTTTCAAGATCAGAGTATCTTTTTGATGGTCTAGCAATGACAAAGAACCTTGGGTCTAAAAGTCCATCTACTCTTTTTTGGTTATGGTACTTTCTTCGAAAGACCCATGTTTTAATACAAATGTAACAATTTGAGATGTTGACTGAATGTTACAATTTGTCTCATTGGGAGGCCCAAAACAAGGAGATTCTGGTGATTCTGGTCCAGGAAAGTAAGGGAGGAAAGAAAAGAAATGTAAGAAGATTGATGAAGACAGATATTAAAGACTCCACGTATTAGTTAATATAAATTTTAGCCACTTCTGAGAATGATATCAAAAAGATGAGTTTCGGTGTGCTTTTTATTCAGCGTTCTCACTCATTCCTAGCTTGTGCATTATTCAAAGTAGTCTGGAACCACACCTTCAGGCTTGGATACAAGCAATCATCCAGTTGTGAGAGAGAAGCCCCACCTCCCCCCCAACACACACATATTCCCTTTCCTTTTTCAAAGGCCTTCTCTGGTTGGCAGAGGGCAGTAAACACTGATGCCAGGCTTTTTACATCCAAGCCTACAATCCTCAGGCCAACTCTAAGAGGTGGAAAAGAAGGAAATCCTCATTTGATTGGTGAGGAACCTAAGGCTTAGAAAGTTAAAGTAACTTGCACACAGGTTGAGGCCTGAATTCCAGTGATTCTGTCCTGCTCCATTCCACACACTGTTCTGTGCTGTTTCCCACCAACATCACCATCATTATCAACATCACCACCACCCTGACCCCCATTTGTGGGGGCCCTATGTTCTACCAGCCACCGGTCTAGTTACTGGAATATGTTGCCTCCTATATGTGTCACATATAGGTATTTTTAAGCCCACTTTACAGGGAAGTTAAGTAACTTGCCTAAAGCGACACCTTCAAAAATGTCAAACCCAGGATTCTAACTGAAGACTATGAAACTGGAACTTCTTCTTTCCATCACACCGTGGCGCCTTTTCAGCTACTGTGTGACTAATATGAATGTGTGATACCACTGTGTGTGTGTGGGTTTGCCATACCCAGCATCATTTCTGCAATTTCTCTAACCCTAGCCTTAGGAATGGGCTTACCAGGTAGAGCATGTTTTTCCCCTGGCCACAGTGATTGGCAGGGCTGGTTTCATGGGACTGTGACCTGTGCCATATCACAGGGCTTCACCCTCAGAAGGGCCCCACCCTTGACTTAATGCTCAGTGATCACTGTCTTAAAATTCTTGATAATTTGTTAACAAGATCCCTGGAATTTTCAGTTTTCACTGGGCCCCACAAATTATGTGTCTGGTCCTGGCGATAGGTCCAGCACTGGACACATAAAACAACGATCCACACCTATGAGACTCAATTCTGGGACTTCGCTGGACTTTTTGAGATAGTGGAGCTCTTCCCACTGAAGTGCTAAGCCTGTTGCTTCTGGGGGCAAATCTATGTGCAAAGTCTGCCTGAGAAGGAAGCCAGAAGAAAGCAAGGATGAGAGAAAGATTAAGTCATTGAAGTTCCTGGGTCTAATCATCCTCCACCTCCTTTTTTTTTTTTTGCCTGAGTCATTTTTTGGACTGAGTGTTCACACAACCCAGAGTTCCAACCAGTACTGTTGTAGACTGGTTTCTCCAGAGCAGACACTGAGACAGGGTGTTGGATGTAGGATGTTTATTAAGGATCAACATCTGTGAAGGGAAGGGGGAAGAAGCAGGACTGGGCAGAGGAAGAGGTCAAACTTCTGCCTCTTATAGTCCCAGCAAAACCTCAGCCAACCTGGCAGTGAGCTCTGGACTGAATATTGCTTGTCTGATGTATTCTGTGTTGGGCCAAAGCAGCCAAGCCTTCTTTATACTCCGACAAGAAAGCATGGCTTTGAGTGAGGCAGACCTGAAAGAGTTGACAATCGAAAGTTGTCTGCTGACCTCACTCCTTATTGCTAGATAGCAAGTCCTTTGGAGAAGTCACTGTGCTCACATCTAAGCTGAGTTCTTCTGGAAGCAGAACTCGAGACAAAAGCTTATATGAACTATTTTATTAAGGAATACAATCCTAGGGAAGAAGATATTGAGGGGGAGGGATGAGGCAAGAAAGAAAAGATAACCAATAAAAGGATGTGTAACAGAACTGGCCTCTACATGATACTAAACACAACTGATGCTCCATCTTAGGTTGTGTTCCAGGATATTCTGTCCTGGGGGAGGAAGAAAGAAGAGCATCTATAGATGGCCTACTGCTTTGGACAGGAGGGAGGAGCGTTTAGTGTCTCTGAAGTGGCTTCATAAGAGGTGTGAATTCCAGCTGCTAGAAATACTGAAAGGTAACCTTTAAACTGTCCTGCCCTCAAGGTCGCCATCTAGTTAGCATGAGGGAACACGTACGAAACTAAAGGGACAATATAGGTTGAGCAGGAAATCCGAGCAAAATAATGGTGCCGGCAATATGTGGTATGGCTTCTCAAAAAACAATAGGTGTGGTTATTGTAGTAGCTAGATAAGCGTTTACTCAGAGGTGGGACTAGGGCAGGACCTTAAAGTTAGGACTTTTCCAACTGGAGAGAAAAGGAGCAGAGTGAGGGAAGTCAAAATGCAAATGCTCCCAAAACAAACAGATCACATCTTAGAGTAGCAAATGGCTAGAAAGGAGGAAGGCCCACAATAAAGTCAGGAAAGAACCAAGAGTACCGAGAAAAAGAAAATGGACAAAGAGAAGGGAAAAAGGGGCAGGGTGCTGGTGCAAATTGGTGTTATCATATCTACAAGGCCAATATTATTTTAGGACTTTGGGGTTAAATTCTTTTCAAAAGGTGTCTTCTTACCCATTCTCAAGTACCAGTGGTGTTGAATTGCCACGTACACATTCTATGTCTATACATTGATTATGGAACTGTTTGCCATGTAGATTTTGGAAGTGTTTAACTTCAGCCTATTTAGCAATGACCACATAGAAATACAAAACACTCTTTTAAACAGCTGAACTTCTAAATTTACTGAAAATCTATTATTTGGCTTGTAAGCATTTAAGCAAAGAAAGCAAGTATTAGAAACTCTTACAGTCTTGCCGATTGAGAGACAACGGAAAATATTCCAATCATTCCTTAATTTGTTTCTTTATGTGTGTTCATATTTCTCGCATGCTCAAGTGTAGCAATTGTGTTGAATGCAATACATAAAATTGGGATCCTTAAAGATGTCGCTTATTCAGGAAATGAGGAGTTGTGGATTCCAGATCTGGCCTTCTGGTTTCTGCCAGAAACTGCAACACCTACAGGGAAGTTCTGTCTTTTCCAGAAGTTGAAGTGTATGGAAAGGGGAAAGGGAAAAGGAAGTTAATTTTCACAAAGATTTATTTTCCTTTCACGCACTCACTGTGGGTGTTTACATATCTTTATTCGAGATGATCCTGCCAGTTTGTGCAGAAACCTTGTTGCATTGACAGAGGGTTTTGAGAAACTATGAATAGGGGAATGATTGGAGGACCTCTCAAATAGACGAGTGGTTGAGTGAGCATAAGGTTAAATTCAGGAATCTTAAGTTTACTCTTCAATAACATTCAGAACTAGACTTTTTTGTTGTTGTTGTAGAATAAATATATTGTTAAGGCATCTCTGCTATGCAGTATTCAGTTGTGGAAGACAGAGCCCAGCACAGTTCACGACACTCCATTCTCAGATATAGCCCCAGCACCTGGTCGTTATTCATTATTTGTTTAAGGGAACAAAGAAACAGGCTGTCTACTCCCAGGCAGTGGGGGAAAGCACTCCCTTCCTATTTTTATAAAGCTCCAGAGGGCAGCCTTCTTCCTGCATAAAGCTATCAGATCCCAAGTTTGAAGAGCCTCCCAGTATGTCATCAGAGGCTGTGTCCTTGTTTTGTAAGTCACCGTCCTGAGGCACGGTCAATATTATTATTCCCAGTTTGCATATTTTGCACAGTGGATCAATTTCAATTTCCAACAACTGAACTTTCCAAATTTTTATATGATGAAACTTAACTCCAATCATATGGGCATAAAAAATATGCATACCCGCAAGAGCATTGTTAGATTTCAGGAAGAAATTTTATTTCGCTTTAAAATATGGTCTATAGTAGCCTAATTGTGAAAAAAATGCATTGTGTGTGGGCCTCTTTTACATATTTAAATGTGGAAGAATGTGAGCAGTCACCAGCTAATATAATTTTCATTTGCCAAATATCAAGTACAATGAAGAAAATGTAACTTTTGCAGTGTGATTTATACATGCTTATAGACCCTCATTTGAGCCTATCTGAAATGCAGACATTTATAGTTATATAATCAGAAGAATAAAATTTGAATGTGTCATAAAACAAGAAATGTATTTTAAGTGGTCTTTAGAAACAGAACTGGGGAAGTTTTCAAAAGGCTACAGTCACTAATGCCATTAGTTATTTTGCTAGATGTCCACTCAGATGGAGACCTGGCAAGCACAGGATTGAATTCCAGCTGATAGGCATGGGAGATGGAGTGATGGCTTCCTGGAAGAGATTGAGATACAGCAACACAGTAATCCAGGCTGGCCATACAGCATGCCATAAAGCCAGTATGAGAAATTTCTCCTGCCCATGTGAGGAATCCTTATATATATATTTTTACTTTTACAAGAAGAACTATTTTATGATTTGACATAGATCATTGGTCATAGTTCTTTTCTATTTCAAATATCAACCAGCTGTGTTCTGTGTCAGATTTACAGAAGACATAACCATTATTTCCACAAAATATTAGAAGATTGAGTGGCCGTTTGCCCATGGGCACTTCTTGCTTCCAATATAACTCCCTTGGGCATGCATTATAGAAGCCACTTTTAGGCTCCAAGTGATGTCTGAGAAAAGGAGAATGTTAAAGAGTATTCCTTGCAGTGTGATGAGCAGCTGGTGGTGTTGACTGTCCAGGAGCTCTTCTCTCTTGTCCTAAAAGAACTTGTCATTCCAGTTGGAAACCTGTGTCATGTGTTTTGAGTGGAGATGAATCTATTCTTCCTTCAACCCCTACCACACGGATGCCATGTGAACCAAGCTGGGCCTATCAGAGTCCTCCTCAGGACTTTCCATGAACACCTTAAAGAGAGATTGGTTCATTCCAATAATGTTACTAAGCTGAGGGACATCAGCTTAGGGCTGCTGGCAGTCATTTTTATTAAGCACATGGAGAAAAGCATCCTAGAGACTGAAGCCAAGCAGAGCTGAGCTCAGAGATGGAGAATAACCAAACTCATTACCCAATTTGAATCTCTGGATTCAATCATGCTCGATTCCAGTAATGAACCCCTTTACAGTTATGTGAACTAATAAACTTCCTTTTTAGCTTAATGTAGTTTTAGTTGGGTTTCTTTTATTACTTGTCACACTAAAAAAGCCCCAATACACTTGCAGTTTATAAGGAGACAATATATTGTCTGTATTTACGAGACTTCCTTGTATCCGAGGTTGGGAGTCATGTGACTAGTTCATACCAATAGCCTGTGAACAGAAGTGAAGAAAAGCTGAGGCATTCAAGAGATGGTGCACCTCTTCCAGCTCTCTCTTCCACTTTTGTGGAGACTGAAAGGCCATATTTAGAAGATCATATGCCTAGAATATGACAGAGTCTTCTTTAGTCAGGGTCACTCAGACCACATAGAACAGAGCCCCCTGCCAACTTTCACTGTGTTAAGTCATTATTTCAGGAATAATTTGTTACATAGGGACTTGTGACAGAAATTAAGTTCAGCCATGGAAAAATTAATAGTTATATTTTTCTTTGTTCCCCCGAGTTTGTGGCTACGATCCTTGTCCACCAATTAGCATTTTGTAATGCTTCTTTATAGCATAAACCAACCAAGAATAGGGAAACAGCAACCACGAGAGGCCTCTTCAGTATCGTGCCTAGAGAGAATGATAGAGACCTCAGCCTCAAAGGAAACAAATATTCAATGAGTCCAACCATGGCTCAAACACTTTACCTACTTTATTTCATTCCATCCTCACCAACAAACCATGAGATAATATTTTCATTTTATTGACAATGAAACTGAATTCCAGAGAGATTGAGCCACAGATTCCTGGCTAGAAAAGGGCAGCTTTGAACCCTATCTGTGAAGCTGCACATGCTAGTCCAAATTATTCTGTTATTACTATTAATAGTAGCATAAATATTACTAACAGATGATTCTTTCCAGATGCACTCAAAATACCAGTCTCCCTCACCTACCCTTCAATATAGAGAAGCAAGATCCAGCCATGTCTGGTCTGAGTCCTTGGGTTCAACCATATCAGGGCTTTAGGAGCAAAATACATGCCTCCCAGTCCCCTGACACCCCAATTCCCCTTTCCCTGGATTCTTATGTTCTTTTCTTGGCCACCATTGGAACATGCCAGTCTTTTTCTTCAACACCCAGTTTGAGACATTGTCTTCCTTAGTTTAAACAGTTTTGCTCTTGGGCACATAGCCAATTCGGGTCCCAGATTTCCTCATTTCCAGTTTTTCATATTCTCTAGACTATTTCTCTGTGCCTTGACAAATTTCCTGAGCTGTTGGTCCCCATTTCTAATTTGTCACCCAATGCGCTCCCTTCAGACTAATCTACAAGTTCCCTAATCTAGATACAATCATTTATCTCTTGCACTTATGAAAAACTTCCCCATTATTCTTATCTCTTTGCAACATTAGCATTCTCAAAAATATTTATAAGCAGTTGTTTTTTGGGTTTCTAGTAAATTTCAGTTCACAGTAATTTGGTGAAAGAGATTATTTCTTCTCAAACTTCTAACTTATCTTTGGCTCAGAAAGTGTCTGTTATTTTAAGTTCCACACATTCATGCCAAATACACATTGCTATTCAAAATGTGAAATGTGGAATTAAAGAGAAACTGGTCACTATGAGATTCCTCCAAACTAGACATCGAATATAGGAGTAAACCTGACAGTTTGAAGGGAAGTCAGTGGGTCTCCAATAATACACAATCAGGTAAAAATATCCACTGCTTCATTGCCATAAGTTAAAAACAAAACAAAACAAAACAAAACCTTGTAGATGAATATATAACGTTCCCAAAGGAAAATCGAGGGAAGAGACTGGGATTAATTTTCCGAACGTCCATGAAGGGACGCTAGTGATTATGAGCTGTCAGGGCATTCATGCAGTCACACTTAAGTAATGCCATTGTGCTGCAGCACAATTAGGGCTTCTTATGGCCTATCACTTAGATCAGTATTTATGAAGGCTCAGACTGCAGATTATGAGCCAAATCTGGCCTTTGTCCCACCAGTGACTAAAATAATGCATAAAAGCCCATTTAGAACATCTCTGCGAACATTGCATTGTCATAAACTTATCCTGAGACAGTGAATTCTATAAGCATTAATGGGTTTTATTCAACAAACATCCATTTTGTAGTCAGACAACTTTTGCCACTGACACCTGCCAGTTTATAGTCTAAGAAATCACAGAGCTTATAGAGTTGTCATTTAAAAAATGAATATGGCTCATTATCTTTATTTATGTCTTTCTGACTCCTCCAAACTATCAACCTAGAAGATCTCTGAGACTTTGGGGGGAAAAATTGTTTTTCAAAATCAAACACTTTACTTTGCCAGTTAACAATGGGTTCATTTCTGCATTAATTTCTCATCAATTTTATTGAAATTGGAAAACAGGCAGGGGTCCCTGCCATCTGGATCTAAGCAGATATCTTAACATTGGAAAGTTTTATAAAAAAAATTGAATGAGAGAAAGGGACCAGTGTTCTAATTCCTTTGCAACCTGCCACTTTCTAGCCATTGGCCTTTGATCAAGTCATTGTACCTCTTTAGGCTTCCTGTTTTCTCAACTGTTAAACATTGTGGTTAGAACCAGAGTTCCTCTAAGGCACCTTCTCATTTTGTAACTTTCTGGTTTTCTAGAATGATTCCTTTTCTTCAGTCAGAGGGGATATCACTGACCTTGCACAGTTTTCTTTTTTCTGATGTCTCTAGCAGGCAAACTTCTATTCAGCTTTCAAATCCCAGCTCCAAAAATTGACTCTTATTTGGCCTTCATTACACTTAAGATGCCTTCTCCTAAGTTTACATTTACTTTATAAAGAGGCCACTCTTTATACTATAATAAATATTATATTAAGCAGAATAAGGGTTCTCTAAAGATGTGCATGTTCTAATCCCCAGAACCTGTGAATACGTTACCTTACTTGGCAAAAGAGAATTTGCAAATCTGATTAAGTTACTGATCTTGGGACAAGGAGATTATTCTGGATTATTCAGGTGGAGCTACTGTAATCACAAGGGTTTTTATGAGAGGGAGGCAAGAGGGCAAAAGTTAGAAAAATCAGATGTGATGCTGGAATGATGTAATTTGAAGATGGAGGAAGAGGGACATGATCCAAGGAATGTAGGCCTCCAGAAGGTGGGAAAGATAACAAAAAGACAAAGAAAGAAAGGAAGAAAGAAAGGAAGGAAGGAAAGAAGGAAGGAAGGAAGCCAGGAAGAAGGAAGGAAGGAATGAAGAAGGAAGGAAGGAATGTAGAAGAAGGAAGGAAGGAAGCCGAATTGAAGGAAGGAAGGAATGGAATAGGGAAGCTGAATAATGAAATAATGGAAGATTGTTGTTGTTGTTGTTGTTGGTTGTTGTTGTTGTTATGTTGTTGGAAAAGTTGTTTTTTTAAAAGTTAGTTGTTGTTGTTGTTGTTGAAAGGAAAGGAAAGAAAGGAAAAAAAGAAAAGAAGAAAGAAAAAAGGAAAAAGAAAAAGATTCTTCCCTGAAGACTCTAGAAGTAAAACAGCTCTGACAACACCTTAATGTTAGACTTCTGACCTCTAGAATTGTAAGAGAATAAATCTGTATTGTTTTAATCCATTAAGTTTGTAGTAATTTGTTACAGCAGCAATTGGAAACCAATACAGAGACTATGACTATGATATAATCATACCATATTATAACTATTCGTTTGACTGACTTCTTGCTAGCCAATGAACTTTTTGAGAGTAGGACTATGTATTTTTAACTTTATGCAATCAGTTCTTAGAATAGTCCTTGGCACAGAGTAGATACTCAAAAGACATTTGCTAATGAATGAATAAATGAATAGATGAATCAGTCTTGTAGTACAAAGATAATGTGTGAATTTAGGGGATTAATGATATACACAAGGCTTCACAGTAATAGGAATGCTGCCCAAATGCTGTGCTTTGTTTGGGATTCGGGTATTTTTTTATGACTAATATTTTTACTGAGAGTGCAACACCAAAAAGGGTTAAGTATTTTTGGCCCTATCACTTTATATGAAACCACACTGCACAAATCTAGACTCCTGGGTAGAGACTGGCTTTTATTTATTTATTTTATGGATAATTCTTGTGATTTCTTAGGGGAAAAAAAAGCATTCAAGCATTGGCAGAGTGTATATTATACAGTTTTACTTGGAACTCTTTCAATGATTCAATTTAATGCTAAGTAGTCCAGATTTTAAGTAGTAAAAATATTATGTGCACTTCATCTGTTTGTTTAAAATGGGCACTCTAAACAAAATCTACACTTTGCTAAAAGTTACCAGTGCCAGTGGGTGTGACTGAGTATTTACTTAACAAAGAATAGAAAGAGGATAGGATACAGGAGGAGGAGGCAGAAAAGACCACCCACCTCCACTCACCCCTATCCCTCCCAGAGTAAAGGTGTAGCCTAACTTTCACTGGTTCCTCACTGTGGTTCCAGATAGGCCATGGCAGGAACCAGAGCACATTTCTGAGCATTAGGTCTTGGAAGAAAGGGTAAACGTGACCGCCATTTAAACTGCAGATGGTCAGGGCTGCCTCAGTCTTTGCGTGAGCAGCTGCTCGTTGTCCTCTTATTCTTCTAGAAAACTTTGTTCTTTTGTTTGACAAGTTCCTCAGTCCAAAATGTATTCCTCTTTGAAAAGGAGAGGAGTTGGTTTAATGTCATTTTATAGGAAGAACTCATCTATTTTAAAGTAAGTTTCACTGAGAGGGAAAAGTCTATAAACATCCTTTACGAGGATGCACTTTAATTCAAATGTTTACAAAGAAATTATTTTAGAGTTCGAATTCTGCTTTTCATCAGAAAATCCATATTTAAATTTCATTCATATTTGCAGCTAGAAAATCTTTAGGAACTATCATTCCACAAGTATTTTTTGAATGCCTAGTCCTCAATGATGAGAGAAAAGAAAAAAAAAAATTCAGTATGTTCCCACAATTGAACTTTTGGTCTCACTGAGGAGAGATTATCCATGCCAGTGAAAAATTAGTGTACAAGACACATGTATTAGTTATTTTTGTTGAAAAAATATACCAAAAATATGAAATAATTTGGTGAACCAAAATGTATGTATTCTTTTACCACCCTGGTACAACCATTTTTATTTGCCTGTTTGTTTCTTGTCATATGCGGTCATGAACAGGAAAGCAATATGCAAAAACAGTATGTTTCAACTCTATTATAATCCCATAGTTTGCTTTTTGCTCCTCACATAGCGTGAGAAAGTGGTACTTGATACGTTCGGAAGTTTATGAACACGTTTTTATCATTTTAACAGTATAGTAGTTAAGAAACTAATTCCCATATCTCTCTATGCTTGTCAGCTTGTCATTCAGGTCTCAGCTCAAATGTTGCCTCTTCAGAGAGACCTTTCTTAACAGCCTAATCTAATGTAGTGCTCTAACCTGTCACAGTCATATACACCATTTAATTTTCTTCTCAGTTCTTATTTTAATATGAAAAAAAATTTTCCCATTCATTTCTTTGCTTGTGTGTTCTATTCTAGTCCACATTAGAGAATAAACTATATAACAGTAGAAAGCATATCTGTATTCACCGCTATACCCCAAGTACCTAGAACAGGACCTAATATGTAGTGGAACCTCTTTTTATACTTGGGACTGAATTAATGAAATACAAACTTATCAGTCCTTTGTCTAGTTCATAATGAATAGGACTCAGGAAAAAACACAAAATAAAATTGACGATGACTAAAACTTGTACACGGTAAAATGTATTGTGAGAAATTGACTACAGAATCAATCTTAGTGGTAACAATAAAAATTCAAAAATTAATCTGGGAAAAAATACACTGGGTTGAAATAATTGACACAAATAAAACAAACAATGGCAAAAACTGCATATAGAAAAATTTGCCTTTGAATAAAGTGACAGAAGAAACAAATCTTCTAAATAAAAGTTATATCTGTAAAATTTGACCCTGGAAAATAATACTTGGTGGAAGTAAGGGTCATAAAAGAAAACTTATAATTAAAGAAGATATAATAGATAACATTTGATATGTATGGAGGGAAAATATCTGATGGAAAAATCGAATCATCATAAAATCTACAAAAAAAATTGATTTTGAGAAAAGTAATTTTAGTCAAATAAAAATGCTATTGGGAGATAACATCAAGAATGAAAAGAAGGTTCTTGAATTTGTCCGGAGGCCAACTTTGAAATGGCAGTAATGGTGTTGGAAGATATCACAGGAGGAGGTGGCCATCGTGAACAACCAAATACTAGGAGTGCGAAGGAAAGGCCTCTTGGTCAGAGCTTTTTAGTTTCCAGTGACAGAAACTGAACTTGAGCAAGCATAGGAAATAGAGTGAATTTATTATCTCATCTGTTCGAACTTCAGGTGGGGTATAAGTGTGGGAACACCAGGGATGACTGTAACCAGGGTCTGGAATACTGCCAGGACTATTTCCTTATTCCATCTCCACTTCTCTTTGAATCTTGGCTTCATTTTCTCCCACTGTATACTAGCTTCTTATATTTGGCAAAAGAAATTGTTACTGATAGCTTTTACACTCCAGCTTTACCACCAAAGTTTCCTTAATTCCAGTGTTAAAAATCCCAGGGCAAATTGGCTAGTCTTGTCATACATACAAAGGCAAAAGAGGAGAAGACATTCTTCAAAAGAAAGGAGATTACTGATTCCCAAAACAGGAGAGAGATGTGGGGCAGACAAAACAATACACCCACCGCATGCAGTTAGGACATGTAAATGCTTTTAAGATTAAAAAGAATAAAAAGAAGAACATCTCTATAGGAAGAGAGAAAAAAGTGAAGTTGAGATAAAAATGAAAGAAAGAAATGGAGGAAAATGAAAACACTAAAGCTGATGCCCCCTAAGTGAGAAATTAACCAGAATGGGGTCTTGCACTCACAAGTGGCTTGGAATGGTCTTCTTTTTCTACTTGGCTTCAGTCCTTTCTTGATTTTTCCAAACTTCTATTCTTCTTGTTTGGTGATCCCATTGACTAGCCCTCCTCATTCACTCTCTAGTACAGAGTTTATCTTCTCCCCTTCTGATCCACCCTTTAATTCAGACTTCTTCTATAATGGCTCCCCTTGAGTCTGCACAGCTAGGAAATTCCCAGAGCCTTGGACTCTGCCTTTTTCTCAGCTCGGGACTGAGAAGGCTGGGCAACAGACAGCCAGTCTCTCAGGATCAAAAAAGGGATGGGGTCAGAAACACAGACGGAGAATTCGGCTTTGGCAAAGAAGGGATAATGGGCATTTTTCTACTGGACAAACTAGAAGGAAGAAATAAATGGATACATTTCTACAAAGAAATATTTGGGCAGGGAAAGAGATAGGTTACAATAAAGGATAGAGTGAATGAGGGACTTTGCGGGAGGGGATGGCCTCAATCTCTTCAGAAAAGTAGCAGTCAAGGCCATCCATTGCTAGGAAGGATGGAAAGTGTAGGCGAGTAAGGGGTGTACTAGTTTCCTAGAGCAGCCACAACAAATTACATACTACAAACCAGGTAGCTTAAAACGACATAAATTTATCCTCTCACAGGTTTTGAGGCCAGAAGTCTGAGATCAAAGTATTGTTAGGGCTGTGTTGCCTCTGAAGCCTCTGGGGGAGAATCCATCTTTACTATTCCAGCTTTTGGTGGCTGTTGGCATCCATTACTTGTTGCTGCATTATTCCAATCTCTGCCTCTGTCTTCACATGGCTTTCTTCTCTGTGTGCATTAAATCTGCCTCTGTCTCACTTGTCACTGATTTAGAGCCCACCTGGATAATTCAGGATGATCTCATCTCAAGACCCTTCATTTAATTACACTTTCTTTCCAGATGAGGTAATATTCATAGACTCAGGGATTAGAGGTGTGCATATCTTTTTGAGGACCACCATTCAACCCACTATGAGGGAAAAGGAAAATGTCTGGATTAACTGATATAGAAAGACAGCCTTGAAGCATGGACTAGAAGAATAAGTATGATCACTGAGAGAAGGTGATGGCCAAGTTGGAGTCGGACACATGAATTTTTCATAGGCCAAGACTGCATGGTTTTCCAGCAGCTTTTGGCAGCCTGGAAGCAGGAGCAGAGCGAGCAGACAGTAGAGGTAACTCGGAATAGGGTGTTTATAGGTGGGCTTAACAGAGTTAAGGGGATGAAGAGTCTATCCTTTCCCACTTCCAGCTGCAGAATTTGAGATGTCTATTTGAGTGAAATAATGCACATTAATCATCTTGTAAACCATAAATCATTTAACAAAATAAAGAGGCATAATTTCTATTTGTTCCCCCCATTCCTCTCTATATCTTATTCTTATATCCCAGATATATCCTCGCTATCCCACTCTACCTTCCTTCCTATTCTTCCCCAAATTCCCCATAAATAAAACTTTAAACGAAACTTCTATTACAGTAAACCCAAACTTTTTTTTTTTTTTTCCATGGGTGATGCTTGCAATGACCATATGACTGAGTGCACTAGTCGCTGATAAATACTTCCAGCCTCTCCTGGCTCTCCAATACACTGGTGGCAGAGTATCTGTCTACAAAACAAGGTTATAAAAAAAAGCATTAGAGAATTTTCATTTATTGGTAGGACCAGAAATAGCTTAAAAACCAAGCCTCTAGGTCATATTTCCAGGGCAATGCTCAATAGTTCCACCTCATCCTGGAAAGCTTGCTGGGGAAGTGAAAAAGCACAGGTTACTTCACAAGCTGCGAGATCTGTGATTTTTAAAGTTCATTTTTCCTCTTTATCTTTTTCTGACTTTTTTTTTTTTAAAAAAGCAGCAGAGCTCTCTCCTCAAACAAAATTTATATATCAAACAGATAAAAGTGGAGCTGCCACGGGCTGAGGTGGGGAGGGGAACTCAGAACTGCCTCAGCTGGCTTCCTCAACCCTGGTGTCTTTTCCCACAGGTCCCTCCTCCTCTGATCCCCCCCCCGCCCCGCCCCCAGCACTTCTAAGGAACAATTTCTGAGCAGCTGCACTGGATAAGTGTGGAGTAGGCTCAAGAGTACAGAAAACAGTAGCTGCCTTCTTGTCCAGAGAAGTTCAATGTCTTGTCCATGGAACGTCTGACTCAGGCTGAGCCTCCGTAAATTAACTTTATTACTGAAATAATGAAATTGCCAAATATTTACATTGTAAGAGACTTTTGATAATATCTAGGCCAATTCCATCCTTTTTGGTCAGTTCTAGGAATATTCAGCAATAACTAAAACAAGTTTAACTTGTTCTTCCGACAGGAACGTGTAACTTCTTTCTTCTCTGTGAACCTTTGCAAGAACACCATTAAAAAATATCTGAAATAGAAGTTTCCAGGATAAATGGTTCTATTTTCATTAGTATCGACATCTTAACATTTTTGAGAATGTTTACAGACCGCATTAAAGTCTCTGAAGAAAGAGTAAGTGTCAGGCCAGACTCCATTCTGTCCTAATGACCTCATCTCCATCAAGCTGCTTTCTGAAGAGCACCCTTGTCTCCTTCCCCTCTCCCTTTTTCAAATTTTTTTTTCTTTACGAACTTTATTTTTTAATCTGAGGATATGTTTATTTATTTATTTTTTTAACTTTAAACCTTATTTATTTCTTAGCCATCTAACATGCCCAAGGTAGCACAACCCTCACAAGATCTGTTTTTACTGCTCTACAATTGGTGATTCTCCCTGCTTGAATAAACTTGCACACATTAAAAGTTTTAATAGAGGAATGAGGATTGCAAGTAGGTGTTAATAGGGCAGGCCTCCAAAATGAGCCAAGTACAAAGGTATTTGGCAGAGGAAAAATAGTTCACTAACTTGAAAATTGGAGTTAAATAGCCAAAGGAGTTAGATTCCAATGCCATTATTTGAGAAAGGCATTCATAAATTACCTTAATACAAAATACTCATCTAATACCTCCTACGTGAAAGAAGTTGTTCCAGGCTCAATTATGGGGGGAAGATGGGGATGAGAATATAATGATAAGTAAGACAATTTCTTTTTTCAAGGAAATGATCATGTAACTGGAAGGATTAGTCAATGAACTGTAATGCAACACAAGGAAGTTATTTAAGACAGATTTTGAATCATGAGAAATGGTTCATCTATATGTGAAGAAGTGAATGGAAAGAGGAGAATATACTCAAGACTCGTCAAAGAGGCAAATTATACACATATAAATACATATATGCATATGTATATATAAATATATATGTGTGTGTGTGTGTGTATGTGTGTGTATGTGTGTGTAACTGGCTACAGGGAGTGAGAGAGAAAGAAAAAAATCAAAGATAATGTTATGGTTTAAAGCCTGTGTTAGTGAAAAGTAGAGTGTCATCAAAAAAGGATAGCTATGAAATAATAAGTTACAAGGATCCAGGGCCCTTCCTCTGGATGTGGTGCCTAGAGGTAATGTTGGACATAAGAAGAAATTCCAGGCCCATGCAGAACAAATTAATCCACTTCAAAGCATAGTTGGTCTTCTGAGGCCCACAGTAGCAATGAGAAAACTGGGGCACCATGAATTAGTTGAGGTCATACCACTGCTTATGGTCAGCAGCCGGACAAAAATTCATATTTCCTGAGCCTTAGCCTGGTAAATACTTTTGACGATACTCCGTCCTTGAATAAGAATGTGATATTAGAAGATGGAGCAAGAAGAATGGAAGAAAAGAAATATTTTAACTTCAAATCCACCATGTCTTCTTAATTTTATAAAATGTTACCATTTTCCACCCAATTATTTAAGCAGGAAACATTTTACTTTTCTTCACCCATCCACCAAAAATATGCAATAAATCACTAAGTTCTGTCAACTTACCTCCAAAATATATCTGGAAAACATTTCCTCTTCCCTGTCTTCACTGTCACCCCTTAGTCCCAGCCACCGTTATCTACCACTCAGACTACTGCAAAAGCTCCCCAGCTGATCCACCTGATTCCATGCTAGCCTACTCAACAGACTAGCCAGAGTAATTCTTTTAAACAAAAATCATATTCTTCACTGGCCTCTAGTTTCATTTAGAGTAAAATCTAAATGCCATACTAGGCTCTGCATGACCTCGTTGACTCTGCCAAGATCACTCGCTCTCCCCTTCATTGACAACTCCAGGCACAGCAGTCTTCTGACAATTCCTAGGATGTGCCAAGCTCATCCTGCCTCATGACCATCATGTAGTTTCTTCCATCTGCCTGGATTGTGCTTCCCCAGCTCCTTGCCTGTCTGGCTCCCACTCAACTTTCAAATCTTGCCCTCATGGAAGGCCACATCATGATAACCCAATTTAAGCAGCCACCTACTTACCCCCACTTTTCTTTACTATATCATTCTGTTTATGTCTTTCTTAGCAATCATCACAATCTATATACATTTTAAATGCATGTAGTTTTCTTTTTCCCCTCTTTATCCCTCCCCACCCCCCACCAACTTCCACCCCTGACCTGTGGATATTGCCGTTTCCCCTTAAGAACTGGATCTCTGAAGGCAGCATGCCTCTGGGGCCTGGCATACCCAGAGTATGGTCTGTGGCTCTACCTGGAGTGCGAACCCAGGACCTTCTGCGTGTAAAGCAGATGTGCTAACCACTACACTATGGAGCCACCAAAATGCATGTAGTTTTTAATGGTCTTCCTTCCTCATTGCAATATAAACTCCATGAAAGCAGAAATCTTACTTGTATTATTCATCATAGTGCCCTCAGGGCCAAGCCCGGTGCCTGGCATACAGCTCATCCTGTCAGTTCTACCTCTATATTACATCTTAAATGCATACTCTCTCTTCCTATCTCTACTGTCACCATCCTAGTCCAAGCTACCATTATTATTATTTTTTGGACTAATGCCATAACCTCCTATTGACCTTCCCACTTTAACTCTAGCTCAGCCCTTAATAAATATTGGTGATGGAAGAAATAAGCATACTGTTGTGGGAATAATAAAATCTAAAAGAGATAAAAGTCTGGACTCTGGAAGAAAATCACTTAGTTTTTTTCCAAGCTCTGAAAGAACATCAAACAATTCTCAACAGCTTTTGCTACTTGAATGATAGAATATGAGGCATTTTATTCAAGCTCAGGCACTGCTCAGTTGAAGAGCAGCATGGAGAACAGAGAGCATTCGATTTTTCTATCTGTGAGCTACTCTTCTAGTCATACACATGGAGCTTCTAGGCTCCACAGTAGGGTACAGAAGAAAAAAACCAAATGCCCAGTATCTCAACCACAAATACCTATAAGAGTAATAATAACTTAAAAAGACCTCCATAGCCCCAACTCTGACCCTGACCACATCAGAAAAATCCAGCCTAGGGACTTTTCTCTAATACCTATACCTAAGAGATTGGTGGGGTGGGGGGGCTGTGGGGCCCAGGCAGAAAATAGGAGCACTATTAACTAAAAGGACAGCTCGCAAGCTTTTATTATACCTTTGAACTAGTAATAAGAGGATTGTAGTTCCTGATACCATTTCTCTATTGTCTGACCCAGAAATAGCTTTTTTTGCTAAGACGTGGAAGAAAGGATGTATGCAATCCCTTATACTAGAATGCCATTTTAATCATGCCGGCCCTATTCTACAGTCTTAACTTGAATCCCACCAATTTCAAGACACCCCAGGCACTATCCATAATATACGCTCACACAGAAAGTGCAAATGTGTATACATATGGACTGTAGCAGCTGGTTGTGTTAGAGGCTGGGGGTGCTCGAAACTAGTGTAGCTAGGGCAAGAAGCACCTGCTACTTGCCTCATTTGAAGTGACTTGCAGGGAGAAATCATCCGGAGGTGACAGAAACAATTATGCGCGTTCGTCTAGAATTGACAAAAAATGCATTTGACAGGCATAAAGCAATTAAGACTGGCCCCCCCCACGTTGGCACTGGGCAGTTGCCCTAGGTTAAAAATTCAACAGATATCATAGCAAATGTGTAGCATCATCTTGATAACACTTTCCCTTCTTTATTCCTCACCACCTCCCAAGTTAATTCAACACGGTTCTGTGATCCAGCCTCTCGACGTCCTGAGGGAGTATTCTAGATATAACCAGTTAGTTGCATTTGGGTTCTCTCCCCATCCCCCACGTAGATTTGTAGGCTGACGTTGACCTGAAATCCATCCTCGTAGTGAAACCTCATAGCTTAATCCGCTAAGTCGGTCTGGCTTTGAGCCCCAGAGAAAAATGGGATTTCTATAAAATGTTCACTTTAAAGAGAGATTTGCTCCCTTCACAGCTCCTTTTCTGCGTCACACACCATTAACTCACAAAACGCTGGCTATCATCTGAGGCAGAGGCTCAGGCTGGTTATGCGTAAAAGGGCAAACTCCTGCATCTGCTATGTCTCTTAATGAGATTCACTCGTGCTGGGTGGGAGTTCTCTGCCTCAGAATCTGTATCACAAAACATACCGGTTCCCTAGCTTTCTTGCCTCTCCTGAGTATCATAATTTGACACAGAGACAAAAACACGGAAATTCCATTGTGACTCTGCCTCCCCACTCTTTCTCCATGTTACAGAAGCTTCAGGAAGACTCCTCTCACTTCTCGGCACAAATGAACATGCTGAACCAGTAGCTCTCGCATGCGTCATTGGGAGTCTATATCATGCACCTGAATCTCCAAAAGCATTTCAGAAACACCACTGACTTGACATTGCCGCACACCTATTTGCCACTCGGGGAGTATGGTGGTTATTTTCTGTTCATTTCCTGCCCCGCTCCGCATTCAGTCTCCACTTTTCTCTGTCCTCCCTTGTGCCCCAGAAGACTGACCCCTTGTGGATGTCATCACCCAGGCTTTTAGCCAATTGGCTTCTGCTTCCGGGAAGCCTTGGCCGGAGGTCAGAGGTGAGAGAAAAGCCAGGTCAGGGTATTTCCTCCTTCACTTCCTCTCAGCTTTATTGTTCAGTCTCTCGGGGTAGCTGTGTCTCTCCAGAACCAGGAAATCCTTCCTCCTAGGCTCTAGATCTTACTCAGTTCTTAAATCACTCTTTCCTCTCCCTGACACTTCAGGCCTAGGTGTGCCTCAGTCCTAGTCAGTGTGTGCCTCACCATTCTTTAATTGTCCTTCAGTTCTTCCCACAATTATGCAAATAATGTGTCCATTAAGAGTTCTTCATTTGAACTTCATTTGAACAACTCACCACACTCTAATTGATCAATAGCCACTCACTTCACTGAACCTACATCTGAGTGCCAACCAATCAGTGACAGTTCCATACTTTTGAGGGTCAATCAATTTGTCGTGGAGTCAGTCCATTAACAGTTCTGAAACCTAGCCAATCGACATGTCTTGCTTTCTAAAACAAACTTTTAAGTGTGATGTCAACCAACTACTGCCTCTTTTACCAACATAATCCCAAGAATGATTCCTGACCATAAACCCCATTTGAGATCAGCAGACTGCTTTATAGAGAGTATAATGGTTAGCTATAATCTCCCTAAATAAAGCAGTCTGCTGATGTTACTTAAGTAATGAATTCAGCTGCTTATACTTTTCCTCTACAACATAAAATAACATCTTTTAGCAACTTAAAAGAGTAGAAGTAAACTTCTTTAGCTTAATAAAAGAAAATATCCTACTTAATGGCGAAATGGTAGTGGCATCTCTATTAAAGATAGAACGAGTTTGCCGGCTCTCGCTGCTACTGTTTCAGTGTGAAAGGCAAAACCAGAGCAATAAAATAAGACAAAGAAATAAGGAATAAGTATTGGAATTGTCATGATTTTCCAGGAAATGAGTTTTAACCGAGAATATCCAAAAAGAATCAACTTATGAACTGTTAGAATGACAAAGAAAGTTCAGTAAAGTGGTTGGATACAAGTTCAATGCAATACTAACATCATTAATGGTGATTGTTAACCTATACTGAGAGCTTGCAATGGGCTGGGCACTATTCTACGTACTTTGCAGGCTTCATTTAATCCAATACTCACAATAAGCCTCCTAAGTAAGTACTGTTATCTTTCCTATTTAAGAGGTGACATCCAGCAAAATTGAGCAAATTGCTCAGAACACCCTGTTTGTGAGTGATAAATCCAAGATTTGAACCCAAGCAAACCAATAGCAGAAATCACGCTCTTAAATTAACTACGGTTCCAATGATCTCCAAGTTTTTTATTCATGGATTTCACGAGTACAAAAGATGGAGCAAGCACTCCTAATATATTTATATTTCTTATTTTTAAATTATATGCACATTATAAAACAAATAAAAGATGGAAAATTTAAAGAAAAAGATAAAGATGAACTAAGCAATATTTATAAATAAATTTTATTTTACTAGTGGCCAAAAATAACTGAATTAGCCCACTCTGAATTAGTACAAATAATGTGTCTGAATATATGTCTTTTTATTTTTTTAAATGCATAGCCTTGTCAGTTGGTGTCGGACCACCTGTTTACTCTATCAACAAGTTCAGTTTCTTTTGACACAGCGGATAACATCTGTGAAAATAATTGGATTGGGAAGTTGATAAGAGCAAACTTTTGATTTATACATTATACAGATGTTTTAGAAATAAGAGTATATTCATTTATTACTGGTATAATTAAAGACAAAAAAAATCTAAACCCAACCCTCAGTCGATTCCTGTTGCTCTTTGGATAAAGACAAACATTCTTGCATGATGTGGACCCTGACTGCCTTTGTCATCTCGACCAACGCTTTCAAGTCCTCTTCCTCTGCTTTTTACCCCAGTGGCTTCCTGATCCTTCAACAAGCGATTCCTCCACTCCTTCCCAGTTTTGAGGACTTCGCATACGTTCTTCCCCCGGAAGCTCTTGCTCCCCCAAACCCACTTCATGCCAATTCTTCCTTCTCCTCCAGATGCATTGCTCCTCTGGGATGGCCCATCAATGGAGGTTAGATCCCTGTTACGACTCTCTTCTCTCTCACAGATTACAGGTAGATGTCTACGGATATGATTTTTTGATAAATATCGGTCTTTCACATGAGATACTAAGTTCCACCAGGGAAGAAACAACTGTTTTATTCATCGTCATGTCTTCAGACTCTAGCACAGTATGTGAGCATATGGTAGATTTTCAGTAAATACTCGATGAATCCATGGTTGAATGAATTAATTCTCATTTTGTGACCTCAGCCCAGATATGGGATGGTTAATATAATATTCCTAAATTAACACCCCTCCCATGATAATTGAGGAGGCATTTTCAGGCTCTCAGATGTCCCTGGGTATTGGCGGGATACTGACCCACCTCCAATGTTGGCTTTCTCCTACTTCCCATGCCATAGATTGAGGTGGCAAGACAATAACCATCTTTGGCAGCTGTGTCTTAGATGTGAAAAAGAAGCATTGGTGAAGGGTTCGCCAATGTATAAGTGCTCAGAAGAAATATACTAGGTGCTATCAATAGGTGTTGTCTAAGTTTGTTTTTCCCTAAAAGCAAAGTCCAAGACGAGGACTTGGGTGAAGATAGTTTATTTGGGAGATAATCGCAGATATGGGAACAAGTAAGCAGGGAGAGTGAGACAGAGAAGAAGGAAAAGCTAATATAAAGATGCATTATCAAGGTTTGCCACTATAGGCAATGCAGAGGGTCCATTAATCTGGGACTTCTGGGAAGAATAAAGAATGTCTCCTAGAAATATCTTTCAAAGGATGGAGACTAGGGCATTTATCTGCAGGCTCCTATCCTCCTTGATTAAGAGAGACCCCATGGGCACTAACCCCTGTGCAATTCCAGGCTGCACAACTTCTCAGACTTCAACCTGAGTGCCACCCACAGACGTTCAACATGATGGTAATGGAAGTAGCAGTGAACAAGTGGCTCTGATTTGTAATTGCAACTTAACCACCAGGAAGAAAACTTCTAGGGCAGCACATTTCATACAATAATCAGAAATTCGGAATAGGAAATGCAGACACTAGATGAAGACGCTCTTTGTGGGTGATGATGATCATGGCTTTGCTCAAAATGACGATTTAGGTTGGCAATGCTGATAACTACAGAGCAGGCTGCCTTGTATTTCTTACCAAGATGCATTGATTTTAGTTGTCCCATGAGCCTCTTGACTTCTTTTTTTCTCCCATATCAAGGAGAGTGACAATTCACAAGCATCTCAGTGAATAAGGTCAAGATGAACAAAGAGAGACTATTTCCTGCCAAACTTCATATCCTTCATGTGCCATCGCATGCTGTTGGATGACAGCTCCTGCCAAAATGAGTGCAAGCACACAGCCGAGTTTTAAGAATTACACAACTTGTAATGTGGTCGAACATCCTATAGCTCATATCTGTAGCTCTGTTCTTCACTGCCTCCCTTAACCTCCCCCGCACCCCTCTGCTCCCTTCACTGACTGACTGCAACCGCAGTTGAACCACCAAACTCTCAGATTTAAAGATCTCATGATGACACTTCCAAGTTCTTCCTTTTCAATCTGTGACTGAGCTGGACATCACCAGTCAGTGCGATCACCACCCTCACGCTTCATCTCACATCCTTACCTCCCCTCAAAACCTCTTAAGCCCCGATGGAGCCATGAAGATAGGTTTGTAACCTCTTTGTGCTTGCAAAAACACTTCCAGAGATCTCTCTCTCTCCTTCTCTTGTGTTACTCATTTGGCAAGTATTAAACATCACAAACCCATCCCTTCCCCTCAGCTGATTAATGTACTTTGGACTTTCTGCAAGCACAAAGTACTCTTCCTTCAGGCCACAGCATTTGATAAAGGAATAAATCCTTGACGTTATTAATTCCCTAGGCCAAGATTTTGTTTAATAAGTGTTCTGTCAGTGATAGATCCGAAGAGGCAGGGTGTCTGCGTGACTGTATGTGTGAGAGAAAGGATGGGGGAGGAAGTGGGGAGGGAAGAGAGAGAGAGATGATGGGAGGAGAGTGGTGGGTAAAGAGGAGGATAATTTGATTGTGGCCTAGAGATTAGGCTGGCTGACATTACAAAGCACCTCTTTATCCAGAACTGGAGCACCAGTGTGACAAATCACACTTTCTCCCCCTCCCCACCTCACGATCTGATCAGGCCCAAGCCGGCCAATCACAGCACATGATTTGGGAAATATTTCCTCCTTGACATTCAGGAGAACAATCCCTGGCTGTGAGGAGGGGTGGCGGTGGAAGGGGTGGGTGGGGGGGAACACACATTATAAGATAAATGGAAAAGCATCAATCTTTTGTGTATTCTACTGGTTGGAGGCAAGTGATGTTTTTATTTAAATTGGACAGAGGGCAGAGAGGTTTGATTTTTTTACTAAGATACCAAAACAAAGCAGGGGAGTATTTGTACATAAGCTCTGGCCTTTCCCCTCTAGATGATAGGTTTATACAGCAAGATGGGCTAGTAGAAAGTTATCAGTGAGGCAGGCATCACATGGTGACCGATAAATTACTTGTCTAATTTGGTATGATTTGGATAAAAACTACAAAAGTAATTTCATTGCCACACACACACACACACACACACACACACACACACACACACACACGCACATCCCTTCCTCAGATAAAAGAATGGTCAAATTGCAAAAGAGTAAATCTTTCCTTTTTGAAATGAGCCTTGTTCAGGTTTTTAACGATTGGCTGGCCAGCTTTCATATAAGAGAGGAAGCAGGCCTGGTTTCTAACCCTCGCGTGAGATGGAATCTACCAAGACAAGACCTGTTCAATGAGGCCTGGAGACATTTATCAGCCCATCCTTCCCTCTTCCCTCCCTCTCTTCTCATGGCATAACCTTCTACCCTCTTGCTGTCCCCAAAGATAAAGAAATAGATGTGTTTGTATGACTCATAGGTCCATGAACTCAATCCAGAGGTAAATAACTCACTGAATGAATGAGATATGTCATTTCCAGGCTATAAAAATAATTCACTGCCTCACCTTTTCCTAATGGGGCCTCATGACCCAGTGCATTCACGTCTGCCTGCTGCAGCTGCAGCCCCACTGCCTCTGCGAAGTCCCTTCAGCCCAACTTGTGCCTGTGCTGAAGACATAGGGCTTAAACAGCTCTAAATGACATGTACCTCCTCTTGGATTCTTGGGAAAAATAATTTAAATATCTATATATAAATACATATAACTATAGATGTATAAATGTGTGAATATATAATACATAAAAATATATGTATTTCCTATTTGTGATACCCCAAAATACTTACAGAGACATTTTTTTCTCATGAATCAATAATAAAGTGCAATTATGCTGCAGGTTTTTTTTTTTTCTTAGTTAAAGGACAGAAACTTCCATAATAGCATATGTGGATTATGCAGTAATCTGAACTGATTCTGGGCAAAATAGTGAGGAAAACTAAACTGATTATCAGTTGCTTTTTCCTCTGTCTTTCTCATCTTTCATTCTACCACCCTTCCCAATCCAGGGTCACCACTGCACACACACACACACACACACACACGACCTCACTCTGGCAAACTCCCAATTTAGCACCCCGCAAGTCCAAATCACCCATTCACCCATTATGGCTTTTATAAAAGGGTCCCTTTAATTACATCGCTGAGATCTGTCTGTTTTCCTAGGACAACGCAGCCAGTCAGCCTTTACTTGATTCCTTTCACCCACCAAAAGTCAACTCGATCATCTCTTTGGTTATACCTGCTTTCCGACCCACAGACCAGGAAAGATCCCATCTCCAACTACCTGAAATCCACCCAGACTCCTCCTCCAAGGTTAGAAGGTTATGTTCTCATTTGGCTAAGTTCTCCCTTCAGTACCTACTCTCGATATTTCTGCACTCCCAATTTTTCAGACAAAATTTTTTAAAGTATTTTTTCATCTGGTTGTTTTTTTCCTGCCAGGTTCTAAGCTCCACTAAAGGCAAGACTGGCATCTACATACACACACACACACACACACCCCATCCAAAAATGTTTCATTGCACAGAGCCAGTGTTTTGTAAATTTTTGCTATTAAATCTTAGCAATTTCAAGTCCTATGAGAGAACCCTGGAAGAAGATATTTGGAGGCAGACAAGGGATTGAAATCAGACCAAAAAAGAAAAAAGAAAAAGAGGGCATTAACATTTGGCAAGGCCCCTAACCATTCTGATGCTCAGTATTTTTGCATGTTAAATGGTGATAATAAAGACTTGCATTGGGCGAGCGTGGGAAATAATAGGATGGAGTGTATAAAAAAGTAGGCAGCATGGCTGGCACATGGTCAGCTCTCAATAAGATGTGATTAGTAGAAGTCACATCATGTTGGCTTCTTTGTCCTTATGGGTCTCCCTTGCTCCTGACTCAAAACTCACATCAATGATTATTAGGGTGTATTGTCTCGGGGCTCATTTCATGTTCTATGCCTCCTCCACACTTCCCATTTTCAGCATGGCTATCTGATCATGTTCTCTCATCTCCCCACTCTTCCTTTCCTCCATTCCTAGTTTTCCATTTGAAAAGCAGTCACACCCTTACAGTCCCTTTTTCCCAAGACACACGAACACAAATTAAATATTTGAATACCCTTCATTCATGACACCACTCCAAAGGGTATCAAAATAGCTATCTGGGGCTGCCACACAGGTACCTGTGCCTGGTAACCGTCTCCCTAGCAACAGAGTTCCCCATGGCCAGTGGACATTCCTTTTGAAGCTCTAACAGAGCTTTAGTTTCCAAAGCATGTCCGCTTCTTCTACTTTGATTAATCAGCATCACCTTTTTTAGTGTGTGTTTAAGTGAAATAATAGATTACTGCTCAACTACAGTTGAATGACAGAGGGTTTGATGAATCTCAAGAAGAAGCGGCAAAAAAAAAAAAAATCTATAATAGATTTTTTTGAGAAGAAAAAACTTAAAATCTCTCTTTCTTTGCCGCCTGGATTCTTGTAAACAACTGTATTTAGAAAAATAATCGTTTAAATCATGAACAATCCTCTCCTATTTCACCAAGACTTTGGGATAGTTTACTCCTTTCAGCTTTTTTTTGTCTGAAAATACTTGAAACCCTACAGATAGATCCATGCTTGACTCACAAGAGTAACACTTATCATAGTGTCTGATGTCATTTCTCAGCAATTCTTAGAACTCTGTGTTTTAAGATTCTGACAACTATTTTGGGCTGTGTCTTTTGTTTTTTGGCAGGAAAGGTTAAAATGTGTCTTTGAAGATACATTTCTCAGGGAAAGATTCTCTCTCTGTCTCTCTCTCTCGGAATCCTTTCCTCAGCCTTAGAAAGTTCTTTCGATTCTGTGATACCAGGAATTTGTCTGTCTCCTCTTTACCCTTTTGAGTTGGGACCAGAATTCTTGATTTGTTCTACTGTGCCTAAGGTTCTCATACCCATTTGATAAGATATTTAAAACAGCGGTACTCCACTAAAATGGGTCACCCATTAGTGTCTGGCTGACTTTCTCCCCTAAATTCTTAACTACTTTTCAAAAGGACAACTAAGAAAGTGGAACCAGTTTTGTCACGTATTCAGGTCTAAATACTTAAATGATAATTCTTGCCTTTTAAGTCAAAATGGGTTTTTCACTGCCTGGCAAGGAAGAATACGAAAGATGCCACGTGCTTCATTTCATATGTTATTACCGTGTGCTGAAAATACATTTGCTTTCGTCTTGCACAAACTCATTTTAAAGATGATTCATGGAATGGATTGACACTGAATTTTTTTTCCCTGTGCTTTAGGAAGGTTACTAAATTGGGGCAGCTTTATAAACGAGGTCTTTCACGGAGTCCTAAGAGTCACCACAAGGTGGCACACAAGCACAATGTGAAAAAGGAACTATGTCCCAGGGGGCCAGCTCCTAGCCCCTGCTAATGGCTTGATTTTCCACTTACAAGCAAGAAAATGCCATGGAAACTTTTGTTTTCCTCTTAGAGTGGAGGGGGAGGGAAAGGGGTTGGGAAGGCACAGAGCCCTCTTCCACTGCGTGTTGTGCGCTGCCCTATAGCCACATCTGGACATTATAAATCATGCATTGTTGGAATCCAGCATTTTCTGATCTTAGCAACAGCCCCAATCTACGCAAAAAGGAACCAGCATGTTCTGTTTAGCTTAAAAACAACTAAAATCACAAGTAAAGGGAAGAAAGAAAATCATTTAAACAGAGGGGAAAACAATGGAGTTTATTTGGATAGTTAGTACTGGGCAAGTAACTTTAGAACATACCAGATTGCTGGTTCCAGGTACCGATTAGTGCTTACCTGCAAGTTGGTCTACTTCTAATAGACATGCAACTGCATCAGAGTTTCACCTTACAACCTCATCTCTGCTCACAGCCCTTTCTATTGACACCCTGCCCCAAAGTAATTATCTTTTATTATTATTACTTTTTAATCTGGGCAATTGCTTGACATTCCACAGAACTTGCTTAGAAAGGTTGCAACGCTGCTGCTTTTCTTGTGAAATCGCTTCTGGGTGGCTGTGTTCTAGCCCAGCTGAGTCTGATGCCTCAATCTGTCCGCCTCCTGCATTCCCGAGCTCATGGATATCCACGCGAAGTACTTTTAGACCATGTGCACGAAGGTCTGTCTAATCTCATTAGATTTCTCATTTTCAGCACAAGACTGTCATGGCGCTGTGCACCAGTGCCCCAGATTAGTGGCTTGTCAGAACAGTGCCCCACTAATGAGCTAATCCAAATAATGCTCAAATCCCAAATCAGATTTAAGACGATCCAGGCTGGGTAGAATTAGGGAAAGAGAAATGCTGGCTGAAAGAACAAGTTTTCATTCTCTTTGTTTGCCTTAAAATAAATAGGGGAGTGCTGTCAAACTCCAGAATTTTTTCTTTTGCACAACATTAACCTCTGTTACACAATTGGGAATAATAAACAGAAAAGAGTACATCTGTATGGATTGGTATAAATTTACCTTAGAGGATTAGAAAACACACATACGAACACATATGTAAGATTAATATATTCAGCAGATCTATGTCCTTCACAGCTTCTAGTTTTTCTGACTTTCCTGTGAGCTGGGCCTTAAGACCCTGCAGATTTTGAACCTGATGTATTTCAATGGTGACCTTAGGATGTAGGGTTAGGTCAAAAAAAAATTTTTAAAGCTTATTTGTTTCCTTATTTTCCCTCAGGGTAAAGCTGGGCTCCAGAAATCCCAAAATGTATAATAGCCAAGTTCAGGTCAGACCCTTAACAAAAGAGCAAGGAAAACAGAATGCAATCACAATCATTGTGGTTTCAGGTGTTCTTGAAAATGAAGCTTTGGCTTAAAAAATGATGTTCAAAATGGTTCTCATTTCTGTAATTTTCTAGTATTTTGGGGAATGAAAGAAATTACTTCTGTTGGCAAAAAGGCAGTTTTTTTGGTGGCCACCTAGTGGGCCAACGCAGAGCGAGAGGGGGACAGCTGTCTTCCATTCTCCTCCACGGCACAGCAATGCATGTGCTGTCACAGCGAGTTTCATTCTTTCACTTTAGTGCTGTACAAAGAACATTAGTTTGACTCTTTAAAAGTCAAGTTCAGCAAAGCAGAGCAGTCAGGGTGCCATTGTGTTCTGAGACACAAACCCAGCCAATCTGGTATGAGAATGGTGGCCTCAGAGTACAAATATGGACCATTCTGTACTCTCACTTTTATACGGGTCCTTGTCTCAGTGTTTTCTAGCCACTGTTCAGTGGTCCATTCCCCAGAGTCTTCAGTAAAGCTTTTTTTTTTAATGTTCAGATTTAACCATTTCTCCTCACTTTTTGCATTTTCATTTGAAATTATGGGTTTTATATTCGCTAACCTTTTTAGTTTATAAGCTACCAAAAGAAAGTTTTGTTTCTGAGCGGTGTGCTTAATGGAGTACTATTGTTTTGTAACTGACATAAGCTTTCCTTCACTGATTTCAAACTTAAACACATCACTCACAGTCACAAATACCGAAAGACTACCTGGAACTCGCGGTACGAGAGATGGCGCCTGCAACTCTCATTCCTTCCTTGCCCTTTCCTTTCTCCATTGTCACATTCAGAAAAGTAGAACTGGGCTTGTTTCTGTACCTTAGGCCAACACTAACTTCTTCCTTCATTGGCTGGATGATCGGTCAAGGAGACTGATTTTATTTATTTCCCAATGTGATAACAGAGGGGATGATTGTCAAGAGAAATGAAAACATTTCTCCACAAAGACTTGTACCCGAGTGTTCACATCAGCTTTATTCATATTAACCCCTAACTGGAAGTAGCCCAAATGTCCATCAACTGGTGTGCAGGTAAACAGATTATAGTATGGTCCTCCAATGAAACAGAACCCGGCGATCAAAAGGAACGGTTCGCCGAAAATGCAACAACGTAGAAGAATTCGACAGAAGCCACTCAAAAAAGCTAAATATTGGATGATTCCATTTATAGAAAATTCTAGAAAAGGCAAAATTATAATAACGGAAATCCAATCAGTGGTTGTCTGGGCTGGGGCTAGGCAGTGGGGAAGGGGACTGACAGCAGCGAGGCACGAGGGAACTTCTTCAGGCAGATGGAAATGTTCTGAGCGTTATTGTAGTGATAATTACACAAAGGTACGCATTTGTCAAAACTCAGAGAATTGTACACTTAGAACAGGTGGGTTGTATTACATATAGATTCCACCTCAATTATAAAAAAAAAAAATTTAAATCCTTTGCGGATGGATAGGTTTTCATATTTTACAAAACTTCTATAAAAGGCAAACACAACACCCAGAGTAAGCCGTTTTGTACATGTCGCCTTTATCACGTTAGCTTAGTGGCTACAGTTGATTTGAAGAAAATCAAAATGATGTACTGTAATGACAAAGAAAATTGGTATAGATAATAGTACTGCTGTGCCCTATGCTGTCAGGCCACCACAGCCCTCTCCTCCCAGTGCGTAGGGAACGCGAACCTGTTCCTATTAACTAGCTAGAAGTCGGCCAATCATTTACTTAAGTTTCTTCTGTTAACTGCACCCAAGGCAACCACCCCATGCCATCCTCCTCTCCTTGCCCTGCCCAGACACCGATAATAGCAACAGTAACCACAGTCTGCCTCCTGGTTTGCCCCAGGAACAAGGTGCAAATTGATGATCATTTTTCTTTATAAATTATGACACAAGCACATCGCCTCACCCCTGGAAGAAAGCAGCTCCTGCCAATACTCTAAAACAGTCAGGAGAGAAATGAGAGGCCTTCTAGGGCCTCTCTGCTTCCCTGCTGACTCTAATTACCCAGTCGGGAATTTTACAGTCCCTCCTTCCCACCTGCCCCCAAACTGGAATGGAAGACTCTGCACTCTGCAGACTTTGGCTGGTTCTTTTGTGTGCCCACTGCTGCGGAGTGGACTGGGCTCCTAATGAGCTTTGACACTAGTGGAACTGTGAGACAGTGTGATTATGGATTCTCCCCCGCATGCAGCACAGACCTGGCAGGAAATGACCCGAGACCTGCACCCTTCTACCCTCCAAAGAATTCTGTTGAAACCATCTTCAGCAGCCAGCTGGAGCTCTCCCCCCAACCTCGCTCTCTGCTCAGTTTCCTCTTCCCTCCATCATCCTGCAGGTGGCTGAAAATAAGGTTTTATGGCCTGATGCGTGGTGGGTTGGTTGACAGCCCTGGAGACCTTCTTTAATTCAGAGGGGCTGTGGAGTATAGAGGTGAGATTGGAAATGGGAACCGGCGCCCATAAAAACAAAGACTTTCCCAACCTGCTTTTAAAAAGCATTCCAAGGAGGAAGGGGACTAGGGACAGTATAGTTGTTTTCTATTAGATGCTTAACAACGTGTGTAAGTGGAGGTGATTTAAGAAAAAAACAACATGTGCTTCTGTAATTTCCACGTTGTGTGTGGTACAGGTGTAAGAGACTGGAGCTAACTATTGAACTGTGAGCTAATTATAGTAAGAAACAGATGTTGTCCTCTAATGAGGAGACAGAGCTGCGAGATACTACTCGGCAAGGAAGCCAGAGGAAGCCTGTTGCAGGGCTTCTTGGAGATTGCTTATTGCTTACAAAATACTCCCTGCCACACACTTGGTCACCGGCCCGTTCTCACATCCGCTCCAGCAGGTGATAAGTAATTTTCACCTCACTGTATCTGGAGAGACGAATATGTCCCTATTTTATTAACCTCTATGCTCCTTTTATTTTTATACCCCAGAAGTGTATTATTCCTGACCCCCAGCTGTGTATTATCAAGAGGGGAGCCCCTTTTCGAACCCCCTTTGATTTCCCTCCATCCATTTCCATTTTTCTCTGTTTCCAGAACAATCAGATATTCCCAGAGCTGTCAACTATTTATCATGTGATGTAGATGCTTACCTAGACCACATTTTCTGTTTCTTGGTGTCACACTTTTCTCCCCAAAGTCCCTTAAATGTGACCAAACATCTCTTCGATGTCACGGAATGCAGACCTCAGAGGGTCCGTTGGTGAGTAGAAATCCAACTTCCCATTTAGATCTCATTCCAAACAAATAATGAAGTGTTTGTTTGAAAATATATTCTAAAATATGTTAATCAGATCTGATTTTCACATTGCCACAAGTATTCTGAAAGTGTTAAACCTCAATATCTTGCAAGGAGGGAAAGAGTCAAAACCCGAATGAGCTGAAGAAGCAGGTGCTCTGCTCCGTTTCTCAAAGGCTTTTTGACCAAATGGAGAGTAGGCAATTTAAAGTGACCCTTTCCCCCCTCCACCGTGTATAAAGTATTATTTACTGTGCAATTGAATTAAAAACAAGGGCTCACTATAGCAACCACCCTAACAAGAGGCACTATTCACAAGCCGCCTTGGAAGCCCAGGGGCCAGGGGCCCATGAAGCACCTTTCTAAAAGCACTTGTGGTCCAACGGGTGGCATATGCGTCTTTTATAGTGTGTACGAGGCGGGGCTTGTGCCATAAAACATTTCTCTGCCGACTGTATTGCTTTTGGAAGGGAAAGGGGAGTGCCAGCAGCTATGTTTTTCTGTAGCTTAGGATTAGTGGAAATTTAATTGAAAATAAAACACAGAGCAACTGTAGTGGCTACTGAAAGGAAGAACAAAGAGTTCTTCATCGAGCCAGCCCACCACATGGCAGCAGAGGGAGGTTGCTGTTGGCCTCATCTGCTCGCTTTCATGCGATGTCCAGGGCCTGGGAATAAGCCATTTTGTAATCACCCATTCTGTAGCACCGACTGCAACCCAAGCACCGACTGCAACCCAAGCATTCCTGGAAGAACCAGGGAGGTTTCTGCAACGTGGCCGGAGAAGTGTGTGTTCCCTTTATATTTTTGCGCATGCATGCACTTAAAGTCAATGTCTTTTTTATTCTCATCCCTGTAACCTTTTCTTGTGTCTTCTCCCTGTAATTTCTAGTCTTCTTTGTCCCACGTAATATCTCTAAAATCTTTATTTCACTGTATTTTTTTTTTTAACCTCAGGGAAAATAATCTCCCTCTCCAACCCCCCACCCCACAAATTTTCAAGAAGACAGATATAAATTGTATAATAATTACAACATACTGTAGGCAAAGATTAGGTAAGAATGAAGGCTGAGAAAATGTTATCCTCCTAAAGACAACGACCCGAGGTCTCTGGCTAATCTGAGCAGTCCTCTTAAAGCTTCCCAGGTATTAGAGATGAGCAATTTTGTTCTGCTGTTTTTCATCCCTTTCTATCCCCAAATAACAGCTTTGAGTGTATTCTGGCATGAACTCCTCCAGCGCAGAGCCTCTATGTGAAGGTGACATCTGTCTAAGTGTCCCTTTCCCTCCTGCTTTCTTTTTTAAAATGGCAAATGTTATCCCTCAGTAATATCACTGCCTCCTGGCCCTGGCTAGAAGTCAAAGCATCTTCCAGCTTGTGACGTCTGGGGAACTCAAAAGGCCAGTTTCCCTAGTTTGTGTGTCAATTATGTAGCTGCCTTGATTCAAAGTGGCTATCTCGTAAGTATTGCTTCTTTATGAATATTATGCTCGATAGTTTAAATCCATGTATTCCAGTGTTTTTACTCCCTACAACTTCCACACCATTCGGAGATTATGTCAGAGCCTAGCATAGTGTTTTGAACATATTGACGGTTAAATATGTTTGCTTGAATGAATGAATGAATAGAAGGGTTGTTCTGCATTGGAAAATAGCAATTTGGTTTAACTTATTTGCAGATTTAAAAAAGCAGCTTAAAACATAAAGTGCCAACTAACTCCTTTGAAGAGCTTATATATAAAAGAGATTGATTTACCTTGTACTTTAAAATATTTCGATAGTGGGAAATAAGCAAAATTAGCACAGTGAAGCATTCTAATTTTGACAGTCTTGCTTTTGGAGGGGAAGACAAATTCTGTATAGAATTCAGGCCCACAATTCCTTATTCATAGCTCTAGAATCCAAAGAGATGTGATCAACAAAAAAGTTTTTCAAGACTCATTTATCAGGAAACCTGACTTGAACTGGCATGAGGCTACTTAGAGCTGTTGTTTATATTTATCCTACCAAGGATGGCTATTCACACAATATTAATGTAGCAATATTAATGTTCGATTTTAGGGAGCACCAGATGTCCCCAAGGTGTTAGGTAATAGACAGCATAGCATATTCACCATGTTTACTCACTTTCTAAAATCTAAAAAATCCTGAATTTCAACACATACGGCTTCAAGGAGATCGGAAAAGGGATCAGGAATCTGTACTAACAAAATGCTCTAGTAAGTCCAGGTTTATTTAGTAACTTGAACAGATTGCCAATAAGACAAGGCCTTCAGAGGTTTTAAATATTGCATATAAAAGATTTCAGTGCTTGAGACTTTCCAGTATTATATTTTTAAAGCATGAATTCCTGAAACAGCAAACAAATACGACACAGACCAGAAAGCCAGCATTATCATGTGGCAAAGACCTCGGAGAGAACGGCACTACCCCTCCTGTTCTCAAAGTACTCAGTCTCCTGAATAATTTTATAAGTGGCACAAAAATTACTTAGTGGAAGCTTTAAAACATGCTTTCATCGTAGATCCATCTGAAGCTTTCTTTGCTTTTAATTCTTCATCAGGACTTGCAAAAATCATGAAGTGATTTCTTAACTGTAATCACATTAATTGATTCAGGATTGTAAAGCATGGGACATTTTCTATCGCAAAGGAGACTGTCTCGGTGCTTCTATCATACAGTGTCTTCTGTGGACAAATAGCACCACTGATCACTCACCAACTGGGGACGGCAGATACTGGTGAGGGCTTGGATCAAAGAAACTTTGAAGTCATAGCTTAGACCCAAATTCCAGCTCTGGCAGGCTGTATTTCTGCATCTAAAAAGCCACGGTTACTCCTGAATGTTAAATGGGTTTGAAAATCTCAACCAAATCCCAAGTCACTCTTTCCAACGTGAGCAGGAAAACAAATGGGCAAGGGCCTGGCAGGTGGGAGCTTTGGAGCCCAGCTCACCCAGCATGTCTCGGACAGAAGACTTGGCTTCATTTGCTCAGGCCTTCAGAACCCAACTTATTAATGTTCTTGTTAATGCAAAAGCTATATATTTCACTGTATCAAAAAAAACTAATGTTAAACAAATTATGTGTCTGACAGGTGAATGCCAAACACGGAGGCCTGAGCTACGTCTATTAGGAAGTACTGTGGCGCCATGGTGCTAAAATATGCAAAGCTTTTGGAGAAGGTGACTCCTGCATCAGTGTTAAGTCTAAATTATGGGAGAGCTTTGCCCTGTATTTAGATATTTGCTGTGCTGTGATTCCATGATCTTTTAAGGGAGTGCTTCTGCCAGTGTGTTTTCTATGTACTTTCCTCGTAGCAGTAAAAAGGCCCAAGGAACTTGCTAAGCAGGGTAAAAAGGACCAAGGACTCATCTAAATCTTGGTGTAGGGGACACATTTGGGTCTCTTCATTGTGTCCTACAGAGTCTTTCTTAATGGGAATTTTGTTCCAGTCATGGGACCATGCAGGCCGCTGGCACTCATATCTCCAGGGGGACAAATTCTATTTCAAGAAAAATAACACCTCTTTTCTTCCAACAGATCTGTCACCACCACAGAATTTGAGAGGTGCTGCTCACAGCCCTGGGTGGGAAGGCAGCTTTCTGAGTCAGCCCTAGGAATGTGAATGGCGCGCAGTCGTTAGGGTGATGATGACTTCCATGGGAAATGACCTGGAGAATTCCAGTAATGAAATTCCACGCAGGAGTCTTGAAAGGCCTGCGAGCACCAATCCATTCTAGAGTCTGAGCTCAGAGCAAACTCCATCAAGCATGAAGTCGAGTGTTTCAAAGCATGCTTTGACACGGCTATAAACAAAGAAGAGCAAGCCCCTGCCTCTGACTTTTATTCATTCACACCAGATCTCCAGGAAGAGGACAGGCTAATCTCTTTTTTTGTTGCTGCTGTCAGAGTATTGGATTTCTGACCAGCCAGAGGTCACTCCGGTGACTTTGCAGGTGGTAGTCAGTGAAGATTCCTAAGTCATGAAGCTTTAGAGGGAAAAAGGGGTGAAGATTTATACTGAGGTGGTTTTTGTTTTTGTTTTGTTTACCAGGAAGGCGGCAATCCAGAATTCTGCTATAAAATAAGCTTTGTGCCCCAAACCGACCGCAATAGAATAATAATTCCTCCTCCAGTTTTCTCTATCCTATTTTCTTAATTGGGTGGGCGGGAGAGCAAATTTTCACATGGCCTAAGTAGGTGGACACAGGCTGTACAAATCCCACACTTGCGATCCTTGGCAGGGATACGTGCTGCCGTTATGCCTCTAAATGTCAGCTGAGGTAGAAACCGGTCCCAGATCCGAGAGGCTCCAGACACCTGCTCCCTCTACTCTAAGACTTGCTTCTGTGGGGCAGTTGCCCATACGCAATGCTGTTTCAACACACACTGATCCTCTGAACCCAAGAGCAGCTTAGACATTTGTGTTTGTTCAGATTCCCCTCCGTTCTCAACATTCATATTCCTCTCCCCCAATTTGGTCTTTTGATAGAAGTCTGAGTTGAGCATCTGTGCTTTCTTTTGGTACCTAAGTTCTCAAAATCCCCGCCCTTCTGCTGAAGGCTGGGACCCTTCAAAGAAACAAATGCCTAAATTAGGCAGTGGTACCTTTGAGAACTGTCTTCCTTAAAAGAAAAAAATTTTAACCTAGAAGACAAGCTATTCTAGTTGAGCTTCCTCATGAAGGTGAAGCAATAGAACTGACTTAATTGATAGTGATCGTCTTATTTTCATTTCTTTCCTTTATCTTTGGTAAATGGTTTTGTCAACTTTTTATAAAATTGAGTTTGGGACAATGTCTAAAATTGAATGAACCCAGCAACTTATATATAGTTACCAGTAGTCTGGCACCCAGAGCTTTGCTTGTGGAGTACAGATTCTTTATGACCGTTTAAGCTCCTAAATACATCAAGTTAGGACCTAAGACAACAATAGCTAACATCTATTGAACATTTACAATGTGCCAGACATCAATAGTTTGAGTATCTTTCTCATATTTATAATAGTCCTATTAGGTAGGCGATATTATTATCCCTGTTTTATAAATAAAGACAGTAAAAAAATAAAGGCATAGAGAGGCTAACTTGCTAAGTGTCACACGGCTGTATAGTAATTATAGCAACATTCGTATAGCGTTACTTTGGGGCAGGCTCTGTTCTAAGTGCTATAAAGTTTATGTTTACTTATGGATTTTCACAACAATCCTAAAGGTAGGTAGAATTATCCCACTTTATAGATGAGAAAATGGAATCACAGAGAAGTTGTCACATGCCCAAGATAACACAGCTAATAAGTGGGAACACTGAGATTTGAATCTAGACCGCCTAGTTCCAAAGTCTATGCTCTAATCAGATGCTAAATTACCTCTCATATAGTCTTTAATATTGTTACTTTAGTCTTTATTTTCCTTAGTAAATGCTTCATAGGGTTATTATTAAGATTACATGATATACACTATGTGAAGAACTTAGCACAATGCCTGGCACACAGTAAAATACCACAGCAAATATTAGTTATTATTATTAATTAAAATAATATTTAGGCTGAATGACTTTTGAAGGACACATTTTTAATTTCCTTAAAGCAATAGCAGCTATTGATAGTTAACAAACATGTTTGGTGAGGAGGAATACAGATAAGCCATCTCTATTATTTACCACCCTTCCTATGACTATGAAGCATTGCAACCATTTCTCTACTTTGGAATGCTCATTCATGTTAAGCCTCAGCCAAAAATTCAAGTGAAAAAGAATAGGGAAGTTCTCTGTGATTTTAAGTAGGGAAAAAAGGGTAATAAAATATATCTCTAAAATAAAGATGACAACTTCACCTTATCTAGTTCTCAGAGAGGGTCTGAGGCTCTGAGATAGCAAATATGAAGACCTTTTGAAAAATGTGCACCCTAATCACAGCAGTATCGTTAATATGAGACGACAGCTAGAGGAATCCCAGATTTATACAAGTCACAGTCACTGTAGCATAGCAAACCATGCCGCGAGCGTCTGACACAAAAGGAGAGGCTGTTAAGAAGAGGGAGCCAGTTTGAGAGAAGGAAGAAGAGAAATTGTGGCTTTTGGAGACCAAAAGGGAAAATCCAAAAGGAAAAATCCGTGACATAACAATAGTAGGAAGAGAGGCTACTGCGAAGCAGCAGGTGCCAAGAGCACCCCAAGCGTTAATGTCATGTACTTCCTTCTGCACAGCTGTAGGTGGGCCTGCCCTGAGATGGCCCCGCCAGGCAGGTCAGCCTTCCCCCTTGGGGAAGAGCAATACGCCAGGGGCAGTAGCTATAGCAAGTCAGTGACAAATCCCTTTGGGGAGAGGGGGTCAGCAGGTGGCACATTCCAACCAACATTATCCTGCCACTAGAGCCACCTCTAAGCAAACTGGAATGTGTGACTTCAAGGAAGGATTAATGGGTTTAAAGGCCCAGTCCAGCCGCCACCAGAAGACTTATGAGAGTCAGGAAACCACCTAACAATGGCTCAAAGAGAATTCGCTTGGTGCAGCCTCAGTAATGGGCCATTTCCTTTCAGCTTTTCACTCGGTGTTTCAACAGTTACAGTCCAGAAGCCGCTGATATTTGATGCTCAGTGGAGTTGCAGAAAGATGAGACATGTAAATGCCCACATGACCCCAGTGCTGGCCAGTTGATTCAGAGGAAAAAGGGATTTGCAGAATGGGGTAATTCAAAATTTTTTCAATAGAATCACCTACTAAAACGTCATCCAGGGACAAATTCCCTGTAGCCTGTGCATAGAGCCATGTCTGCTAGATGCGTTTGTTCAACCAAACCTTTGGATGTTTGAGAACTTGCAAATAGGCTCATTTGTTAAAATGGAAAATTGTGATTTAGTATCCTTGGAACTAGCCGGATTAGCAAATGAGAATGCCTTCTAATGATACATTGTGGTAATTTGGGTTTCACTGTTCAAGTGAGATGTTACTCTGAATTTTACAACCAAGTCTGACAATAGACTTTACTGTCCAATCGTCATTTGGGGGAGTGTTTCTGCCAGGACTTCAAACAGTTCAGCAAAAACAGTTGTCTCAAATTTTCTTCTAATAAACAAAGTTATATTGGCATATTTATGTGTTCCTTGTGGATTTTTGGAAATCAGTTCTAGCGTATTTGTTTAAACTGCTTTATAAGGGCTCATGAATATCAACAAATTGATGATATACAAAATAGAACACCACTCATCACCTGCACTTTATGAAAGTTTTTTTTTCCTCACCTTTAGGAAAAATACATGCACATTGTAGAAGATATAGATACTCATAAAAGCAACATAATTAGTCATTATTGCTTCGGCAGTAACAAAAACTCAACCCAAATCAACATAATTAGCTCACGTAAGGAGGAAATCCAGCTGGAGTGGATAGCTTCAGGCACGGTGGGTTCCAGGAATTCAAGCAATATCTCCCATGTCTTACGTTTTGGGAGGGGCAGACCAAAAACTCTGATTGTACATTCACTGACAATTAGCCAGAAACAAAATGATAGGCCATATTCCCATCACTCAAAACAATCATGTTTGATATTTTCGTATATCTTCTTCCTGTCTGTTTTTCAGGTACATTTTACCTGGTTCATAAGTAACCTTTAAAATGGGCCATTGGTTAATTTAAACATTAAAATGAGCTATTGTACCCCAGAGAGTGCAATGAAGACAAGAATATATTTTCATCAATGTCTTCGAAATAAGTGAACTGACATATCACTTACAGTCCAGCAAGTAGGTGTCCAGAAGGCCACGGGTGCCTGCTCAGACTCACTATAGCTGCCATTTTTCGGTGACAATACCACCCAAGATAACTTTCTGCAGTAATGTTCTGTATCTGCACTGTCCAATACACTAGCCATGCATGAATCATATACAGCCTTGAAACATTTAAAATTTTGGCTATTGCCACTGAGGTAATAAAATTTTAATTTTATTTAATTTTGATTAATTTAAATTTAAATAGTTACATGAGGCTAGTGGCTACCGTATTGGACCACCATGTCTAAACAACAAATTACATGAGTAGAAGCCACAGCTTAAAGACAAATATACATCAGCCATACTCCTCTTGAGTTATTGAAGGCTCAGGTCAGAAAAGTCTAATTAAGTCCATTTTAATAAGCTTCAGTGATGGCTCCTTTTTGTCCTCAAGCAAAGTCCTTAGCTCTGGTGCAGGCTGAAGTATTGTTCTCCCTTCTCATTCAATGCCAATCTTGAGTGCTTGCCTCTCCCCTTCACAGAATAGAGTTCTCAGGAAAATTCGCAGGCTTTCCAATACTGTCCAATACACTAGCCAACACACTGCATTAATGTTCTAGATCTTGATTGGCAACTTACTTCCTGTTTTGTTCTGAAGAGGCAAACATAGTTCAGGGGCTAAAGAAGGTAAGAAGGAGCCTGTCTGGATCCCAGACCATGTCTGTGAAATCCCACAGGTGTAAAAATAGCTAAAAAGGGTGACATCATTGTGATTTTAGGGTTTCCTCTGAAACAGTATTGTGCCATGCCTCTGTTTTCTTCCACACTTTCTTTTTCCGTTAGTAAGAGTATGCAGTCTTTTGTCAATTAAAATATAGGCCCTATGACTGTCACCATGATATTTGTTTTATCGGCATCAGAGTTGTAGTAAATACCCTAAGTGATGCCGCGAAAGACCGCAACCTTCAGAAGCGTCAAACACAAGATTTCAACTGCAAACATATGAGCCAATATGTTAATCTGGAAAATACAAAAGCAAAACCACTTCAGGAAGATCGACGATGATGTGAAATCTGTCATGTGCCTTCTGTTCTAGATTTCAAATTCTTAAAAGGCAGGGATCCATCTGTCCGCTGCCCAAAAAGATACTCTTATTAGCAGGCCAGCAGAAGCCTGAAGGCAGGATTCTCTGGCTCTGAAGACAGCGTGCTTTCCCTACACCTGCCAGTCATGTCCACCCCTGGATGACTTTGTATTCCTAGCACTGGGAAGGACAAGGAATCGGGAAAATGTTCCCCACAAAGCAACCCAGGGACTCAATAGGCTTTGCTCCTTTTTTCCCAATATCTTTAGCCCCAACCAGTTCTTGAAATACAGCACTCACAAAGCCTGTTTAATGACAGTTTTTGGTTTTGGTTTTGGGTGTTTTTTTTTTTTAGTCATAATAAGAGATATCTGGAGGTTGGCAGATGCATGCTGGTCACATGTACACTGTGACCCGTCGCCCAGTTTGCCTGGCATATTACAAGTCTCTTCTGGGTGAACTCATGCTTACAAGTGTTCCTGCCAAGGGGGCCATAGACCACTCATTCTCTCTCAAGCTCTCTAGGCCTTAGTCTTGATGTCTGCAGTGGAGATAATCACACCACCCATCTCTTTGCAGGAGTTGGAAAACTACATCTGTGGGTCACACCTGGCCCACCATGGGCCAAATCCAGAAATATCAATTCGTTTACTTATTGCTATGGCTGCTTCGGTGACGCAAAGGCAGAGCTGAGTAGCTGTAACACAAACCGTGTGGTCTGCAAGTCTCTGTGCCCTTTACAGGAAAAGCTTGCTGGCCCTTGTTGTGAAGACTGAACAGTGCCTGGCACATAGTAAGTGCTTAATAAATATCAGCAGGTAATATTATTATCATCGAGTTCTTCTTCCATCTTGAGCCTTTGTCTTTTCCTATTTGTTTTCTTAATTTCATGCCTTACTCCAAGTTTATCTTTTTTTCTCTCTTCCTCTCCCCCCAACTATCATAAGAACATGATAAACATTCTTCTTGCTATAGATTTTAGTTCTATTCTTTCTCTATAGGTGCAAGCTACTCTCTCAACCTGAATTATCTGATAAAGCTCTCTTATAACAAGCAGGGCTTAGAGTCCTCTCACCTCTGCTGGAGCCATTCCCTTATTTAGTCACCCGCTGCTTTGGCTTCAGCTTCTTGAGGACACGAGCAGGGGCACTCTTTGTGTGTGGTTGTGAAGGCTGGACCTTGCCCAGCCATGTGCAGGGACTCTACAGAGCACGTGGATACCAGCCCCAGAATCCTCGTTTGGTCCTGCTTTGATTTTTGTCTGACTTTTGTCTGCTTTCCTGCTTGGAGTAGAAACCTCCCTGGCCCCTACTGACTTTCTTCTCCCTTAAGGTTACAGCCCCACTGAGTAACGGCCATGTTTTCTTTCCCCTGTCACCACTTCAGTCTGCTTTGACCTCCCAACCTAAGAGCCTTTCTAGAAGAAAGCACACCTAACCTACGTTTTATCTAAGAGTCATGGAGGGGAAAAGTCTGCCAGACAAGAAGGGAAGGCAATTTGAGCCTTTTCATTCATTCCTCAAGAGCTCAATTCTTCAGGAATGAATAGGGATTTGGGGGCTTCAACTATGTTCTTGATGACAGATAAAGAGTCCCTTCCCAGGAGTTGAATGGTGAGGGGAGGAAACAGGTAGCCAAGAGCAGTATCTGAATCTTTTAAAATTCAACGCTTGGCTTTCCCCGTGTTCTATACACATGCATATTTCTCTATCCCATAGTCTCAAACCATATCTGGAACATGTCTCATTTTAACAGGCAAAGTGACATATTAATTCTAATCTACATATCATTATCTATTCCATTCTCTATTTGTCTTTCCTTTATCCTATCCTCAGAAATCAATTTACATTGTTTTTGTTTTTGTTTTTGTTTTTCACCAAGTATTTAGGGCACAATAGAGATTTTGGATAGTGATGTTTTCTCAATAAAACTAGAGACAGTTTCATTGTTCCCAGTCACACAGGGGCAAGGTTTTTGACAGAGAAGTCAACTTTTAAACTTAAGGTAAAGATTTTCTTTAAGATAAGTTGTTTCCAACTGATGTGTGTTTGGGAGGTTATAGGTGGAAGAGATGGTGGGATTAACTTAGGGGAACTTTTTCAAAACTTTATGGCTTCCCAAAATTCTGATATACCTCGATTCTGATACAGAAAGAGTTCTAAGTTAAGAACTCTTTGTAGATTAATTCTGCAGGAAACTAAGGTTTGCTCCGGTAGCTCTGGGTTATCAGACAGTGTTCGGAAATCTTATTAGTCACTTTCTTTGCTCAGGAGACCATGTCTCCAGCACAAAGATGACAAGAAGAAGCAGAAGAATCACAGCCATATCAAAAGCCTATATTGCCCCCATCAGAGCAACCTCAAAACAATGTAACAACAACAAAAACTCTTAAAATTATGAAATCTATTTGATTCAATTGCATTAAAATTTGTTAAGTTCCAACTCTTACTGACCTTGGTACAATTGGACATACAGAGAAAGTAAGACAGTACCTCAGTCCTCAAAGAGTTTGCAAGTGGATTGAAAGCCATTTCCAGTGGGAGAGTTTTCCTCCTCTACTAAAAGGCCTAACTTTAATTGTGAAAGATATTTTTAAAAAATATTCTAACACAGTATATATGAAAGTTAGTTTGCTCATGGAAAGCACAAAAATCGAAACAATCTTAAATGAATTTTCTCTAATGGGATTTTCCCTTTTTAAGAACTTCTAAAACCTGACCCCACACAGTAGGAAGTTTGACCTAACCATTTGACCTACGATTAGCGCTGGCTAATCCAACTCCAATTTAGGCCTATCCAAAATTTGGCCAACGTTCTCATTGTTTAAGTCCCTGAATAAGATGACTCCAGGAGCTTAATCAAAAACCAAGAACTGCTCTTCTGCCCACATAAATCATATAGTGATTTCTGTTTATTAGATACCTATGCTTTTTCTCCAATTAGACTGCAGGTCCCTGAGATGGAGAATTATATCTTTATATTCTTTTGTATGTTCTCCTCTTCCTAACTTCCACTAATTCTTATCATAGATTACTTGTAATAACATATATTACTTAGTAATAGCATATATTGCCAGGTTAAATTAATTGCACCAAGGCATAATGTGAAAAAGATGGTAGATCGAGGAACTGAACCCAAGCAGTAAGAACCCAGAACCTACATGTTGAAACCCCAGGCTGCAAGTCTCCTGCCAATGCTCTCTGGCTAGGCTGACCAAAATGATGATTGCTTGTGAAAAGAGAACACTTCTCCTCAAGAACATTTGAGAGGCATCTACAGTGAGCTTCCATGATGTATTACAGAATATCTGCAGCCTCCCTTTGCAACCAGCGGAAAGTCTATCTGTATCAGTTTCACATATTCTACTGGAAAAGTGCTCAGTAGTATTTTTATGATACATGTTTTCTTCTTTCACAATCATCAGAGGAGGGAAATCACTCATAATATTCCTTTTATGGATAAATAAAGAGCAGAGAAAGAAGAGTAAGTCATCTAAGTTTAAGAAGAAGGTCAGTGGAAAGCCAAGGCTGGCCTCTGCAGCTCCTAAATTCTCAGCAGTCTCTTAATCCAGGCTTTTTTTCCCCTCCTTTAGAAAAGACCACCAGGTATATAATGGTGAAAACATATGGGTGTGAGACCCAAAGAAGGAAACAAAATAAAAACCATGAGAGAGAGAGAGAGAAAGACAAAAAAAGAACAAGATAAAACTATGCTGGAGACAAAATTACAAGCTATTTACTAGTATATTAATAAGCATGTTTTAATGTGTTTTCCTATGTGTAACAATCATGTTTAATATTCTTAGGGTTCTGACTCCACAGCAGCTCTTTGGATTCAATACAGTTTCTAGTTTATAATTAAAATAGAGTTGTAAAAATCACTCTTTTTTTTTCCTTTCAGAGAGACACTGTGTAAATCTGTTTTCCAGTTCCTTCTTGGAAATATTGGGAGATTCTTGAAAGATGCCCATTATACCCAATTAAACAGCGATAATTATACCACATTCTTTACAAAATATCACTTGCATCTCGCTTGATTTAGAAGATCTGTGTTGAAATGTAGGATATGGAAATGGTCCTAGAGAAGAAATGATATATTTAGGATACTTTGTACAGTGTTAGGTATATTTACAATATCTACTTGATGCTGTTTTGGGTGATTTATAGTCTGGGTTCTGCTAGGCTTCTTAGAAATTATTCTAGTTATATTTCAAATTTTAATTTGAAAAATCTTTTAAGAAGTGCAAAACAAACACAGGCAGGTCCAGGTTATCTTGGATTGCTGGAGCAGATATAACAAAGAGCTGATACAAATTCTAGACACAAGTGGGCTCTAGTACCATCTCTACCTCTTCATAATTTTTTACTATCTCTGACTTTAAAGAGTAAGAAGACAACTTGCTGAATTTCAAATGTCCTTCAGTAACTGGAACGTTGCATTCTAATGCATTTTGATGAGTCCGATTAGTTATTTGTCACATATGTTGGTAATGCAAGGAAATGTATTCAGTCCAGAAAATTAATCCAGGCAGCCAGCCATGAGCAGATGAATGAAAGTGACCAAAAGTAGATCCTAACAGAAAGCTGAGGAAAGTATTTTTAAGGAGGCTATTCAGTAGCCCACTCCTTTTAACATTGAGTAATAGGTTTAAGAGGTTGAAATCTCTGCCTTTTTGTGAAGAAAGCAGAAATCCTTTCCCTGTTTGGTGGGGGAGGGAAGCAAAGATATTGAAACAAGAAGACTATATAATTTTCTCCTTTCCTGAATGCATATGTCTCATTTCCAGGACACATGTGGATTCCACTAACCTGTAGAAAGAAGGAGCTGGGGAAGGCTCTATTGCCAGCAGGCTGTTTATTAGAGATTAGGAAAGCATTTGGATTCCCTGACACAGCTGGCTGGGGACCCCTTGCCTTGAAGAGCAACAGGAAAGTGAAAAATCTAAGCTAAATTTTGCTGTGTCGCTGGTCAAATTTCTCTCAGAGCTGAAAATGACATTGCCGTTCCCAGGCTGCTGAAATGAGATAATGTCACATCCCGAATGAGATCACTAGGTCATAATCTCATCCAAAATGTGATTTCCTTGACGTGCATGAGCATTATTGGGAGAAGGGGGAAAGGATGAGCATGAATTGAACAAAACCATTCCTTTAATTAAGCTCATAGCCATGTCACCTTCTGCTCTGATCCCATCAGATATCAGCAGCTAAGTGGGGTCAGGCTGGGGGTTGGCAATTACTCTGTATCTGTGGTATGTATTATTATAAGGTGTAAGTTGAAGGCTTATACTCCTGGCCAGGTACGTGCTTTGTGGACTTTGAAGAAAAGAGCAGAAATGAGGCAACAATCTTAATGTGCCTTGGGATTTCTGAAAGGTTGGTATGATATACATGCAAGTGATGTGTTTCGGTGTCAATATATTGATACCCCAATAAAGAGATCCCTGGAGACAAAGCTTCTTTCACCAATTCAGACAGGACCTTCAGTCAACTGAGAGAAATTCCAGCCTTCTCACAAGTTAGGAGGAAAGCAACCATCAAGATTTAGTATTCAAGGTGTTGTCTGGCAAAGAAATCCTTAATCCTGGCTGAGGAAATGGTTGAACTCTCGGGGCTTCTATGGAATGTTTCGGTCACATAGAGGTGACAGAACCTTACTGAGATTGGTTGTGGATATTGCACATCCCATTAAATGATTATGCAACTATGATGATATTTTTCTGTGTCCGTTTGCCAGAGCCACGTCCTCTGTAGACAAGGAGCCTTCTACCATAATCAGCCATGGCTTTGGCAGGCCCTGAAGCTCAACAGGGAACCTCAGTGACTGGAGGGCCCCTTCTGCTTGGCTAGAGGCAGATCTAGAAGAAAACCATGCTTACATTTTAACCTCTCTGTCTTCACACTGGAATGATAGTGCAAGGCAATCAGAAAAAACAATGCTTTGATTGAGAACAAAGAGTGAGAAAGCATTTCATTTAACAAATGCCTTCTATATGTCTAGTTTCATGATCTTCTTCAATCCTTTATGGCTCCAGATTTCTGGAAGTAAGTTCCAGAATAACAATCTATCCTCCTGGACTAACTTTCAATCCCTTTATTCTTTTCAGGGAAAACTGCAAACACTGGCATTTAGGTTTAATAAATGCCATTGCCCTTGACTCTCACTCATCTTTGGAAGAGTAGTAAGGAGGAAGGAGAGCCCAGATGAAAGAGGAAGAAACGGTAGGTTGTGAATCCAAGTTACCATAGCCCCAATATATATTCACAGTAGTCCAGTCCACCAATGCACATGCACAGTCAACAATAGGGCAAGTGGAAGATACTCATCATGTCACTTTCTCACTTTATTGCTCCTGATTCATTTTGATCCTGTCTTTCTTTGGGCTTTAGGCTTCTCTCTTGATTTAGCCTTGGCTTTATGGGCGCCATAACCAGAACAAGGAGAGAGTGTATTTTGAGGGAGGGGTGTCTCTGACAGCAGTCTGGCAGGTAACATTGGCATGCCGCCATCCCCAAACTCTGGCCTGATAAGTAGATGGACTCTTATTCTGGAATTCACTTCCAGAAATCTGGAGAGGATTAAAGAAGAAGAAGAAGATGATGATGATGATGGAACTAGACAAATGAAATAGATATCTGATCTCCCTCTCTTCTCACTCTCTGATCACCTACCAATGCCTTCCAGGGGCCAAAGCCAACCAGGAACCAACGGGCAATGGAGCCCACTAATGCAGTCCCACAGGTCAGCCTTCTGGAACATGGAGCAGTGTGGGGAGTGGGACTAAAGGAGCAGATGGAGACTATCAGCTGTTTTGTTAGTTTGTTTGATTTTTCAGACCTGATCCAAGATCCAAAAGGCTACTTTGAAAGCAATCACAATTCAGAAGAGGAGGATAATTCATTACTTCAAACAAGTACATAGGTTTAACACACGCTAAGGAAAATCCCAATGGAATTGAGGCAGAGAGAGAGAGAGAGAGAGAGAGAGAGAGAGAGAGGGATGTACTCTAGAAAGTTAGCCTTTGTTCTTCAGAATTATTTCTTTCTAACTCGAGTTTTCCTACAAAGCTACTTTTACATTCTAAAAAGTCCCAAATGTATGACCACCAGCTCCAGATGTGTTAATAGTGCTAAAGCAGCTCACAACAGGCTACTTGAGTTATTGAATAAAAGAACTCAACAGGCAACTAAGCCTTCCGACCACACACATTCACCTTTACATGCTCTGAGTCAGCTTTCAATAGGCATTAAATTCTCCCCTTGTTTTCATTCTTTACTGCAGTAGCTTTAGTGGGGGCACATGAATAGCTGGGCTACAACTAAGTACACTTAAATATAGGTATTTGAGAAATCCCTATGTATATGCAAGTTCCATGCATAAGTAATGTCCAAGGGTGAGGTTGAAACACTAAAATATTAAAATAAAAGACAGGAAGCTTGAGTCCTACTCTTGGTCTATTATTTTTGACTAACACTGTATGGTAACCTTGGACAAACATTTTTACTTTTCTAGGATTCATGTTTTACTACTCCAAAGTGGAAAACAGAGTCCCGTTATCAGAAAGGAGATGTGAGCTAGAACAGGCCAATATTCATAACCCTGGGCTTTGCTGAAAGCAGACAGTCCTTTGGGACCAGGGAAAGGAGAATTTTGTTATAGCATTTACTTATAGTCAGTTGCTTCCAGAGGATTCATGAGTTCACAATTTAAGAGACAACCAAGCATGAGGATAAAACTTCCATTAAATGGTGCCTGTGCTTCTGGTACTATGACAACCCATTAAGCCATGCTCTCTGGCTTGGTTTATTAATTTTCACATCTGAAAATTTTTACATTGCTCCATTTCCTACTGCAGTTTAGAGTCTTCCCCTGAAAGTATTTCACGGTGAGTTATTTATTTAGTGTGACAGGAAAGGGATTAAAAATGCACTGCATTACAAAAAAATCATATCCTCCTCTTTAGCATGTCCACATAAGGCACCAGAAGCAGCAATAAAGTGATAGTTCTGGGATAGTATCCAAAACAAGGGAAAATGAACCCTCCTTTACCTTTCATCCAAGCCTTATGCTGCTGAAACCCATTTTCTATCCTTCTCAATATCTGTGGGGCTGGTACATTAATAGACTCATGTTTCTCATAATATGTTCATACCACCAGAGCATTCAGGAAGTTCCTAGATCATTCAAAATTTTTCCTAATTCAATATCTACTGTAAGAAAAATCTGTCTTTGTTTTAGAGCCATTCTTATTACTTATTTCACACTTATAGTTTTTATTTTAACTGGGATTAAAGATCGTAAGGACAGATCTGGGATGCCACTTTGCTAACTGCAAAATAAAAGAGAGAGAATAAATAAAATGTATTTATATAGTTTTAAATGAATACCAACATATCTGCCTCAAAAGAGAAATCATGAAATAAACAGGTATACAATAAACCTGTTATTATACCCCACAGGCAAACAGAGGCTTCAGAATGCTTATCTCCTTTAGGAAGCTCTTACTTTTCAGATAACAGCATTTACTTTTTATTCATTCATGCTTACCTCCAAAGAGCTGCTCTGCTGAATGGAAGACCAAGTCTGCGAGCCAAAGAATAGAAACACTTAAGGCCTTGAAGAGGAAACCTTAGAAGGTGAGAAGGGAAAGAGAGTAATAAAAGGGAAAAGAAACACCCTCTCACTAAGTTTTGTGACAAAATCTGCCCAACCTCACCCGGTTTGTTCCTGTCTAAGGATCAAGAGGGTTACCCTTGTTTGCAGTTAGAATGACATAAACAGTAAATTTGGTTCTTAACAATTATGACGGACTTCCAAAACTGCAGTCATGTATTTATTCCCTGCATAATAGTTATTGTATGTAGACAGTGGTGGCCACGAGAATGGGTCTCTCAGGTCTCCGATTTCAGGGAGGGTCCCCATGGAGAGTTCCAGCTGCTGCCTTCTGAAACCCTCAGCCACATTTGCAATGAGCCACGTTTCCCACAGGCTGCTGCCAGCCAATGATGAGTGCACCAGGGAATATGAAGGCAGACCCATTCCTGGGAGACGTTCCCCAAAAGGGCACACCACTCAAATGGTAGGCGAGCCAATTTCAGATACTGTGCTGAATATGTTTAGTTTTGATAGTTGCGTATTTCTTTTTATGTGTGATTTCACAGATGCTATAATTCAGCAAGAGGCTAAGCATGGGTCTACCTGAGGGGTGAGGCAGAGGCTTGGCAGGGAGTTCACTGCCAAATATCCCAGGAAGCAAAAGTGGGGTCTGGGAAGGTGAAACGGGAAGAGAGGGAAACCAATACATGGATGCCCAACTGAGTTGACCACTGAGGCGACTGGGTTTCAGGACTCCACAGACAGCTTTGCCAAACTCTCCCTAGAACGGCACTAGGGTCTGAGACGTGGCCACCCAGGCTTCCTTCCTTCCCTCTTTTTCACTCAGGGTCAGACCTGATACAACCCTGGTGGTTCTCTGTTTCTCTCAACACCCTCTTCATTTTCTCTTATAGGCATTTCTGTTAATAAACGTATTGCACACTTAAATCCATCTTTGCATCAGCTTCTTGGAGGACCTGGATTAACACATGTAGGTAATACCACCTGCATAGTGTAGATAATTAGACACAATTATAAACAATTACATATTTATCTCTAATTATGTACCATTATGTTTGTAATACATATATATTTTATAATAAACTTAACAATGGCATATCGGACACCTCTAGTTCATCATTCAATTACTCTTGGGCCTACCTGTTACTCTAGCCACTGTTGTAGCAACTCATTCCAGGTAGGTCTCAAGCAGATTTGCAGAGTTATGGCTTGTTTAGCACCTCAAACCACCTGCCAGAACTGCTGGCCATTCATGCTTGTGCAGCCCGGAAATGTGGGGTGTTAACACCTATGGGGCCATCTTTGATCAGTGAAGGATAGACATCAGTGCATAGATACTTTCTCCTTCCACTCCCTGAGATTCATGCCATAGGTGCCTCAGAAGATGCCATGGGTCAAAAGTTAACAGTCAACTCAGTCATGTATGCATCTCAACCCCTGTTTTACGGTCCCAAACTCTCGTTTCTGCTTTCTGGGTGCGATTCTTTTCTAAGAGAACTCTCTTCATTGTCTTCAGGGAAACCCAAAGTTAGCATCTTCTTAAACCATATTGTTTATAAAATCACGCATAAAAATAAATGTGTAACTATCAAAATTAAAAATAGCGTAGTACCTAAAATTAATTCACACACTACCTGGTATTTGTACCCCATTTTAGAAAACACTATAACTAAAGATGTTGAGGCATTTTTGTTCAGACACTACTCTGTCTTTCCATGGCTGTAGTTAAAATAAAATCAGTGTTATATCATTGCATAAAAATGTCCAGTTAGATCAGAAATAACTAATGAAATCCAAGGCTCCTTGATATATTGTGCTTTTCTATGTTTTGTACACATTCAGTGACAAGGGGCTTCTCTGTAAGCATTTCGTTCTGTTTGGCTTTGTGTAATCTCGGTACATTGTGATTTAGCCTTTTACAATCATTTGGTTACAGCTTTATTTCTTGGAAGGATTTTCTCGGGTATCTGAAATTAGGGGCCCTGAGCTTGGTGTGTTAGGCAGAATTCTAAAGAGGTCTCCCAAGATTTCCATTCCCTGGTTATTCGGTCAAACTTTAATTTAGGAACTGTCAAGGAATTTCGTAGATAGAATTAAGATTATTAATCAGCTGACCTTAAGACAGGGCAACTACCCTGGAATTATCAGGAGGAGCCCAATGTAATCACTTGAACCCTTCAAAAGAGCAGAGGAAGGCAGAGAGAAGTGGAAGGGAGAGTGGAGGAGAGATGAAGCACAAAGGGAGGTTGAAGACGCGGCCACTGTCATGTGATCATGAAGCAATGAGCAGGAGGACAAAATGAAGAGTGCTGAGGATGAGAGGAGGCAGCAGACTCTGTGTCCGTGATGTCCGGGAGTCACTGCCCCGTTCCTCTGCCCCCATCCGACTTCTCATTACACAAAGAAAACCAACACCTACTTGGGTAAGTAGGTGTTAGTTAGGTTTTCTATTACTTGTACCATACACATTTTTAAACATTACAGCCCCTTCCACAAAGGCTTAACTGATACCCAGCAAGAGCCTCTAATAGTCTTGACAGAAAGATGCTTTAACATTTGCTTTATTGTACAAATAAATGACATGGACACTGGACTGCATGAGCTAGTTTCCGCTTGGTCTGATTACCAAGGAAATAAATGACAGGTTGAGCATTTCTTGCTGTGAGATTGCAATGTCCAGATCCAAATGCTTGATGATGAAAAGAGATATCACATGATAGATGGAACACTGCAAATCTGCATTATATCTTTCTTTTCACAGCTACACATATTTACAAATATATTGAGTTCATTTACAAAGGCAGAAAATGGCTGCCTCAAAGCAGAGCAGTGAATTACCTGTTAAATCTCAGAGATTATTTGCTTATCCATATTGGCATTACTTGATTTATCTTCCCAGCCTAAAGTTTCTAATGAGTGACCCTAAGTTCTTACCTCTTGCCCCAATATTCTGACACCTTTAGGATTTTGCTCATGTGTTGTTTACCTCCTAGGTAAAGTATGCACAGCTGGCACAGTACTACCCAGCTATCTCCCTGGGAACCCCTCTCCCCTTCACTGTTTGTGTTAGAAATCAGCCCGTGTGGTTATTTGTCAGCTAGTTGCAATGAAGCTGATAAATCCTGAAATCCTGTTGTGAAAGACAACTCTCTACTGACTTGTCCAGCACTTCCACTTTGCAGCCAAACTGTACATGCCACCCCAAAGGTGTTAGGTGGCTCTTTTTCTGTGTTCGTGACAAGAAACGAGAAAATGAAAAGTTGCACGAAGCTGGGAGAATTTCAGAAAACTGGCAGTGGATGACTTTCACCTGAACAATTTGTCAGGCCTAAAGGGACAGCCGAAGCAAGTTTTAAGATCAAGAAGTATCCGGTTCACATTCCAACCGGTTTGCCTGGTCATAATTACTGCAATATGGACTAACATCCCCAGCCCCACAGTGCACCTGTGTAGGCTCAATAAATATAACCAACTTGCAGTATTAACATTGATGACAAAAGTCAGAAAGGTCTTTATTTAGTACAATATGTTCTCTTTTTAGCTAGGGACATATTTTCCTAGCTCTAGCCTGTCAAAACATACTCATGTATACATTGCTCTCACTTCAAGGGGAAGAAACTCAGTGCCCTCCATAGTCCCACTGAAGGAACTTCCTTCCCCAGGGCCATGGGGGAACTAGCCCAGCAAGAGTGCGAAGTAGCGCGAGCCCCTCCTACAATATAAACGTTCTGGGAGTCAAGTCACTTGATAAATATATGCCTTAGGTTGAGAAGTCTAATCTAAGTCTCCCCCATCTTCCCAGTCCCCTGGTCCCAGATTTGTCAGGATGTAATAGATTAAGATAATACCCAAAGTGAAAAGTAAATTTTTTAAAAAAAAAATAGGAGGAGAGGGTAGTGGATTTGAAAAGAATTTAGGGTCAAGGACTACAGATTTTAATTTTTGCTCAGTCACTAGTTTACAGACCTCTGTAAGCCTCTTAATTGTGCCTTTTTGTGTGGAAGAACTGAGAAGATGGCCCTTTCTTATACTAATGTTCTGAGGATTATTAGTAAGTGCTAGCAAATCCCTCTGCAAATATGAAATGCTATGTACATAATAACAAGCTACTTGAGCAAATATTACTGAAATGATCTTGAGCCAAGTGGCCCTTCCTGACTTTGCTCACCACACGCATGCATGCATACACACATACACACACAGTGGATACTAACGGATTTATTGATGTTGATTCCCATTAGGATGGATGACTTGAGTGCAGACTTACCTGATGGCTGCAGCAAACACTGGTTGACCTCTTGAAGTCTTTTCTAGACCTATTAGCCTATAATTTCATGTTGATGATGCTAAACCTAATATAGAGTGAATATAGAGTGAGGGCCATATCTAAATGCACCCTTGGCAGTAACGACAATGTTTATCAGTATTACTGAGCTTTAGTCTTCATTTATAAAGTGTATTAGCATCAAATATATATTTTACAAATATATATTTCCCAGAATTGCTGCGCTATGCAAAACAAACAACAGAACTCTGGAAGAATCAGTAAATATTCTAATATATGGCACAATGCTTAGAGTAACAAAACAGTAGTTGTATAATTATTCCCAGCATGACATGTTGATGCACAGAAACTTTGGCTTCCTTTAAACAGTGTCTGTCAATTTCCCTACATCAGCGTGGGAATTCCTGTCATGCACAATTTTACCCATCAGTGTGATGCCCAATTATTTGAAAAGGGTGAAAACTTTATGCCACTTTCCAACATGATGGACATAACCTTTAACATTGGTGATTGCTAAGATGTTTTATGTTGTAAGATTTCTGAACGTTTTTGTTTTCTTTTGCCATCAGCTTCACTTTCTATTCAAATTATGAAGTATTAACAAAGTTTTGCTTGTCTTTCTTAAGATTCAAACTTATAGCCAGAATGAATTGCTAAGAGAGATTGTAGAGTCTGCTTTGAATGATATCTTAAAACAAGAGTTTTCTTCCTGGGTACTTATGTGTAGCATAGCCTGAAACAGTGTAGAGTGTTGGATATACTCTTAAAGTCCTATCTGGATGTATTACTCAACTTATTATTCTCATTCAAAACTCAGATATAGTCATATACAAAAGTAGTAAATGTTTGGTGTCATGTTGGCCTGAAAGAGTTAATAGTCTTCCTCAAGAGTTATACCAAGTTCTCAAAATGTAGATTTGCATAGCAAACAAATCTGCAAATGTCGTGTAATTTGAATATGCATTTATATGGTCTGAATGTATATGCAAATTTTAAAAAATTCCAGAACATGGATGGCCTCCCAACTATAATGCCCAATGGCTTTTTTTTTCCCACTTCCTTTATGTCACGGAAACATTTGTCACTCTTCTTTTGGGAGTCTATCTATCCTTAGTGACCTTGCACAAAAATGGATTTGTCTATGATTCTATGATGGGCATTTGTTATATTTTTTGACCATCTAATTATCTGAATTCCCTGTCTTGGTTAGAGATGCCCACTGCAGACGTACGAAAAGCCAGATATTTGTTCCCTGGGACTCCAGCAGCTAGAGCAAGAGCGCATGACTTAAGCTTAGCCAACTGAACTGCCCATCTACAACTCTGAGCCTGGAGCGATGGGTGCAAAGCAGCAAGAGCAGTTTACCATCCACTGTGATGGCAGTAGTGGGTCCACAACCAGTGACCGGAGCAGTGGTGGCAGTGGAGTCAGGAGTCTGGCAGTTCTCAATGGGGAGATACTGGGGGGGTGTCTAACCAGACTATTCTCGAGGCACAATTAGCTGTGTCTCGGCCTCTTCAGCTGCTCATTTTCCAAGACTTCTTCTCAGCCTTCTTGTTGATTCTCTGATCTACCAAGTATACTTTCAATAAAGCTCTTTTGAACTTAAGTTAACTAATACTTTTGTTTATTTGCAAACAGTAAGTTGCAGTGCTGATTAAGTCACTCTTCTGCACAAAATCATGCTCCAAATCATGTGCTAAAATTAATACCTAATCATTCTAGCAATTCAGGAGGCTTGGAGGTCTTTCTCAATTTAACTTCCATCACCATCTTTATATTTTCTACTCTCCAGCTAGACTGGAGAGTTTTTAGATTTTCTATTCTTCAGTCCACATTCTCTGACCATAGTTTTTCTCAACTTATATTAATTTCCTTGCTTATGAAAAGCCCACCTATGATTTGGATCCATGTGAATCTGGCTAAGAGTTGAGTCATGTTTCCCATCTGCTGTTGCAATAGTATCAGAGGTTTCAGATTCCTCCAGATTCCAATTCCCCCATCAAGACTTCCCTAATTGCCCCCAACCCATGGAAAACAGATGTAACCTTGATCTTACCTGACCTCTTACAGCATTTTACATCTTTCTAATGTCAAATATCACATTCCAAATTAGAAAAAAAAAAATGGTCATTTGTTTTTGTGTTCAGTATCTCCTGGATTGTGAGCTCTAACTAATACACTAGACGATATACGTTATTTGTTTTTGTAACTGTAATATTTTTCTAACAGAGATCTTGCGATTCATAAATGTCAGCTGAAAAATGAAATGGGTATACACACATCTTTCTCAAATGAAGATGTGTGTATACCCATTTACTCAAATGAAGATTAATATAAATATACAACTTTCTATGCCTCCAAAATTTCACTCACTCATTGACTGACTTAAGAAAAATAAAATATTATATTTTAAATTATATTTTAAGATGTCTACCTAAACAAGGAAATAATATATTAAAAGTAAAAAATTTAACAATTAAGTGTTTAGGGACTGAATAGGTAAATGAACTATTTTTCCTTTGACTTATTTTAGTGGATACTTTAGGTATTTTGTCAACAGTCGATGTCCAGAGGTGCAGTTTTGGGGGCAGACAGTCTACATAAATGAATTCCATTGTTCAAATTCATTCTTCTCATGGCAAATATTTGCCACTATAAGGTTGTTCTCAGCCAGTAATGTTCATATATTTTTTGATGTACACAGTTTCAGAGAAAGGAATTAGGGAACACTAGACAAACTTAGGGGAGAAAGCCAATTATCCATGTGTATATGTTTTATTTTTCAGAGGAAATAAGTTTGAAGAAAGCATAGTTTTATGTCATTAATAACTGATATGGACAAAATGGAGTTGCTAGATAGCAAAAAAAGAAAGAAAGAAAAAAAACCCTAGATAAAGAAACCATGGCTCTAAAAAGATGTTTACTGAGATGGACAAATATGGCCTGTTTGGAAAAATTACCATGCATATAATGTGTTTCTAGAAGGCTTTGTGCAAAACTTACTTCTTATGGGTATTTTGTTATCTTTTAAAAAGAAACTTACTTTTTTTCCTGGTTTTTTTTTTTTAATTCATAAATGTGTTGGAAATGGTGAAAGGATAAGTGCATTGGGGCACTCTCTAGACATAATCCTATAAGGAGGATCTCTTCGTTTTTTTTGTCTAATGTCAATCATAATTCCTAGATTAAAATAATGTGATCACAGATTTGGGAGGGTTTTCTGTATAATGGACCAGTTCCATGCAATTCACAATTCCAGCATACACACACACACACACATGCACACACACACATGTACATCTTGCCACCCATTCTGTCTCTCTGTCTCTCTCTGTCTCTGTCTCTCTGTCTCACTGTCTCTTTTCCTGTCTCTGTCTCTCTGTCTCTCTGTCTCTCTCTGTCTCTCTCTCTATACTCTAACTACAAGCTGTCTTTGCTCTTTCCTTTCAGCATGGCTTCCGTCCAGAGCCAATTACAGAAAACAACAGCTCCCTAGCACTATTGCTGACAATAATCTCAAGGAAAGAATTGCACCTACTCAAGCCTGAGAACATATTCAAGAAGTTAATTATTTTTCTAGCATGGTCCTTGGAGCAGGCTTTTTTTAAACCTAGTTTTTCTATAAAGTGCCGTGGGGGTATCATGCCTGTGAAACATATGGGGTACTATATAAAACTAAGTTGTTGCTGATTTTACTTAAAATCAGTTTTTATTTCCTGTTTTATATCTACTTGTTTATAGCATCTTGAAACATCTCCTATTTGTTTGTCCAGTTCCGAGGTCTTCTATTCAGAACTTCTTCTGCCTGGTTCCTACATATCTCACTACGGGGTAAGTGACACTGTAGGCTGAGAGAAGAAAAGAGATAATGTCAGAAACTAATTTTCAAATAAAATGGCAACATGATTGAAATGCATTCCCCTAAATTCAGTATCAATTAAGTTTAATGGTCACCAGTCTTTCATCGATTTACAGAGCTGTGTATATCATGATTTTTAGAGAGAACATTACTCCCGAGACAGCTCTTTAATTGAGGGAAGGATTCTATAGTGCAGAGACCTTCGATTAATGTTCTATAGAGATAATTTGTAGCTTTTTGTTCTGTTGGTCACTGGGCCAGACATACATAGACTTCGGTTAGCAGGTTTGCGAACTTTAGCTGGTTTGCGAACTTTAGCTGCAGCCACAGCAAACAAAGGCTGATAACTATATCCTCCATGACAACAGAAACCTATAGGAAGCGTTAATGACTGACAGGGCTTTTGTTCTTGTTTTATGTTCTATTATTGGCAAATCATCAAGGTAGTATGGAGATCATGAATAGAAGACACAGAGACCTGTCCCCAAGAGACAAGAAGCAAAACGGACTGTGACATTCTCTTTATTCAGTAGCATGGTAACAGAAAACAGATTAGGACTTAGGCCTGGGTTCAAATACTAGCTCAATAATACACTCACTGTGGACAGTGCGACAGCATATTGACTATTACTTTTTAGCTTTGGGCAAGTTACTTAAGATCCCAGAGGCTCACCTTTCTCACCTGTAAAATGAAGCCATAATAATTAACTTATGTAAAGCTGAACATATCAGTTTCCTTACATGATAAACACTTACCAAAGGAGACTGTCAGAGTTTGCTACGCTGGTGGGATGCAGTGACTCCTCTGTGACAAGGTAACCAGTTAGCAATCTCAAGAATGGGCGAGGGTGGGAGGGGTGCCTCCACATCACCCACAATGACATTCTAGTGCCTCTGGGCTTTCCCAATTTTACTGATCTTTGGTAGCATGGTATTCCTGGACTCAATGATTGCTTACAAAATCAGCTTCCCCCAAGAACCAACAAACTAATTTGAGCTTCCCAAGAATGCAGGGTGGTGATTAAAATGCCAAAGGCATGAGACTTGAGTCAAGAGCAGAATAAATCTAAACACAGAAAAGCAAGGAACTGAGAAAGATGGGAAATCTAGTGATACCTCAGGTCTTCACTATTCCCCTCCCCATGTCCTCAGGCTGCTACGGTTTCATACTCCTCCGATTTCTCTAAAATAAGCAGTGAATGGCTCTCTGGCAGAGGGAAGTTAGAAGAGACCACCACACACAGCTCCCTCGAAGTTCAGTGCTAAGGAAGCTGTTTGGTGCCTTGGATGGAAGTGGGTTTGGATGTCATCTCTGCCATTGGCTAGCTGTGTAAACTTGAAGTTATCTAAGTTCTCTGGAACTTGGTTTTCATCTGTACAAGAAGGAGTGCCTTTTTAATTGGATTGTTGTGGGGATTAAGTGAGAAAATGCATTTAAAACAAAGGTCCTAATGATGTGAAAGACATTAAAATTAAGATCATGGGCTTAGAGAGATTCAAAAAACCTCTCCAAGGTTCCTTCTTTTCCTCTGTAAAATGATTATAATAATAGTTCCCGCTTTTTAAGGCTGTTGGGAGGATTAAATCAACCAGTCTAAAAATAGCACCTACAAATAGCCCCTGGCGCATATTATATTCCACATAAATGTTAGATATTTATGTCCTCTTTATTACCCTATTCCTTGGACTGTTTGCCTTTTCCAATATTTACCCATCCCCCAGCACCATGCTCAGCCCCCTGTAGCTGTCTCCTGCCAGTATCCAGATAAAATTCCCCAAAGAGCCTAAGGCAGCAAACTTCAAATGGACGCCATGGCTTCCTAGTGAGGTGAGTCTCCTGTCCCTTTGTCCTGATAGTCATGACTAGCCACTTTGAAGTTAACTGCAGCCTTTCCTAGGAGCAATAGCCATTAGCCAAGTAAATGTGACATCTCAATCTCTTTTATAAAAGTGAGGAGAGTGTTAAAAATATTGCCGGTTATTTCACAGTTAATTGGCTTCCCCATGAAGAGGGAGTGTGCTTCTGTCCTTGTGGGGAGTCTCACGTTCACTTCTAGTCACCTTGTTTCAGGAGTGGAACTGAGATTGAAAAATGCTGGAGAAGGGCACGACCTCGCCCAGAGGTTGAGGAAGATTTATGGACTATCAGAAGCAGCGAAGAATAGGATTAGCTAAAGATTAGAATGAATTTGATAGCAGAACTCAGCATTATGAGGGTTTAATAAAAACTCATTGGTCTCTTTGTCAACATAACAGCAAAACATGAGTGCAAGTGATGCTAAACAATATCAAAGGGCACCAAATGAAAATCAATACTAGGAAACAGGTATTTGCACAAAATGTTTACTTGTAGAAATCTCTAATGTCAAAGATATCTCTGTAACTAGGATTCTGTCCCTATATTTTAAAAGACTGAACAGTTTTGTGCAATAAAAATGTCTGATTATGCAAGTATGTCTAATATGGGTAACTAAATTTCATGCTTCAGGAGACAAATTAGTTGTTGAGGAATATTGGAAAACAATTCTTCTGCATGCATATCATTTCACAACTAGCCAACCTCCCCAGTGGGGCTTTGCCTTCCAGCTGAGAAAAGAATAGGGGACCTATAGGGGGTCTGTCTAAAGGCACATCCTTTTCATTTGCTTTGAACATCTCTTACCCTCAATTTGAGTGTTTGTTAACACTTGGAGTCTGAGCCTATTCTAGATGGATCCCAAACTAAAGAACCTCGAAAAGACCATGTCAGTAGATGTATTTAGTTTTCCAGCATTGCTTGGAATATCTATCTGGAAGTCCCAAGCCAAAATCTTAAGATGATCCTGGGAAAATTTTATTTTCTTTTAAAGACTTTTAGGCTTGAATGCATCAGACAAGGACAGTCACTGGGGAGCTTTGGTTTGCAAGAACAGAGGTCCAAGAAAAGAGTTGATGATATTTGGATTGTGAACTTTCCAAAGTCTTAGTAACTGCATCAACGAGGAATGCACATTTTTATTTAGTTATCCTTTGCTGGAAAAAATACAATTGTTTATTAAAACTGGAAAGAGGATTGGGAAGGAATTGGCAATAAAATGTTATCTCCCATGAGAAAAAATTGTATCTTTTGAGGAAAAAATTTGTTTTAGAAATCTCCAAAAAATAGCTCTTTGTAGGTAGAGGAGGTATAACAGAGCCCCAAATGATGTTTGGTCCAATGGATGGCATTTTCAAACTAATTTATATATATCAAACAAAAGTATTAGAAAGTCAGAAAACTTTTGAGAACATGGCATTTTGGGGATAAATTATTTCTTTCTGATATTGATGTGTTTGTATTTTTTTTACAGGGCTGTAAAGGACTGAACCACTGCCAATTTTGAATCAACTTTTGTACTGAACTTAGTACTAAACTTAACTTAGTTCCTAGCACATCATGTTCCTTTAGCACTTACTAGGTTATAATTCACTGACTTCTGTGAAAAGATCTGTAGATTTTAAGTGTTCCGAATCCTATCTGTTAATGGTCAAATTCAAGTTCTTGACTCATTCATGTTAGATGTTACGCTCTATATGTCTGATATCCTGGGAGAAATTGTGACCATGATTCCAACAGCCATAAATGACTGAAGAAGATCCTTGTGGGCAAGTCAGGGAGCCCAGGAAAGAGTACTATACTCTTTTGGGTTAGGATCTTTACTGAAATCATTTATTTTTCACTACGACTCAACATAATGTGTATTTATAGTCCCATTTTGTGAATAAAGAGACTAAAGCTCAGAAAGGCTGAAAAACTTGACTAAAATTACCTAGCCAGTTAATGGTAGAGCAAGAATTTTCACTCATATGAATGGCCTTAAAGTTCATGTTCTATTCATATTCATTTCAGAGCAGGAAGTGGAAAGTGATGATGGCAGATTATATTTTCCCAAAATGGCCACAGCAACATTTTTCCATCCCACACACTCTTTCACGAACTTGCTCCTTTCCATCAAGGGGTAGAGTCTATCTCTCCTCCCCTCGAAGGTGCGTGGGACTTCTGGACCATCTCAATAAATAGCTGCAACAGAAGTGACACCCAAGAAGTCACGACTAGTTCATAAATGCAATCTGCTTTCCGTTGTCTCCCTCTGAGTGAGTCTTTGGAGGATTCCACTCACAGCCTTTGAGCTGCTCCAGCTAACACCACATAGATGCATTCTACCTGCCAGGCTCAAATGCCAATTTGTGAGCAAAATAAACACCACCCTTGTTTTAAGCCACTATGTGTTGGGATGATTTGTTAGCATCCATAGTAATAGTGAAATCACAGAAAGTATATCAACCTTATACTTAGAATCTTGATTTTAGCATAAAAGGGCCAGCCATACCCATATGTATATGTTCATATGCATGTGTGCATAAATGTGAATACATAAATGTGGAGACCCTGAACACGGCACTGGTAAAATGCATGACAAGGAAGCATAAGTCTATGTCTCCACTACCTGCTATATCCCTCCACCCATCTCAGAGACATTTCCAGGGGCATTGAGGAGTGAAGATTCTTTTCCATGTGATTATTTAGGCTCCTTTCTTCTTATAGTGAACAGTGGCAGCTAGGGGTCTTACCTGCTAAGCATGCTTTCTCATGTCCCTTTTTATTCCTCAGGAGAATTCTCTCTGCACTCCGTGTGATCCTCAAGAGCTATCAATTATGATGTCCTGTTGTCCAACATTAACACCATCTCCAGAGGATGCACTGGATCACTAGGTCACTCAGTGTGGTCATTCAGAGTCCCTCATTTCCATCTCAGAAATTGGTCTGTGGATGGGCATGTCAGTCAAACAAGGTGCATTTGCGTGAACCCTGAGACTGATAGCCGGACCCTGGACAAAAGAAGTCTTCTGTGGCTAATTGAATTATTAGTCCCAATTCTTCACCTCTCCTTAGGTCCACACCCTCTGCCATGTAACTTTGTAGTTCCTTCAATAGAGATGTAGAACATATTTTCTTGCACCTTGACTTTGGAATTGGCCATATGGCTTTTTGGTCAATGAAATATCAGTAAACATGTCTTGAAAAGAGTCTTCTTGAGTAACTTCTGCCCATTCATCCTTAGCCTAAGAAGGAATACAAGAAATAGAGCAACTCTTATTGCCTCAGACTGAAGCAAAGAAATAAATGCTTCTTACTGTAGGCTATTGAGATTTGTTGTTGTCATTCAGCATTAAACACATATATTTCTCATGGAGTTGGTAAACCAGGAAAGCATAAGTTCAGATTACTAGGTGCTATCTTGAGGAGACAGCTCAGTTGAGAATGAAGCCAGGCTGAGGCTAGGAGGGGTAAGAGATGGAGAGAAAACAAGTTCATATGAGTCCCTGGACTCGGCTGCTGCCTAGAGCATTTGGATCTTCCTTTGAAGTTTCCAGTGACATGGCAACAAATTATTTTTTTGGCTTAAGATAGTTTGAATACAATTTCTGTCACTTGAACAAGAATAGCCTAGACTAGTACACGTGTCACGTAAACTATGTCTGATATGTTCCTTGACTCTCAAGTTCACTACTCACTGCTGCCCACGTTGTCTTTCTGGCACCTGAATAACTGGCTTTTATCCAGACACTTTCTCAAAAGGTCTAAAAGATTTTACAGTTGAAGTTTCTTCAAAAAATATAAACTGTCATATCGGTCATCCCCTCCTCCTGCACAAGATACAGCAGGGCTTGACCTGCAAAAGACATGGCTTGGAGTCCATCAGCTGGATTGGGTTTTATTGTCATTTGAGAAAAGTGACTAGATTCTCTTTTGCTGTAGTTGAATGAAGGAGACATCGGTTGGTTTTTTTTTTTTTCTTTCCCAAGTGCAGGCAGCAGGCAGCAGGCAGCATCCAACCAAGTTTAGTGGATGGGATTGGCAGCTTTATGCTTGACATACACGTTCTAACCCTAGAAGGTTCATTTATGTCCTAATGCTATACGATTTATGCCAGAAATGAAGAGCTCCTCCAAATCTACACACATGTTTATTTTTCTGCTCTTTCCCAGCTCTCTGGGTACTTCAGAAACACAAGCTCCAAGATAGTCCCAATAACACCACAGTGAAGAGCATGAGAATATTTGAAGTGCTACATTTCTCTTACCAGCATAGGAGATTCCAGTTTAGGCTCTTCCCGGGTCATTCCTTTCTCACAAATCTCTTTAATCTTTCCACCCTCATCCTGTCATAAGGACTTTCTATCTTACACCTCAACCGTGAGGGCAGAAAAACAGTACCTCGCACAAATACATTTGCTCCATAAGAAATTGGAGGAGGTTGAACCAACACATCCAACAAAGGCCCCAGACTCCTGCCAGCATATGAGGCCAGGCCCAGAAAACAAACCTGACGCTCCCTCTGTGGCAACCACACCACTCGCTAATGATAGGTCCAGAGGGCTTGTGTTCTTTCAACTTTAATTATGAAGCAGGGGTGTAATGAGACTGTGTGTCAGAGAACTGCTGTGGAGCTTGACAAGGTATTTTATCAACATATTATTATATTCCGACATAGGCAAGCCCAGAGGATGAAGTAGGGCTCCAAACCCAGCAGAAGTCTTGGCAGACCCACCGTTATTGGACCCACGTGAGTGTCCTTGGAGAGAAGGGCCTAACCGCCCTGAGCAAGAGGCTCCTCAGGCATAGGAATAGGGGTCAGCGGTGTTGGTGGAAGACATCAGAATTCCTGTGGAACCCATCAGTAGGTCCTTGAATTTCTTCCTGAACCCGCACACCCAGGTCCTCGAGAGAAATGCGGCCCCATCAAAGTCATGCTGCGAAACGACCTGTTCCCAAGCACCTTCGACGTGCTGCGCATTCTACGTAAATGTCTCCTTTAATCTTCACAACGTCGTTGTGAAGTAGATTGATGTGAACAATGCTCCAGTATCCATCCTCCATTTTTTTCTTCCCGAACTAACAGCAGCCTGCTTTTGTGCATGTTGACAATGTGCTAACTAAACGAACTTGATTCCCAGGCTTCCTCACAGCCAGGGGAGAACGCGAGACATGCCTCTGGCCGAAGAGCCGTAAGCGCACGTCTGCGGGCAAAGCTCTAGGGAGGGCTGTCGTTTTCCTGCCAGAAAAGGACAGATTCGGCTGGCATATGGCTTTAGCCTGTTACCTATCCTTGTCCCTTTTCTCTCCACAGAAGGTCAAGATGCCTGCGGGGGCAAGAACCATCTCGTAACCAACAGTGGGACAATGACAGAGCAGGAAGCGAGAAGGAGCTCAGAATCTCAAGATGCATCGGTGTTATTATCTGCGTTTTACAGATAGGAAAACTGAGGCTTAGAAAGATGAAGCTATTTGTACGAGGTCACAGCATAGGTCAAATCTCTATTTCTCTAAGTCCAAATTTCATACTTTTTCCATAAGTTAAGAGTTCACTTAACATGTGAATTTTTTTTCAATAGAGTAAATGTATTTTTTCTTCCTTATGATTTTCCTAAAATGCTTTATTTTCTCGAACTCATTTTATTATCCATAGTACAGTATATAATACATATAACCTACAAAATATGTGTTAATTGACTGTTTATGTTCTCAGTAAGGCTGTTAGTAGTTAAGTTTTTGGGAAGTTAGATTTATTCACGGGGTTTCAACTGTGCGGGAGTCGACACATCTAACCCCCATATTGTTGAAGGGTCAATTGTATAGTTTTAAAATGATGGACTTTAAAGAATATATGTGCACATTCATTTTTAACTCTGGTAGAATGTATGGAAAATATACCTTTGCTTTTAGGTGGGGCTAAATCCTTGGAATAGGGATGCTAATTAATAAATATGAAGGGAGGACAGTGAGTGTGAAGGGCTCAGACAATTCTTTCATGATAAGATTAGAAATTTCTGGGTACTCAGCCTTATACACACAGAGAGAGAGCAATGTGATGAGATTAAATAAAAGCTACCATAAAGAAAGAGAGCTGGGGTGTCACTAAGTAGAAGTTACATAGTTATATGCAAATTTGAGGGTAGCAAGTGGACTCGTAATGGTGTTCCATCAATAACAGACAGAATTATTCTTTTCTTCCCTATCCCTTTCCTCACCCTATTAAAAATAAGTTTCAGAAGCACTGTTACACTAAAAAGGAAAAAGAAAAAAAATTACGTTTGTGTCCAGAATATTAGATTTAAAATTATTTTGCTATTCAAAAGGCTTAATCTTCTAAGCACTTTACACCCGAGTGAGGATGAAGTTATCCTGAAAAGTCACTTTCTTATTACCTTTAAAATGGGGTTTTTAAAAAAAGATTGGTGGGAGGGAATCTTGTCAGGGACTTTTTTTTTTTTTCTTTAATGAGCTATGGTTCCTGATGTAGCCTGGATCTGCTTCAAAAGCTTCTTTATTCACATGCACTCCAACTCAAGGAGAATTAAGCTGGTCAAACCCAAACAAGTTTTTCACTTACACCAAGAACAAATGATTTTCTCCTGCAAGTGCCTAGTGAAGAAAATTCTAAGAAAAGACTTGATCCTGAACTCCAGCACCCATGATCCCTGAAATGCATGAATATTTTTCTTGCTTTGATCACAGATATATGAAAAGAAAAGAAGAAATAAAGACCCAGTATATTCTTCGCTTTGTTTTGCCTTTAGATGGGAAAGACCCTATTGATTTTCTCCCAAGAAATCAGGAAAGATATGCATCATTTAAAGGTACTTTCTGGAGGGATATATGGTTTAGTAACTACTGTCCCCAATCAGCTGACTTAGTATCACCTTGTCCTCAGTAAATGGCTTAGTACTACCCTTTCGAATCATTCAAACTGCCTACCAGTAGTCTGGGAATATCCAGTAGGTATTTATCTAAATTACTACAGTGCAATGGGAATAAACTCAGCGCTACAGGTAGTGAGGAATAACTGAAGATGTGAGTCATATGCCAGGATCTCAAAGCCAGTCTGACCACCAGTATTATGCAAATTTGTGTGAGATGCAGAAGAAACCAATCTATGTGCCCCTTCTTCACATTGTAGCATTTTTATTCAGCTAAATTCAGAAAAACAAAACAAAACAAAACAAAAACTGAATACAACTTGAAATGATGAAATCAAGAGCAATGGCTGTAAACAAAAGTGGTTCAGGGCTAATGAAGCCTTTTGAGGTAAGGACACCTTCCCCAAAGCAAAGAACAACCTGAGGATAGGAAGGTTGTTGAGTTCGGAAGACAAGGCCATTCCCATTACCACTGCCCAAGAAAGGTGGGGGCGGGGGCCACAGAGGAAAGAACGTATGGCTGGGCTGATATATGTTCATTTCTTCAGATATTTTAATAATGTCACATAGTTATTGAGCCCTTATCTTGTTCCAGACAGTGTGTTAAGAACTTTACCTGGAGTGCCTTGTTTAGTTTTTACAACTCTAAGGGGAGTAAATTATATGGAATTCTTATAAGATTTTTTAAAAGAAGAAGAGACTGAGGCTTGGAAAGGTTGAGTAATTTGGCCAAGTGACTATGATAGTTGTCGAACCATGATTCAAACGTGAGCAGCCAGACCCCAGACTTACCACCTAATGCTCACTTGAAGCCATAATGTCTGCTGAATGCCTTGGGCACTAGGAATATCAACATGATCAAGATATTTTCCTCTGGCTTATGGCTATTTTTTTTCTACTTAAGGATTCATAAAATCTAGTTATTTCTTGAGATTTCCCAATGCTTGAAGGCTTTCCCTACTTCTAACCCCCAAATTCTGGAGCCACCTGTGTAATTCTCTTGACAGTGACTGTCCCGTTAGCAGTTCTCAAGCTTGGCTGAAGAAAACTCTCGATCACCATTTCTGAGGGTTATTGTCAGGCATGGATAATTTTCGTAAATTCCCGGATTATCCAATGTTTAGCCAGAGTTGGGGACATTTGCAGTGGTCCCTGGGGCAGTAGACGATCCCCTCTTTTGATTATGCTTCTATATCTCTGCAAGTTTTCTGCCCTCAATTTTATCCTCTTTGGCAGGATAAATATATATATAACCATCTTCAACTCTGAGTTGGAAACCGCCTTGCTCTCTTTTCAGTATATGGCATAGGAAGGGTTCCAGCATTAAGTGCAAAAAGAAATTGAAGTCTATAAGAATTGGCAAGTCTCAGTTCTCACAGTCTGGTTCAGCACAGTTAGTCTTGGAAAGGTGTGGGGAATAAGATTTCAGGAAGTTAATAAAAACCCCAGGGTTTTACTTGTATTGAACCCCCTGGGAGGAAGCAAAGAGCCAGTGGAAATGAGATGACACTATTTGAAGAGGGTCATTTGGTCCTAATGATGAAAATAAAGTAGATAATTGTTTCCTGCCTAGAGAAAGGTCACGTGGGTGACCTTGTGACTAGGTCTTATGAATAGATATTTTTTTAGCCTCCATTTTATCTTCTTTATCAATCATCTTTCACTATGAAACAAAAATTTTATATGACATGTTATTTCTCCTTTTTGAAAAGCTTTAGGTAACTGTATTTGGCTAAATTAATAAATCCAAAATGTGTGTGCTTGGGGTGGAGGAATATTTTGGTGAAAATTACCATCAACTGACAAGGCCAGCTAGGATCACTATGAGCTGGAATCATAGACCTCTGCAGCCCATTTCTTTTTTTCAATTGTCTTATCCTAAATGCTATGCCAATGGCCTTCAGTCTTTAGGTTATTGGCAGATGCCAACTCTGTCCCCATCTATAGTTATTAAGTGGCTGTTCACCATCATCTAGTTAAAGATCTCTAGCCGTGCTACCTACCCGGCCAAACTTAGATGTATAAAAGATGCTTAGAGTGCTTAGGAACAACCCCTAGATAATTTATTCCCATTACCGCATCCTTCATATGACACTTCGACCTCGTTCAAGGAATACCTATAGCTGTTTCTCAAGGAATTCAGCAAGAACATGAAATGGTTTCAAGTTCATAGTCATCCCTTAGTTTTTGTTCTTTTGTATAAAGCTGCTTGACGTCTTGGTCCTATTCACCATGTGAATTTTATAATAATTACTATGTCAATGGCTAAATGTAAAACGCAGGAGGAAAATCAAGGAGCCACATAAAGACTGTGCCTTAGTAGGTCCATTTTGTATTATAGTAAGGTTGTAAGAAGCATGTGAAATGTTAAATAATGAATGGTGTTCTGGCCCTTCTATGCCCAAAAAATTCTTCAATGAGTTATTTGCAGACAGCTTTTGAGATAGTTTTAGAGACTTTCTCAGTCTAAAGAAGTGGGTACACAGAGAAATGGATATAAACAGAGATATTTGATAAGACTTTCGCCAAATATTATGCTGTTGTTCTGAAGGTATTTGGCATTTAATTCACTAATTATTCATTCAATTCCTTGCGAATGTTGGATTTCCGAGTGCCAGGCACAGGGACATCAGTATTCAGCGTGGATGTAGGTGCCGGCCAATCTTACCGAGGTTTAGTGGTTTCTTTCCCTCTCCTTAACTCTCACCCCAAGAATGAAGGCTAACCTCTCTTCCCGCCCAGCATCACAACAGAAACTTTGTTATGTGGGAGAAGGCAGAGAGACAATTAAAGGGCTGGGAAATGAGACCTATGACAAATAGTGAAGGGAGTAGGGATTATGGAACCTGTAGAAGAAAAGGTGGAGGAGTTATTTCACAGCTTTCGCTTTCTCTTTGAAACAGTCTCTCAAGCTGAGGAACACAGCCAGCTGCTCAGCGTCTCCACCGAAGACTGACCCGGAGGAAATCGGTTCAAGCTACAGCATTAGGGATTTAGGACACAAGAAAGAACTTCCTGACTTTGAGAAATGTTAAACATCAGGAAAAGTTACCCACAAGGGTTGAGGAAACTCTTTCTCTTGGGGTATTTAAAAATAGGAGATTTTCTTGCTGTCTTGAATGATTAAAAGGCTCTACCTAACACTTGGGGGATGAAAGGATATGACCAGATAATCTCTTTCAGAGTATCTTTTGATTTGTAAAACTAAGAAGGCATTTTCAAAATTGTTTTAAAAAGTAAAACCCTTAAACATAGGTTTCTACTCTCCATTGACCATCTATTGCCAATTTAGTATAAAATTTATGTTGAAGCAGCATAAAAAAAGAGAAAACACCGGGACTTAAGGCAAAAAAACCTAAAAATCTAATTTATAGTTCCATCGTTTTAAATTTATTTGTGCTTGAGAAGATAGAGTGATGACCTCAGTCTGAGTTTCCTTACCTATAAATTGGAACCCAAAATATCTGTAATGTATACATCACAAGGTTACTATGAGTATCAAATAAGAAATGAACATGCTTTTAACAGTGAAAATAATTGTTATGTACATGTGAAACATCATTATGGAAAGGTATTTTTATACAAGCATCTCAATATTTCTCTCTCTCATAAGAGTCAGTCTGACAGAGGTAATCCTAAACTCTCCAGGTACAGTTGGCTGTTCTTGCCACATCTCTGGCCCACTCTCAAGAAAAAAGTTCAGAGAATTCCACTTCGAAGTCTGGCCGTGTAATATTTTGTGATAGTCTGACAAACCCAAGGGCTTCCAACTAGAATTTCAAACCTGGGTAAACATCTGAGCACCCAATCAACCACTTGACTGGGTTATATCCAGGTGAACAGGCTATCATCCTGTTCCAATCATTCCCAAATGATTTTCACAAGAAAAGAGTTGGGGTGTATCACATGGTTTAAAAAGCAGCTAGGGAAAATTGCCAAAGAGACCCCAACACAGGTTCTAGAAAATGGCTCAAGTTACAACATGCTGGTGCCATTTGCTTGGCTAAGAAACTGTCAGAAGACACTGCAGATGATCCCTTAGAGGCTCAGCCTTCTCCTGTCTCCTTTGATACTGTTTCCTTAATTTGGTGAGTGTCAACTAATTGGGAGAGTGTTGATTAAGGAACCATATCATTACTTCAGGGCTTGTCCCAGTGGGCCTCGGTTTAACAGGGAAGGAAAGCCTCCCTCCCTCCACTGTGTGTGTTCCACCACCTTCTCCGTTCCCTTGTCATTTTCTTTTTTCAAAACTGCCTCTCCTGGTGGGCCGACTTCCTGGAGTTCTGGCATTGCCCGTTTCTAAGGTAACAATGTCATTTTACCAAAAGAACTTCGTTGGGATTCTACTCAGGAAAAATCCCATCTTGGTGATTTTCAGGTTTCCCCCACTACCAATGGAATATTAATTTTATTCCCCAAATACCAGACAAAGTATAGAGAAAAATAATTTTTTTTTTTTTTTATGGATGGAGTTGACCAATAGCTAGAGAACCATAATGAGAATTGACATTAAATCTTCAAATTCAGGAAAACTCTGCTCTCTGAAAATTGGAATAAAGGAATGACAAGAGCAGCATTTATTTGGTAACCATTGTGCTACATATCCCACCGAATTCAATATGCAGGCAGTCACGGGGGGAGAGAATGCATAACTACACCCTGATATGGGCAGTAGTAACCCCAAAGTCCCCCACCTGCCCTCACAGTCAGAAGGTGCATTTGCAGCAAACAACTGAATCTCAAAAGGAAACACTGAGTATTTTCATTTTTATCCTCAGAATAGTTTAACTTTATCTAGGGCTTTACTCTTGAAAAAAAAATTATTTTTCTCTTCCTGCCGGTCCCTCGGCAATTTCTTAGGTGAGAGAAAAACAAGAGCGAAAACAAATGTTACTTAGGGGTAAAGCCACATTCCGGATGAATTTCTGTTGTTTAGTTCCTTCCCACTTTTTCCTTCTCCCTTCGATGTAAAGAGTTTTTTTACCCTACTCTACATGCTGTGCGTGGTTATAACATGACATAGTAAAACTCACACCAAATCAAGTGTGAGGGGCGCGAAACTATGATTTCTTGAGTCATGCAGTTTTAACTTTTAAATTAAAACTTTCTAGGGACAAATGGAATGCTTCCCTCTCCCCATATAGTTAGATACCATAGCAGGTTGTTGGAAGGAAATTACATTGATGAAACAGATAGACAGTGATTAATATGTGCCATAACTCACTGCGATATCCCTGTTTCAGCATTCTCCTCTTCCCGGAGTGATGTCCAATTACTCACTATTGATCAGTGATTGCATTGCACAGAGTAGAATGGTAACATCAATTCATTTCATCCTATTGAGTTTCAGCCAATAACAATTGATATTTGGCACATGTTTCCCAGAGACATTTGTCTGCCATCAGGGAGTTGATTAACAGGTTGGCAGTTTGTTTGCGAAAAAGGAAAGAAAAGTGTAAAATCTGCTTATGAATTTGTTCTCATTCCTGATGTGGAGAAAAAGGCAATGCTCTTCCCTCCTCTAAATTTAGCTCTATGTTCGGCTGTTTGCCCCTGCCAACCTGTTCATATTCAACACTGTTCTGGCCTTATTTTTTATTGATAATCATGTGAATAATTAAAGTCCAAGTACATGAAACCCACATAAATCATCTTCAATGGCCATGTAATGGACTTGGGCTCAGCCACTGCTCACAGCATAAATTAAGGCCAAACTATTCACAGTGTAAACTAGGCATATCATTGCCTCCTGCAGAATTCATAGTAACCTGCTTGTCAGTCAAAACCTGCCACCTTCAAGGGAGTCAGCAAGCAAAAGATCCTTTTCTCCCCAACCATCATGGGGACCACTGACCACTTTTTGCCTTCCATTTGCCTCAACCATCGATGTCATGTAAGTGGAAGACATGTTATTTGTTTTGAAAATCCTGCTTGCTTCATTGAGCCATTCCTGCTCTGGCTTTAGCATTTGTTCCATGCTTACTTTTAGAAAGCACCATCCAGAACTATTAACCTCTTTCTAATGTCATTAATCACATGCTTGGCACATGGGCTTTGCTAGACAAACCTAACAACATCTGTCACACATTCTGCAACTTCCTTTTGATTCCTCACATTTTGTTTTCACTTTCATCTCTGCTTGCTGGTGAGATTTATGCTTGATCCCACTCAGATGCCAGGGAGCCAGGAACATGCCATTCCTCCACAGGGCAGCACGCCTGGAGAGACATTGGGGCGGCTACTAGTTCTCGACTGGCAGGTGTTCCTTGTGCTGACATCCAATGGCCATGGAAGTGCTTTACCAGAGAACCTCCTTGATTCAGAGGGCACTGCGCCTGAGAAACCACTTATGTGTTGTCTTCGGAAAAAATCATTTTATTGAGAAAATAAGGTACACATTTTCTGCCTAGACCTATGAAACATCCAGAGCAGCGTTAGCCAAAGCCCTGCTCTTTGTTCATCTGAACCTCCTCCTCTGCCACCCTCATAGAGAAGCCCCAACCTTTTTGTGTGTCATAATTCCCAGGAACAGCAGTTGCCTGGCATCACAGGGTCATACCTGTTGCCTTGGCTGTAGCTTCTAAACACCTGATGTGACACCAAGCCATTTGCTGATTGAAATATCCAAGACCCAAAGATCAATCATTGTGGCTCCTCCTGGAGGTGTTAACGAACCCCACCCCCACCCCCTGTCCATCTATTTCCTTACCTGCAGGCATGTCCTCTGGCCAGTGTTCTTAGGACTTCTCAATCAACAATTTAAGAGAAAAATCCAAGGTTCCAAAATAGCCATCAGGTCCTATTATTTTATTAGTCACCTTCTGAAAACCTGTCTTCAGCCTTTTGTGATGAAAAGCATACAGGAGAGGTAGATAGAGCGTTAAATAAAAAAACATCCACTTTCATGAAAATGTCGTTAGTAATGAAGAATGCATTTCAAAGTTCTCTACAAGACATCCAGGGCCATTTCAATGATCAAGGAAAGTGAACACTCATGTCGTGAAGGTCTTTTTTTCCTTTTTTAAACCTTCAGGAACTTCATTCTTGGCTTACTAAGACTAATATTTATCTTTTTCAATAAGCATCATAAATTGTGAATTTTTTAAAGAAAAAGACATGCTTATATAGTTTACAAGCCCATTTATCTTCACTGTATAAAATTTATTTTTTAGGGTAAGGCTATAACATAAGGGATAATATTTTAAGGTCCTTCTCATCTTAAAGAATTCTTGAATTGCCAATGTTTAGGTGAAAGAAAAAAATGAGAGAGCTGATTCAGTCAATGCTGATGCAAGTGTATCCTAATTCTAAAGAGCTCTCAAACATTTAATTAAAAAAAAAAATTCCATAATAGGCTTAAGAGAAGTGGGCAATAAGACACACATCATGTGATGCTTGTGATCAAGAGACCTGTAATTGAGGTGGTGTGAAGCGGTAGGCACTGCCCTCAAATACATTGATAGTACATTTTTTCCACTTGGATACCCTCCCCCCACATACTAATCCATGGATCTGACAGGGAATAATCCACTGACATCCAATTTTCTGGGAGAATTTTTTTTTCCTTTCTGAATGAGGCAATTTGTTCGTGAAGTAGTGTGAGTATTAACTCTTTCTCAGCTAAATGGTCCTCACAAAAGAGAGATTAATTCTGGCATTGGAGATTAAGGTCACTAAATCAAAAAACCTAGTCGGATGCCCTCAATTTCTAGCCACATCCCTTCTTGTCTAAAAAAGTAACAAGAGAAACTGATTTTCCATAAGGCAGAAACAAGAAAAGTTCAATACTGGACCTGCAAAAATCTTACAAATGAAATGGGGTAGCAGTTCAATCAATTCTGGTTCTCGATATTTTCTACCTCACAGATAGATTTAGATATTACATATATATATGTGTGTATATGTATATATATATATATATATATATATATATATATATATATATATATATATATATATATATATATAGTAATATGTATATTATTCCAGTTAGTAATTTGAAAAACTTCATATGGTGCTCAGTTCAGGAAAAATAAAATAAAAAATTCATACTATCTTTTGAATACTCCTATTCTTAATGCTTTCCATGCTTTCTGTAATTTACTTACATGTGTCTCCCCCACAATACTCAGTAAGTAAACATGTAAATAAATTACAGAAAGCATGGAAAGTGTTAAGAATAGGAGTATTCAAAAGATAGTATGGGAATATCAAGGGCAAAATTGACTGTGCCTAACAGACATCAGAAGAGACTTTCTTACAGGGGAGGGTTTAAAAGGGGAATGTGGCTAGGGAAGGCAGGGCAGAAGAGAAAGAGGCATGGTGCCACCAGCATGCCTAGGAGAGCAAAATAACAACGTGGTCTGACCTGCTATTATAGATCATTTATGAAAGTAACTTATTTCGCAAGATCTTGTTCTTATCTCCCAATGCAGGACCTCAGGCACCTCTACCTTCACCACTCCTCCCCCATTCAGTTTTTCATGGAGTCTCCAAGAGGTATCTCAGATGTGTTCAGGAAAGAAGTGTCGTTAGTTACCATATGGCATCCTCTGCTGTTTTCTCCTCTCTACTATGACCCCCATTACTACCTGGCCTGGGTGCTGCTATGTCTGTTGACACCATTGCCAGTTTCATTGAGTTCTGCGGCACTCAATGAAGATAGCAATTATTTTAAATCACAAAAGACAGTGTTGCTCCTCCAAGATCCCATCTCCACTGCTGCTACTTTCCCATCCCCCTTCAACTACTCCAGTATTCTCAAACTTTGGAAGTCTCAGGACTGGTCACTTATAATGGTGTCAAAGGCTATAGAGGGTACCAAGGAAACCATGAGGTTTTACAAAATTTATAATGCAGAATTCTTTCCACTTTCCACACACAGCTCCCTTTTTCTGAAGACTCCAACACAGGGAACTAGGGCCAAGCCTATGCTCCTCCCAGAATCACCTCCCACCCGCAACCAGGCCAAGCTTGTATGCCCAGCTTCCTCGTCCCTCAAGTGGACTTCTCTCCCAAGACGTAGCTTGGCCCTCTGCAAACACAAACATGGCAGTTCACTGGTGCGCTTGGACTGTGTCAGTTCCCGTGATGGATGTGGCTTACGTTCAGGCTGAGACACCCTTTCCCCAAGTACGATAATTGGGGACATGATATGGAGAATTCCTTAAAAAGCCCTATTAAGTCACTACAGCTGATAAGAAAGGTCTTATGTATTAGAACTCTTAGTTATAAGAGGTGGGAAAAGTAATCTAAAAATGGCTTTTTTTTTTTAAAGGGAAATTTGCTGGTTCATGTAATTAAACAGTTGAAAGGATCCACTTCTACACAGCTTGATCCGGCATGCAGACGATGAAATCAAGACCTAGATTCCTGCCTTTCATTTCTTGACCTAACTTCCTTGGCTCTGTGTTCAGGTTGGTTGATACCAAGGTAGCTGACAGCGCATCCCAGTACTATATCATTCCCTGTGTACTCCCAGCAGGAAAAAAAACAGAAGATAAAAACTTCTCTTTCCCCAAAGTCCTGGCAAAATATCCTTATATGTCTCATTGACTGTGATTGGGATATTTTCTTGAGCCACCATGATGGCTAGAGTAACACAATGTATTGAATGGTTTATGAAGGTGACCTTCTTCCATTCCTTTATCTGGAGATGGAGTCAACTCTACTTCTATAACGGAGAATGAGTAAAAGAACAAATAGAATACCATTTAATAATAATAATAATTATTATTATTATTAATAATAATAGAGGCAAATAGAATACTATTTAATAATAATAATAATAATAATAATAATAATAATAATAAAAGCAGGGAGAAACCAAGCAACCAAAATTCAAAAATCAATATTACGCCACAATTTGTGTTCCTAAAAAATTGTGGTTGTGTTGGCACAAAGTGATTTAACAATCTGGAATAGTTATTTGCACTGTTGAGAGAGCTTGATGGATGTTAGCCTTTGGGTTTTATATTCAATGAAAAATGTGTGGCAGTGGTCAAGAGGAGGGAGGTGGCTTGAGCAGAGAGACTCACCTGAGGCTCTGCATACCTGGGAAGATATCTAACTGTCTCCCAGTGAATGGGATAGGTCTAACACTCTTTAAATCAATCAGATTAGAGACCAGAGAAGAATCAGCCATGGACCATTCAAACTACACAGAATACAAGTGGTGAACTTTAATGTAAAAAATAAAACAAAAAATATTTCAAGAAAATATAGGATACTATATATACAATCTATAGGTTGAAGAGAAGTTTATAACCAAGACTAGGAGTTCAGAAACTGGATAAGAAAGGACAGGCATTTTAAATATATAAAAACCAAGAGTATCTGTATGGCAGAAATCCAATAAATAAAATCACAGGCGAATATCAGAGCTAGAAAAAATGTATCAGATTTAAAATAATTGCTATCTTCATTGAGTGCCGGGATTAAAATCCTCTTAAAATTGTCAAGAATAAGTGAAACAATCCAATAGAGAAGTAGGTAAAAGATACAAATAGACAAATCACTGAAGAACACATCTAAATGGTCAAATACGTTTTTTTAAATGTTCAAATTCACTAGTAGTCAGGAAAATGCAAATTAAAGTAACAATGAGATGTCATTTTACAAGCATTAGATGGACAAATTAGTAAGAATTATCACACCAAGCAATGGTGGGCTGGGGGGGATGCAATAAAAAGGGTGCTCTTATATATGATGGCAGAAATGTGTTTTATAGCTGTTTAGGAAAGCAATTTAGCAATAATTATATAAAATTACATTTACAGCAACTCAGCAATTCTACTTTTAAAAATTTATCTCAAAAGCTAGCTTTTCAATATATGAAGATATTGTGTGTGTACCATTGGTATTATTGTGTGTGTGTGAGAGATTGTTGTTCAAAGTGGCAAAAAAAAAATACTGGAAACAAAATAAATATCCATTAATAAGTGAACAGCCTAAATATTCCAAAATATGGAATATTCACAACAGAGTACTAAGGAGAATGAACCAGAGCTACTCCAGTTGGCTTGATTTTCTTCCATAGTTTTCGTTAGTGGGCAAGTCAGGATTAAAGTGTAAAATATGATATAGTATAATAATATATAATGTAATAAAATATAGAATATAACTTCCTTTTATAAAACGACAATAACTATTATAAAACCTGTATTATATTAGTACAGAGAAAAATATGGAAAAACACAAACTAGATTTTTAGAATTGATCACTTAGGGAAGAAACATTGGGATATAGAGAGGGAGGATAACTAACCATCCTGATTTGCCCAAGACTAAGGGATTTTCTACGATGTGGGATTTTTACCGTTAAACTTGGGACAGTGACTCGTAAACTGGGCAGGCTGATCACCCTAGAGGTACCAATGTATAAAGTGGAGTGGAGAGGGAAAGGCCAACAAAAAAAGAGAGGAAAATATGACTAAAATTAGATAGTCATATATACATTCATGTAAAATTATTAATCTGAGTAGATAGTATAAAAATAAGTTTTAAAAATATTTATTTTTCACAAGTTTCTGTAAGACTCGAGGAAAGATTTTAAGTCTTACAGAATCCTGGGACTTAGAGAAAGCTATTCTAAGTTACAAGGGCTAAAGGCAGCTTAAATAAGCAAAAGAATAGCATTTATTCATTCATTAGATAAATATTTATTAAGTATCTATTCTGGGTATCTATTCGTGTCTACTGACACGACACATAGAAGACAGTCTATAAATGTGTTGAATGAATAAACAAATTTCCGACCATAATTGTGATACATATAATTTTTATAGTAACCACAACACATTATAACATATATACAAGATAATATGTTATAATAATGAGTGTTTTAATAGTGGTAAAAGCAGAAGCCTATAAGAACACAGAAGAGAAGGCACTAGCTTTGCCAAGTAGAATCATGGAAACATAACAAAATAGAAATATTGAGGGTTCGATAAAACAACTCAGAGTTTGCAGAATGGAGAAAGGAAAAAGGAGAATCTGGAAAGCAAGAACACTCTGTGGAAGGCCAGGAGTCATACAAAAGCAAAGTGTATTTGGGAAAGAGTTGGATGTTTCCCCGGGCCTGTGTGTAGGGGCCAGGGGAAGTTGGTGAAGGAGGGATGAGAAGGTAAAGCTACACAGTTAGGGAGAGTTGGGACCGAAGGCCCTGCGTACCCTGCCAAGGAGTTTGAATTCATTTTGAAGGCACTAGAGAGACAGAAGAAGTCTCACATCAGGGAAGAAGAGACACAATTAGATTTACTTTTGGGGAACGTAACATGAGCACCAAGATGGCCAATTGACTTTATGTCAAATGCCAGTTCCAATTGATTGGTAATGAAAGCTTGAAGGACAATGTTAAGAAAGACTGTGTGGTCACCTATGTCTGGGCTTAGCAGTTAAAGTGCCATGGCCAATTAGAAATGTCTGCCACAGACAAGAAAGAAAGGGGATAGTGACAAAGCTACTATGTGTTTTCCAATGCTGCACTTACCAGAATGTGGAGGAGGAACCACATGGAAGAAACTGTGGTCAGAGAGAGCAGGTGATTTTACTAATCCATACAAGAGCTAATGAGTGTCATTGACATCACGGAGGTGGAGTCCAGGGACCGGATTCAGAAGGGATTTCAAAGGTGAAGTCCATAGGACCTGCCTAAGGAATTTAGGAATGGATGAGATCCAGGCACTAAGGGCATCTCTGGCTAGCAAGGAAGTTTCAGACGAAGATTGCTTTATGATATTGGAACCAAACGCACTTGGCTTCCAGAGAGGGCATGATGACTCAGCAGTGTCCGGAGCTGCCAGGGCACATCCAACAATTCTTGCCACCAAATCACTTTCCGGTGTCTGTGGCCCTGGCTGCTTACCCCAGCGGTCCTTGTGATTTATTCTACAGAGCAGCTCTCGGAAGTTGAAAGTTCCTCCTAGAGAGGAAAACAGGAAGCCTCCCCCACTCACCTGGCCAAGGGGCCAGGAAGGAATATGTGTTCTCTGACATACCAGCAGTGTAAGTTCCCATTATGTCAGCAGTGTTTACCATCACCAGGCACTTCCTGTGACATAGGAGCATGGCTAAATCTCTTCACCAGCAGAGAGGAAATGACTAACTTCAGGAAATCATCCCTTCTCCTTCTTCCCCCACCTGAAAAATGGAGACGCTGTTAGACTTTCACTAAAAATATCAATACTGTCTAAAAATAAGGTTTATCAACTTTTCCCTCACCCCCAGAAATCTGGATCAAAGCTCATCTTACATCACCACTAGCCCTTGTCAAAGCAGCTCCTCAGAGCCATACCCTATCTGCCCTCAGCTTAAGTTCATTTCAAAATCAATCCCCACCTGCCTTGCACACCAATGAAAGAGTGAAGAATCGCTAGCCATGATTATATCAAACAAATGAGCCTCTTCCCAAGGGACAAATGGTCTTCCAAAACATCCACAAGCACACGCACCCAAATGAGTTTATTTCCTGTCTAGTTGACTTCCTCCGGGCTCATTACAATTTCAGTGTCATTTTCCAGAACAGGAAAGAGTTCAGGAGCATGGCCTTTAGTATCCCTGAGTGGACATATAGTGGCTGACCTGGAGGAGAGAGAGTCAATGAAACCATTTGTTGGGCAATCACCGACAGGCACTTGAATTATTTGGTACTGGCACCGTTCCTGCTACTGATTCCTAGGGCACTCAGTTTGCCGCAGTTTATATTCTGTCTTGCACTAAGAGGCCACTATTGAAAGTTGGCATTTACCTTTCTGGGATGGGAGAGGAGGCTCCCATGGGGCTGCACAGATCTAAAGGCAGAGTTGGGAAGAAACGCCTGAAACTCAGCCCTTCTCCAGAGGGAAGAAAGGGAGAAATGAGAGCTAATTCTTGATTCAACCCTAAACTCCAACATTGCTGAAAGATCCCCTAATAACTGAACTGAGTTATTAGTTTATTTCACAAACAAGGAGGCAGGAGGATCTCAAATAGGGACCCTCCCTCCAAGGGGAAGTAGCACAGCATGGTGGATAAAGACCTTGAAGTTAGAACTCCTGGGCTTAAATTCTGTTGTCACTAAATACAGCTGTGTGACGCTGAGCAAGTTAATTAGGTTCCATAAGCCTCATGTTTCTCAGCTGTAAAACAGGGGTAGTTATGAAGATGAGTTAAAATAAGAAATGGACAGTGCTCCACACATTCTTAGTGTGGAAGGGTTTAGTGGTCACAGCAAGCCTGGCCCACAGCAACTTTTCAAGCAATGAGAATCCAGCCATCTCCATGGCACAACAGCAAAGAGGTCTTGGCCAGTGTGTCTCCAAAGTGTGTCTCCTCCCACTTTGGGAGGGAATTATGAACTATCAGAAGACAGTTTGGAGACCAGGAGGTGAGGACAAAATGAGAACATCATATTAATTTAGGGGGGAAAACTCACTAAGTTTGTGGGTTCAAATGGAGCCTTTGAACTGATATTACTCTTGACTTTGGGGGCAGGGCCTCATGTAGCCAGAAGTCTGTTTGATTCTCCCGCATATCCCATGGAAGCATGGTGGTAAAAGCTTCCTTGCTCTGTGGAACCTTCTCTCTCCCCAACTCTAGGTCCAAAACAAGGATCAGATAATGTGATACGTTGTAGCGCCTCCCTCAAAATCTTTATGTCTCTGTCTCCAAATAAACAAACAACAACAAAACCCTGAAATGAACAAGAAAGAAACAAAAAGAAAGAAAGAAAGAAAGAGAGAGAGAGAAAGAAGAAAGAAGGAGAGAAAGAAGAAAAAGAAGAAAAGAAAAGAAAGAAAAGAAAGAAAAAGAAAGAAGAAAAGAGAAAGAAAGAAAGAAAGAAAGAAAGAAAGAAAGAAAGAAAGAAAGAAAGAAAGAAAGAAAGGAAACCCTATTAGCTCATAAAACTCTATTAGCAGCCTTTGGAGTGACCAGGGCACACTGCCCTTGCCTTCCAATCAACGGCAAGTCACTGCCTCTCCAGAATCAAGGAAAGTTCACCAAAGCCGAAGGAGACAGCAGGAAGAGGAGAGTGGATGTTCCCCAAATATTAATTAGAATTTCAGCTCTGTGAGAGCAGAGAGCTTTGTCTTTTTTGTTTCGTGAGGAACACGAGTGCCTGGTACATGATAGCCTTTTGATATTTATTTGTCGAATGTGTTTCCTAACATGCTAACTTTACCCTATCATTCTCCCAACATCTTATGTTTGGGGTACAGTGTATGGGGTATAAATATATCATTTTCATATCAGTAAGTACAGTGTTGTTAAGGTTTCATTTCAAATGGTGGTGGTCATTCCAGACTCTCATTGTAGTCAACAACTTTATTCCTAACATTTGAGGGAATTAAATCCATATGCATCAAATTCTGCTTTATAAATTCTAGTAAGGCCCCATACTGGTGCAGATTATTATTACTTGACATTCAGAGTGGCCCAGTAGTAATTTCAGAGCTGTACAAACTGTCACAGTCAGAGCTAACTACCCAGACGCCAAGTGATTTGTTTTTTCTGGGTTTTGAGGATCATGACAGAGTAGATCCCCTAGGGGGCAGTGTGGGCACATGTTTCGGCCAAGCAAGGAGCACATTTTATGGTCGCTGAGATAATCCCAATAGCAACAGATTTGGGGGTCTGAGAAACAAAATACGCTCTATGAAGTTGTTCTTTAGATGGAGCAGGATAAAGGCGGCCTGAAACAACTGCGCAGTAAAGGAAAACCGGGTGACGCAGCAGAAAATTGGGGGATGGTAAAATTTTAAACGCTCTAACCACCGAATTGCTTAAGGATCAACAGGAGTGATTTGACATGCTCCTTAACTTTTGCTAAAGGGTTTTTAATATTTTTATTTATTACCTTTTGCATTTCATGTTTCTGAAATGCATGCCGAATTGTGTTTCATTTTCTTATCTATTCTGGGCAGTAGTTCAAATTCAATTAAAGTTAACCAGTTTTACTTGAATAATAATAGTTCATACTGTATTATTGAAGGCTTGTAATATTCTGAGTGTTTCCTTTACATGACTTTACTTAATTATTAACATTACATTGTTTAATGTTCTCACATCTTTATGAGATGAAGACTATTCTCATTTTATAGATAGGGATAAGCATGGTGTAGAGAGTTTACATAACTCACACACAATCCCAAGCCTAAAAGTTGAGTCCAGAACCCATTCTCTTAATTATTTTACTTTTTTACCTTTTAAAGCAGTGCCTTTCAAACTTTTTACTGTATATATGTATTACCTGGGGATCTCATTAAAATACAGATCTTAACTCACTAGTTCTGGGTGGGGCCTGAGAGTCTGCATTTTTAAGGAGCAGCAGGTCAAGCCAATGCTACTGGTTCATGGACCCACATTTTGAGTAGCAAGAGTTTAGCAGGGTTTGTATGTGTGTGTGCGAATGGGGTGGGGGATATAATGATGTGCATGGTACACACTCTGCTCTCAAGAAGGTTATACCTAGTAGGAAAGGGCAAGACAAGTATACATATAAAAATATGAGAGAACATCTATGTCAAGGGCCACAGAGATCCAAACACAGAACAACTCAATGGATACTAAACGAGGGTCTTCTAGGGTAGGATAGTGTACCCCAAAGATTTGGGAGGGATTAGGTGGATGAACAAAATGCAGCTCCTACTTCCAAGGCATTTACGAGCTGGTGGGGGAAAGGCAACGGGCTCTTAGATAACCCAGCACAGGTTTTACAAAAGAGGCTCCAAGGAGGGCCGTAGGAACAGGAAGGAGGGACAAGGTGACCTCGGTGAGACTCTCAATCACAACTGGAATTAGAAAGCAATGTATTTAAGAAGCTCAAGAAATGACCACTTTCAGGGGGCCATGAGCTTAGAGGAAGGCTTCACGAAAGAGATGGCATTCCAGATAAACCATGAAAGACAGATGGAGTTTTGACGGTGGATATAGAAGGTTATTTCAGAGAGAAAAACACATTCAAGCCAAAGTTATGAAGCATGAAAAGCTAATTTGAGAACATAACCTTAATTTATAATCTGGACATTGTATGGAAAGTTATGCTGGAAGCCATGTTTTAGATCAGTGATTCTCAATTCATATTAAAAATCACTTAAGGAGTTGAAAAGCCCTCTGATAATGGGGCCCCATTCCCAGAGATTCTGATTTCATTTGTCTGGGGGGATTGGTATGTTTAAAAATTTTCCTGTTTTAATTAGATGACATGTATATGCGGTCAGGTTTGAGAACCATTAGACTAGAGCAGTGGTCCTCAACCTTTTTGGCACCAGAAACTGGTGCACCTATGAGAATTTAACGCGTGATGACCTGAGGTGGGCTGAGGTGGTGACGCTAGCACTGGGGAGAAGCTGCAAATATAGATGCAGCTTAGCGTGCTCCCCCGCCGTTCATCTGTTGTGTGACCGAGTTCCTTACTGGCCAAGGACTTGCATCAGTCCACGGCCTGGGGCATTGGGGACCCCTACCCAAGAGCAATCGTTCTCAAAGTGTGGCCCCTGGACCAGCAGCATCAACATCACTTGGGAACTTGTGAGAAATATGAATTCTTAGCCCCTTCCTCCCCAGATCTACTGAATCAGAAACTCTGGGGGTGGGTGGTATCCAGAATCTTTGTTTCAAAAAACCCTTCTGGTGATTCTAATGCAAGTCAATATTTGAGAACCAATATTCTAGAGATTCGCTACTCCAAATGTGGTCCACAGACTACTCGCATGGATATCACCTGGAAACTTATTATAAATGCTGAATCTCAGGCCTCACCCCATGGCTAATGAATTAATCAGAGCTTCAGGTTAATAAGCTCCTCAGGTGATAAGTGTGTAAAGTTTGGGAGGAACTGCGAATTTCAGGGTAAGAAAACTAAAGTTCTTCAGGTAGTAATGGGGAGCAGCTGAAAGTTACGGGGTGATGACGTAACTCATTAGAGTACTAGGAAGAACAATTTGATAATTGTATGTAAGATGGATTCAGTAAAACATATCCTCCACGATCTAGCTTTTTTGATCCTGCAAGATAATAATGGAAAATTCACTTGCCCCTATACCTTCCCAGACTTTCTTCCCCTCTTCATTCTTTCTTCTAGGCTCCTGCAGAGAATATTGCCCTGGGGCCTAGAGTATAAGCCACTTCACTGCTCAGAGCTCCTTTAAGGGTGGAATCCTGCCAGCCATTGATCCAACAGTGAGAGTTATCTCAGCAGTCCAACTGCACTCAGGCCCCAATTCCAGCTTGTATAATATTTCTGATAATAGGAGAGCCTAAATGAAGCATCCTTTAAAAGGCCTTCACTGTTAATTTGGCACAGGGAAAAAAGCCAGCACATTATACTAGGTTTTCCAGTCATTCTGCTTGTGCTATATAGACTCTTTGAATAGATGTCCATAATGAGATTACTCAAAATGGAATTCATTACCTGACTTAAGATTTATTGCTTTTTAACTAGAAATATAAGGCTACACACACTCTGCTCCCAGAGTTGGCTGTGTGACTGCTTGGCTTCTCCATTCCAGGCTGGGTACGGGAAACCAGAGCAGAGGAAATGCTACACAAGTGCAGGGTCTTGAACTGAGAATGGAGTGAACACTGTGGCTCTGTTAGGAAAGGCACACGGGGACCCGGGGGCTCTGTTGCTAAGTTCCTTTCCACAGTCTCACCGTGGGTACCATGGATGGGCCAGTCACCTCTCTACTAGTGTAATTGGAAAGACTCTAAAGGGCTCTGAAACGCTGAAGTGCTATAAATTAGCAGTGTTCAATTCTGATGAACATTGAAAGGAGTGTGTAGTTAATTCCTCCACACACTCTGATTGCAAAGTCTTCCCACTGGGGGCTTTTGGCTTGGAGCCTTACGGGCCCATTTGTTCTGGCTTCTCTATCAGGGCAAGGACCTCAAGGTGAGTTAATAGGCTTGGCTTCTCAGCACTTTATTTTAATCTGTATTTACCATCATCCTATATATTTTAACAAATCTCTGGTGCATGGCACGTCATCGAGCACTGCACAAAACAGATAAGACAGACAGGGCCCTGGCCTCATTGGCAGAGGGCAGCAACGACATTCAAGGGGTTATTGAGGATGTCCTGCCTTGCACGCTGGTTTATGACGCTGCTTGGTCCCCATTTGGTCTACTACTATCTGCCACATGCCTTTCTGAGTCTTCACTTCTCTATTTGGGGCCACCTCCACTGGACTGGCAGGAACAAAAGGAGGTCATATTATGCAGTCTCCTCTTGCAACCATTGCAACCACCGCCATTCTATTTCCTCTATCCTCTCTCCCTTCCTTCCTCAAGCACCCTCCCTCTGGCATGCAATGTAAAAATATTGCTGATGGTGGCTCCACATGAGATAATAATCTTAAATAGATGATAGTTACATGGATAATAGGATAAAGTAAAACAGGATGGGAAAATTGATAATTGCAGATTAGGAGGAAATATAATTAGCAAACCAAACAAAAGCCAAATTTCGGGGGTAATAAGCATGATGTGTTAGAATTGTAAAGAGTGAGATATTTTAGTGTACAAGCCTTTATCCCTGAGGTAAAGGCCTAAGCAGCTTCTCATGTCCTATTTATTTGTTTAAAGATTTTACATTTTAAAAGCAAAAGGAACTATTTTTACAGATATTTTCCCCATAGCTTTCGGAACTGACAAGAGGAAAAATGTCATCATGGGTTATAATATTGCCCTGGACAATTGCAGGACAAGCCACTAGCCTGAATTCTGGTTATTATTTTAATTTATATATAAATCTTGTCAGATAGCCAGACATATTTTTAAAAATGCAAACTAATAACCATTATCATCTGATGTTCCTGAGACAAATATGACAACGGCAATGTGCTGTTAAAGGCCATGTTTGCACTATCAAAATAATGAGTCCATGGCCCAGGCTGCCGGCTAATTTCAGCTATCTTTTAGTCAGTTTTGGATTGTCACTTGAGCAACACTACAGACAGATCTGGGATCAACTGTTTAGATAGCTAGAAAACACCACATTTTCTTCTTTTCAGTGAATCCAAAATGGTACATGCTTCTTTGTGTCCCACGATCTTCTAATCTATTATAGAGTATACCTCTAACAGCAGCCCTCAGTGCTCATGGAGGTGCTGAGACTGGACCACATGGTAAATGTACCATGGCTTGAAGGCAAAATCATCAGGTAAATCTTTCCCAGCATACTGGATGCCCGTAAGTATGGATCCTATGAATCTCCAGGGCAGTGTCTTCTATCTAGGCCATGGTATTCCTTCTGGAAAAGGTGTTCTGTCTTCTACCTCCTCGTTCAGTTTGAGGCGCTTCAAAAAAGATTGGATGGATGCTTTTAGGATTTCTAGTGAATTTCCAGTACTCCTACACTGAGGTCTCAAAGCATAAATCAGTGAGTCCCCACTTGCTCTTGCCTGGGCTGGGGACCACTAGGGCCATCGATATGACGTTCCTAATGGCTTATTTTTATTTGTTTATTGGTGTTATTATTCTATATTGTAACATGTCACAGGACAAAACCAAAACTCCTATCTGAAACAAATATTAATTATCCATTGCTGGAATATGCTTAATTTGCAGAAATTTGGGGAGGGTTGTTGAAAGGATTTAACAACCAAAATCCTAAAGGGGAAAATATTTTGTACACTAACACATCTTAAAAATGTATGAAAATGCAAACACATTTCTGCCAGATGACTATAGTTGCTAAAATGTCCACTCCCTTTACTTATTACATAATTAAATAGTGAGTCATTTCTCACTATAAAAAATTCAAATATTTATATAAATTTATAGAGCAAAAATTGAAAGTTGCCCATCTCTTCCAGGAAAGCTGATGCTTCCTTCCAGTTCTTTTGCTATGATTTTATAATATACATGTTCACATGTATATATGTCTTTAAAAAATAATTGGGATTATACCATAGAAACTGTTCTGCAACATGCTTTAACCATTAAATATGACTTGAAGATTTTTTTCTATATCAGTACATAGAGCACTGCCTCATTTTCTTTAACAGTTGCCTAATGTTCCATATTAAAAATGAACTGTAGTTTATTTACAAAGTATTCTATTAAATATTATTTTTATTTTATTTTATTTCTGATTTCAAACTTCATTTGAATATTCTAGAGCCCATGTGTAAATAGATCTTTATGTTGCATTTCTAGAGTAGAATTGCCTTTACAATTTCAATAACTCCTTGGTCCCCACGTGGTCTACTTGTCTCCCAAAAGGGTTCCCCAGTTACATGGGGATTTTTTTGCAGATTTATAGGGTACTCTCCAAATATATTCTCTTAGAGACAGCAGGCTCCATACTTTGGAAATAAACAGACCTGAGTTTACATTTCAGTCTGTTCTGACACTTAGCTCCCTGGGCAATTTACTTAAACTCGCTAAGCTTCAGTTTCCTTGTACGTAAAATGAGGATAACATTACTGATCCTTGGAGGCTATTGGAAGGGTAAATCTGATAACATCTATAAAGCACTTGGCACATAGTAGGGGCCTGATAAGCCATAGTTATTATTAATGAGTCCAGACATGACCTGAATTCCACTTGAGAGAAGTATAGTAACCAGCAGTTTCCAGAAATAGAAGTGACATTCTGAGAACAAAAAAATGCTGATGAAAATACACATGGAAGCCTCATTTTGTTGATTTTGAATCTTATCAGTGTTTCTATCTCCTTGTTATTAAAACCATGAAAATCTACTAATTGTATTTGCTTTTTCCACCTTCCATCTACACCTGCAATTCAGTCTCAAGGAAAACGCTCAGCACACACAGAATTCTTAGTTTCCTTCTGGATATTTTATATGACATGGAGGTTTATGCAATGCTTTGTTATACGTTCCCAGGTTAATCTTAAGATTAACTGGCATTTCCTAAGCACATAGTGATGTACATGTCCAACCTAATTTATCACTCTTGCTTAACTGCGAAAATTCTCTTTCCCTGTCCCACCTCCCACTGCCTTCGTGGCCAAGTTCATGTATACAGTTGTCTTCTCAGCCTCTTGGCTTTGGATTATGGTGTGGTTGCTGGCACCAGTTGCCCTTCATGTCTTGGGGGAGGCCTTCTAGGGGAACATTTATTTTTAAATTAATGTGCCTCATTTGATTCCTAGCTTTCAGCCATTGTAGCAAACCTGTTCAGGCACCTGATTACCCAGAGTTGGATGAAAATATCTTCTGTAACAACCTAAGTAATAGCTAAGGCAGAACCACTCATTTATGTCAAGAAATCATTTGGGGCTTATGAATGAGGAATGGTTTCCAAATCTCCATGTTCAATAATATTCCTGTCACCCTAAACCTTATCCCACCCATTTAATTCTTCCTCTTAACTGCCACCTGCCACCAACGAAAGAAAAGCAAAGATAAATATGAAGGGATATTTATGGGAAGACACTTTATTTATTTTTTTAAAATGGCTTTTCATGGTTTTAAGAAAAAAAATATATAATTCAAAACCAACTAAATGCAGCTCTAGCAGATTCTTGGCAGAGGTGTTTTAAAGCCTTGCTAGATGCTTGAAATGGCATGGTAGAGAGAGGAGAACATCGCAGTGAAAACACAGTCTCTGGCATCATTCCACCTTGTCATTTACCAGGCAGGGAACCTTGGGCATGTTACATGGTCTCTGTGTACTTCATTCATCTCATGAATAAAAATAAGGTTAATTTCAGTACCTACCTGATAAAGTCAAAGTGAAGATTAAATAACAAAACTGTGAGGCACTTAGTGACCCACAAAAAGTTTTACATGAGCGTTGGTTATTGATATTTGTATTTAAAAGCCCAAGATCTGGAATAGACTGCCTGAATTCAAATCCCGAATCTGCCATTTACTACCCAGATGATCTGGAGCAGGTAACTCACCCTTCCTTATTTGTTAAATGGGAACAATAACATTATGTCAGGGGATTCTTTTGAGAAACAGTAGATAATATAGTGTTTGGCTTTTAGAAAGTGCTCATAATATGAGTTCACATTACTTTTGGTAAACTATATCACAAGATATTTGTACCATGTTCATAACATATTTGTTCTGATATTAGTGACCATGGATTCATGCACTCTCTCTTTTAGTTTTTTACAAGAATCTAATTTTAAAATATATGTAGGTCCACAGAAAACTATATGGAGACATGGAATTCCACTCCTTATTAATATGTTGGTATTTTATTGACCGAAGCAATATGCAACTGGTGGAGCTTGGACCTCAGCCAGAGCAGTTATTTCTGAAGTAACAAATGGACCTAATTATAAGGTGGTTTTTACCTGAAAGGTTAGTCTATGCTATGTAACTGGAGGCTGGCATTATCGGAAGCTCCTAGTGTATTATATTGCATGTTGATATTAACACATGTTCTATTACTGCTATGTGAGGCCTTAGCTTTCTATTCTGTGTAGAAAATCATGCACACGTGCACGCACGCGCGCGCACACACACACACACACAAAGACACTCCCCTACGTATGCTATTTGGCTGGGACCACTAGTCACCCCAAGTCTTATGATTCTGAAAGCTAACTTTGTTGCTTAGGAACTCATTTTTTTCAGGCTAGTCGCACTGCTGAAATGAGTCCTTGCTGCTTGTAAGTCTTGTTCCATAATTTCATTTGGCTGAGGCAGGAGACAAGTACCTCATTTTAATTAGAATTTCAAGCAAACTGCATCACGTTGTTGTGTGTTATTCCAAAAGGATATACCACATCAAGGACAGCTGTCGATAGAGTAAAGCATCCTGTTTATTCTGCCTAAGAAATAAAAGTCCTTTCATTCACTTCACAAGTTCTCTCATGATGCTGCTCCTAATACATCCCATGAAACAAAAAGACTCGTGGCTTTCCAAGACAGTAAACAAGATGCCAGGTAGTAACCATGGGACCCGTGAAAATGTGGCATTACCATGTCATCAGTGGGCACATCGCTGGTCCTAATCTGCTCCCTGTGTCTCTGCTGGCTTGCCACAAATCACATTCCCCTCAGCCCTGAGAAAGATCCTCGCTCATGATAAAGAAAACCAGGGGCTGTGCCACATTAGACCTGCAATGAAGCCCTGACTGCTCCCCAAACCAATGAGTCCTTCCAAGTAGAATCTAACCTATTTTCCCCATTTTCTAGGTAATGCCAGGATGAGCACATTCATCATTTTAGACTCACTGATTCTAATTCCTAATTCAGACTTGTTTGTTCAGTAGAAGGTAAATAACCCCCTAGCTATCACCCATCCCTACTCATTCTGAAAGAGAGAGTTTCAGTTGAGAAAAGATAAATAGCACGTCAAACATGGTTTGGAGGGGCTGCAAAGGAATAATTTCTAGTTTCCTACGCCTGTCTCCAGCTGTTGTGGCCCAGCGTGACTCTGGCAGCTGTGTGCTGGCTTGGCTGAGCTGCTGTTTAGTCAAATTAGATCAATACTTCTAAACATGTGTTTGATATAATAATCTCAAGCTAGTCCAGGAATTCACACAACGAAGCACATGGGTGGGGATAACTTGTTTCTAGTTATCTGTCTGTGAACACAAGATCAACTGTTTGATACTTGTAATCCTAATATCCCTCAGAAAATAAAGGTAAGCCACATTTAAAGGATCGGTGGGCTCAGATGGCCCTGGGGATGCATTGATTCAATTCCACAAACATTTATTGGGTGTTACTATATACACGGAACATAGGAGATAGTAAGATCAGCAAGATATAGTCCCAATTCTCAAGTATAATTTGATACCAGGCTATAAAAAAAATCAGTAGTTAATTAATTGTTATTTAGATTTGGCCTTGTTCCCAAAGGATCTAAGATGAGAGAATACTTGCACAAATACATACAATAGGTCAAAATGAAATAAAATGAGATTACATGAGGAGCTGGGCAAAATTAAGGCTCCGGTAAGTTTAAGTGAAGCTAGAAGTGAAATAAATTCTGAGAATATATATCATGAGAAATAATGCCTACCAATGGTGAGTCATACATTCATCTTGGAGCTTCCTCAGAGCCAGCACAAAAGCAGAAACAAAACTGGTTTGTTGTATGATTAGCAATGTGTATATTGATCTTACTCAGGAAAAGAAGATCTATATCAGATATGGAAGCTACACAGATTTTTCTCATATAAAGAAGACTTTGATTTGTGCTAGTCAGTATCCATGACTGACTTACAGAGAATGTAATCATGATTTTTACTGGCTAGGAGAAAGACTGTTTGTTGCTATGTTCCAGCCATTCCTTGTCACCTTCTTTCTTGTTGCAAACATCCCCCCACCCTCTACTATCACGCCGGGGGTGGAAAATGCTGGATGTTGGCTCTCACAGATTCCCTTGAATGTGTGACCCAGTTGTGGCCAATGGAACCTAAACAAGAGGATGATGGGATGCTCCCCATCTATTAATAAACATCAAGTCTGGTTATATTTATCCTTTTCCTAGAATGAGTAAATATATTATAAACATAAATGAGATTCATGAAAAAATACTTCAGTGTAAAGAAATGTCCGTCAGAAAGTATATTTCACAATGACTATAATTGTCATGAAATTTTAATTTCTAAATGCATCAGATAACATTATAAGAAAATACAAAAAGTGAAATCAGCTATGAAGTAGGAGAAATGGATACAAGTACAATACTAACAGAAAGCTTTAATAATAACTTTTGCTTTTTGATGGCTGATAAAAAATATAAATCTAACTATACCACACGAGCATAGAATATATCTTTTTTCCAATAATTAAACATCTACTAAAATAAAGAGATCATGCGCCAATAAAATTACAAATGGCAAAAATATATAGCTTTCCTGTGATTATAAGGAAAGAAGTCATTATTGAGTCAATAAGAAAATGCTGCAGAAAATTTGAAATTAATAACAGTAAGAATAGCATATAACAAAATGTATGAGATGTGCCAAACTAGTATTCAGAAGAAAATTTATAGACTTAAAAGATTTTCTTTACAAAGAAGGAAAAAGGGAAATAAATGCCCTACAATGGATATGACAACAAGAGGAATGTCCTCATCAGAGGGAAGTTTAGGTTGATGTCCTGTGATGATTTAATTACATGAAATCTGCCCCTGCCATTTGTGATCCTTCCTTCAGAGAAAAGGTCTTCAGTTCAAATTCCAACCATAATGCTGGAGTGATATTTCTCTCCATTCTTCTGTAAATCCTGGCATAGGTGAAAAGTTTATGATTTATATATGGGCTTTTATTTTTTGTTTTACATCAAGCTTAATTAGTACATGAAAATTGCAAGAATTTATAAGACGTTATTGTAGTATCATTTCTAAATCCATAATATAAAGAGCTTCTTTTTAAACTCATGTCTTCATGATGTGCTAATCATTTCTTCTCTACTTCATTTTTGATGGAGAAAAATGGACATGGAGAGGAAAATATGCTTTATCAGATAAATTACCATTTTCCAGAACCCCAGCTGCCTAAAAAGGTCATATTGTAAGCAAGTTAGAATTTTAATATAACTAAATGCAAAATATAAAACTATACAACTTATAGAAAAAACATAGGAGAAAATGTACATGACTTTGGATTTGGTTATAAGTTTTAAAATATAATACCCAAACTATAATCCGTGAAAAAAATCTACTTTGTACTTTATTAAAGTTGGACTTTTAAAAAAATTGGATTTTATTAGAATTTTAAAATTATGGTTTGTGAAAGATGCTGTTAACAATTTTTTAAAAGCCACAGACTTGGAGAATATTTTTGTAAATACATCTGATAAAGGACATGTATGTGAAATATACTAAAAAAGAAAAAAACAACCTCTTACAACTTAACAATAAGAAAACGACCTAATTTAAAAATGGATAAAATATCTAAACAGACACCTCACCACAGAAAATATACTGATTACGAATAAGCATGTAAAAAGATGCCCAACATCATTTTCATTAGGAAAATTTAAATTAAAACAACAAAGTAATACCAGAACATTTCTATGACAAAATGGCAAAAATAAAAAAATAAAAAAACTAGTAATATTAATTATTGACAAAAATGCATAGCAACAAGAACTCTCATTGCTGGTGGGAATAAAAAATATACAACTACTTTGGCAGACAGTTGACTGTTACTTCCAAAGCTAAATGTAGTATTACTATACAATAAAACACCCATGCTCCTAGATGTTTACCCAACTGATTTGAAAACATGTCCACACAAAAATCTGCATGAAAATATTTATAGCAGCTTTATGAACAATCACTAAAAACTAGAAGCACCCAAGATGACTTTCAATAGGTCAATTGATAAACAAACTGTGGTACATCTAAATCTGTGGTACAATGAAATACTATTCAGTGATACAAGGAAGGAGCTACCAAATTATGAAAAGACATGGATAAACCTTAAATGCCTATTCTTTTGTTTGTTTTTTGTCTTTGGTATACAGTACAATGATTAGACGTTTATCTAGTTTATAAAATGATTCCTCCATTTACTCCAGCACCCATCTGGCTTTACACATATAGCCATTACAATAATATCGACTATATGCCCTGTGCTGTGCTCTACAACCTCGTGACTGTTTTGTAACTACTAATTTGTACTGCTTCATCCCTTCACCTTTTTAACCCCGACCCCCCAAACATCTCCCCTCTGGCAATCACCAGTTTGTTCTCTGTATCTGTATTTTTTCTTTTAGTTTGTTCCTTTTGTTCTTTAGATTCTGCATATAAGTGAAATTATATGGTATTTATCTTACTCTGTCTGACTAAGTTCACTCAGTATGATACCCTCTAGGTTCATTCATGTTGTTGCAAATAGTAAAATTTCATTTTTTATGACTGAGTAATATTCCACTGTATATGTACCAACTTCCTTTATCCAAATGTCTATTGATGGGTACTTAGGTGGCTTCCATATCTTGGCTATTGTGAATAACGCTGCCATGAACATAGGGGTGTATAGTATTTATAAATTAGTGTTTTGGTTTTCTTTGGATAAATACCCAGAAGTAAAATTCTATTTTTAATTTTTTGAGGAACTTTCAAACTGTTTTCAGAGTGGCTGTACCAATTTGCAATCCCACCAATAGGGTACGAGGATACTTTTCGCCACAACCTCACCAATGTCTGGGTTTTTGATTTATTAATGATAGCCAATTTGACAGTGTGAGATGATATCTCATTTTGGTTTTAATTTGTATTTCTCTAATGATTAGTGATCTTGAGCATTTTTTCATAGTTCTATTGGCTATCTGTATTTCTTCTTTGGAGAAATACCTATTCAGGTCTTCTGCTCATTTTTCAATTGGATTATTTGTTTGTTGTTGAGTTATATGTGTTCTTTATCAATTTTGGATATTAACCACTTGTCAGATGTATCATAGGCAAATATTATCTCCCATTCAGTAGGTTGTCTTTTTGTTTTGCTGATGATTTCCTTTGTGGTGCAAAAACTTTTTAGTTAGATGTAGTTCCATTTGTTTTTCTTTTATTTCCCTTGCTCGAGGAGATATATTGGGGGGAAAAATTACTAAGAGCAATGTCAGAGAGTATACTGCCTATGTTTTCTTCTAGAAGTTTTATGGTTTCACATTTTACATTTAAGTCTTTAATCCATTTTGAGTTTATTCTTATATGTGGTGTAAGAAGGTGGTCCAGTTTTATTTATTTATTTATTTTTTGTGTGTATCTTTATAGTTTTCCCAACACCATTTGTTGATTGTCTTTACTGCATTGTATGTTCTTGACTATTTTTTCATAGATTAAATGACCATATAGGCATAGATTTATTTCTGGGCTCCCTATTCTGTTCCATTGATCCATGTGTCTGTTTTCATGCCACTACAAAGCTGTTTTGATTATTATAGCCTTGTAGTATAGTTTGATATCAGGTGTTGTGATACTCTCAATTTTGTTCCTCTTTCTCAAGATTGCCATGGCTATTCGGGGGATCTTCTATGGTTCCATGTAAATTTTTGGATTATTTATTCTAGTTCTCTGAAAAATTCCATTGGTATTTGGATAAGGATCACATTGAATCTATAGATTGCTTTGGGTAGTATGGCCATTTTAATGGTGTTGATTCTTCCTACCCATGAGCACTGTATATGTATATGCTTCCATTTGTTTGTATCCTCTTCAATTTCTTTTTGCAATGAATTATAATTTCCTGAGAACAGGTCTTTTACCTCCTTGGTTAATTTGATTCTTAGATATTTTATTGTTTTTGATGCAATTTTAAATGGGATTGTTTTCTTAATTTCTCTTTCTGATAGTTCATCATTGGTGAATAAGATGCTTGATATGATTTCAATCTTTTTAAATTTATTGAGATTTTGTTTCGTGGCCTAACATGTGGTCTATCCTGGAAAATGTTCCAATGTGCACTTGAGAGAAATATATATTCCTTTGCTTTGGAGTGAAATGCTCTGAAAATATCAATTAAATCCATCTGGTCTAGTGTGTCATTTAAAGACTGTTTCCTTGTTGATTTTCTCTCTGGAAGATCTGTCCATTGGCACTAAAGGGGTGTTAAAATCTCCTACTGTGAGTATATTACTGTCGATCTCTCCTTTTATGTTGGTCAATGTACACTTTATATATATAGATGCTCCTATGTTGTGTGCATATGTTTATTAGGGTCATTTCCTCTTATTGGATTGATTCCTTTATCATTATGTAATGCCCTTCTTTGTCTTATTATAGCCTTCGTTTTAAAGTATATTTTGTCTGATATAAGTATTGCTATCCCAGCTTTTTTTAAATTTCCATTTCCATGAAATATCTTTTTTCATCCCTTTACTTTCAGCCTATGTATATCATTTGCTCTGAAGTGGCTCTCTTATAGGCAGCATATATATGGGGCTTGTTTTCTTATCCATTCAGCTACCCTACAACTTTTTTTTTACCCTACAACTTTTGGTTGGGTCTTTTAATCCATTCACATTTAAAGTGATTATTGATAGATACAGAGTTATTGCCATTTTATTATCCATATTTATGTATTTTTCCCCCCTTCTTCTTTTTGTAGAAGTCCCCTTAACATTTCTTTTAATTCTGGCTTGTTAGTGATGAATTCTTTTAGCTTTTCCTGTCTGAGAAGCTCTTTATCTCACCTTCCATTTTAATCAATAGCCTTGCTGGGTAGAGTAGTCTTGGTTGTAGGTTCTTGTTTTTCATCACTTTGAATATCTCATGCCCATTCCTTCTGGCCTGCAAAGTTTCTGTTGAGAAATCGGCTGACACTTTTATGGGATTACCCTTGTATGTAACTAATTGTCTTTCTCTTGCTGGTTTTATGACTCTCTGTTTGTATTTAACCTTTGGCATTTTAATAATGATGTGTGCTGGTGTTTGGGTTCCTCTTGTTTGGAACTCTTTATGCTTTCTGGACTTGTATGTCTATTCCCTTTGCCAAGTTAGGAAAATTTTCTGTCATTATTTCTTCAAATAGATTCTCAATCTATTACTCTCTCTTTTCTCCTTCTGGTACTCCTATGATGCAGATTGTTGGAACACTTGATGTTGTCCCAGCGTGTGATGCTCCAGCTGCCAGCCTCTGGCTCTGTGTATCTACCTTCTTTGGGGGGCAGACTGGGCTGGAATGCTTCCCAGCTCCTTTCACGTAGCCAAAAGCACCACCTGGACCAACCTAGGTATGCAGCTGTTAAGATTACTCTGGGCTGCAGCTGAGCCTGAGCTGATGGGACAGAGATGGTGGAGGTGGGCCACGTCATTGTGCCCAGGAGCTTTCAACTGGAGGGAGCTTGGCTGGGCAGTGTCCTCGCCCTTTGTTCTCCATTGAGGCTGATTCCCGGACCAACACAAAAACTTACCCCATGTGGTTGATGTGGTTGCGGATCTGCTCCACACGCTTCTCCAGCCCTGTCAGGTGCTGAGCGAAGCATGATGGCCTGGCTTCCTGAATCAGCTCCAACTCCATGTCTTTCATCCTGTCCATCATCTCCAAGGTCTCCCCAAAGAGTTCCTCTGCCTCTGTCTTGACACTCAGGATGCGGCCGTTCTGCTTCCCTAGCATGGGGCTCTGACCCAACCGGTCCTTCAACTCAGCATATTTTTGCTTTATTCTCTCAAAACTCTCTTGGGTGCTGAGCGCCCGCCTGCTGGTGTCCTCCGTGAGCTGCTGGGCCAGGGCCACCTGTGCCCGCTGCTGCTCGGCCTGGTGGCGCAGCTCCTCTATCCGTGCTTGGAAGCCACCCAGCTGCTCCGTCATGCCCGTCACCAGTGTCTCCACTGGCCCCAAGACCTGCTGAACCTTACAGTTTCTTCTTTTTTTGATTCTTTTTTAATTTTTACTGTTTCAAATGGCTACTTTCTGCTACCGTGTCTTCTCACTTGCTGATTCTATCCTCTGCTTCATCTAGTCCACTGTCGATTCCCTCTAGTGTATTCTTCATTTCAGTTACAATATTCTTCATTTCTGACTGATTCTTTTTTATGGTTTCTATGTCCTCATTGAGATCATATATTCTCCTCCAAATTTATTGAATATCCTTATAACCAATGTTTTGAGCTCTGTCTCTGGTAGGTTGCTTGCCTCCATTTTGTTTATTTATTTTTTTTCTGGAGTTTTCTCCTGTTGTTTCATTTGTGGCATGTTTCTTTGTTTTCTCATTTTAGTTGCCTCTCTGTGTTCGTTTCTATGTATTAGGAAGATTTGTTATGTCTCCCAGCCTTGGCCAGGTGGCTGTATGTTGTAGGTGTCCTGTGTGGCCCAGTGGCTTAGCAAAAGAACCCATGCACCTCAAGGCCTGAGGCTGCCTGCCAGCTGCCAATATGACTCCACAGCTGGAAAAGCCTTTGGGTGGTACACGAATCGGGTGGGGTGGGGACCCAGGGAGTCATGGGTAAAGTAAGCGGATTTTGTCTGTCCAGTGCAGATTCAGGTTTTGTGCCTGTGCTGAATCTGTGGCTCACTGTAAAAGTTTCAGATTGCAGCTGGGCAAGCTGCTGCCCATCTAAGGCCTACAGACCCCTATGATCTGTTCAAGAATGATTGTAGTTCAGGGCAGGGCTGGTGGCCCACCACTGAAAGTCTCTTCCAGGTTACATTGGCCATGAGCAGGCTATGCGACCTGTGGGCTGTTGTCTGCTCTCAAATTTGCAGCCCAGGGAATGCACAGGGTGAAGCGGCTGCCTAGGAATAAGCATGCCATGGGTAATTTGTGGGTTGGGTGGTACGGGGTCTCAGGGAGTGAGCCAATATTGTCAGGCCAATGCAGTTTCAAAATTGTTGCCAGTGCTGAGCTCATAGTCTCTTGCAGATGTCTCAGATCACAGGCCAGCTGACATCCCCCCAGGCCTACAAACTCCCACAAGTTGACCAAAGGACACTGCAGCTCGGGCTGGCATCAGTGGCCTGCCACCAAAAGTCTCCTGTGAGACTTTTGAGCCACACAAGCTGAGAAATGCCAAAGAATGTGTGCCCCAGGGAAGGCGCAGGGTGGAGCTGGCTTTCTGGCAATAGTCCCGGCCTGGGCAATTGGTGGGCTGGGTGGGGTGGGATTTCAAGGAGACGTGCGGTGATAAGACCTATCTCACCAAGCCAATACAGCTTCAGAATTGGCCGTGCGAGGGAGGGGTCAACACAGGCAAGATGGCACAGGTCTGCAGACTGTCCCGGAGGAAGGCCTGACAAAGAAGCAATGGCAGCTGTCCTTCCAGCCCTCACTCCAGTGCTACACAACTCGGTCTTTCTCTGTTTGTCTCTTACACCTCCCAAGCTACTGACCCTCCGCAGGAGCACAGAGAGAGTGGCTGCGAGTGAGTGAGTCTGTGTGTGGACCCTTTAAGGAGATGTCTGGATTTTCAGATTCCTTCCTGTCTTACCCAGACAGCCGGGAATCCCCACTTATTTTTACAGTCAGATTTTGTGGGAATTCCTCTTCCCAGGACTGAAACCCTGAGCTGGGGAGTCCCTGTGTGGGAGTAGGGCCCCTTGTTCCTTCAGGGGGGCCTCTGCAGCCATGCTCTCCTTCCTGATGCTCAACCACCATGGCTGGTGCAGGACCAGCCCATTTCACGTCTCTGTGCCTCCTACTGGTTTGGATGTAGCTTTTTCTTTATATCCTCAGATGTATGTGTTATGATCAACTAGACTTCAGGTGGTTCTCCAAGTTGATTGTTTTATAATTTGGTTGTAATTTTAATGTGGTCATGGGAGGAGGTGAACTCTGCTTTTACCTAGTGCGCCATCTTGACCTAATTCATACCTGCATGTTCTAAGTGAAAGAAGCCAGTCTGAAAAAATTATATACCATATGATTTTACTTACATGAAATTCTGGAAAAGGCAAACTACGGAAAAGATAACAGATTAGTGGTCACCAGAGTTGGTGGGAGGAGGGTGTTAGGGGAAGTTTGAATAGGTAAGTCACAAGAGATTTTTTTAACTTGGTGAGACTATTCTGTATGATACTGTAATGGAGGATATATGACATGATGCACTTATCAAAACCAATAGACCTTTACAGCAGAAAGAGTGAAACTCAATGTAGGAGAATTTTTTTAAAAAAATCATTTAGGCAGTTGTGACATCTAGGATGTAATAATAAATGAATTTAACAGTATGATAAAAGAATCTAACTATATTCAAATGTATTAAACACTCTTACTGAGGAAGTTAGGGAAAGAAGTTGCTGACCTAAGTAACTGGAAATTTGTGGAATTTGTAACACAAATGGAACTGCTCAAAAGCACTGTATTCTAATTGATAAAGTTGTTTCTCAAAGAAATATCCAATAATATACATACATATTGGAACTGAACAATTAAGTAAATGATGGCAGACGGTGAGAGCAGATTTCCCACTGTTGGAATGCGAGGCTACGGATGAGCAAGGGAGAAGTTTAGAATGATCCATGTGGAAATGGATTAAAGTTAGAAACATCAGTTTGAACTCATGCTTAGCTTGAGAGAGAGAGAAATACTTACAGATATATGTATATACATGAGTTAATATACGTACATATATTTCTTTGTTCTGTCAGCTGAGAGGGCCTAGAAGCAATGACACTCCAGTAGCAAGAAACATACCTGGATTTGGTTTCTGATATCATTCTATAATAAAAAGAACCAGGAATTCTTTGTGAAATCTCTTAGTCTAGGCCTGACGGAGGAAATATACATGATGGGCCTGGAGCATCTTATAATGTCGGAAGGAAAGGAAGTGCTCAAAAAACACAATGATGGTGGAATGTCAAAGAGATGTAGGAGTCGATTTAAAAAGTTCTGAATGACCAAAACTGTAACAATTTTAGGGCAATAAAATAAATAAAGTAGTATTGAATTATAACTAATTGAAGAAGAAACAATGCTCCCAAGAGAATTCCAAATAATTTACATACATATCTGCTCCCAAGGAGGTGAAGCAAAACTTACCCTCCTTAATTGTGAGCTGTGCAAAGTGACTTCCCTACAAAGAGTACGTTATGGAAAGCCTGGTGGGGAGAAGGAGAAGGAGTAACTTTATAGTGGAGAAACCTGACAAATATTATTTCAGCCAGATCGTCAGGGTTAACATCAAAAGTTAACATGTTAACATGTTGACAGGTTATACTCTTGATATGATATGATGAGAATGGCACTTTACCTCAGTTATCTTCCCCTCCCTAACCCACAACCCCAGTGTTATCAGGAGGAAAACATTAGACAATCCCACTTGAGGGACATGGTATGAAATACCTGACCAGTCATTCCTCAAAACTGTGAAAGTCATCAAAAACAAAGTCTGATAAACTATCTCAATCAAGAGGAGCCTAAGGAGATATGATGAAATAACTTTAATGTGATACTGAAACAAACAAACAAAACAGATAAAAACTATGGAAATATGAATAAAGTATGGGCTTTACTTAATGATAAAATATCGATATTGTTTCATTAATCATGACAAATGCACCATATTAATGTAAGATGTTAATAATAGGGGAAACTAGGTGTGGAACATATGGGGACTTATCTTCAAAACTTTTCTGTAAATCTATCTTTATTTAGAAATCTATTTTAAAACAAAATCTTATTTAAAAATTCTTTAATAAGAACTAAAATTTAAACCTCTGTAGTGCAACATTCTCTAGATTCCTTTACACTGACATTACTTTGCTAGTAACTGTTTTCTCTATTGTCACCTAGCCACTGGCCAGAAAGAACCAACCCAGAGCCCAAGCCAACAAGTGTGAGTCTCTGAGCCTGAGCCAAATGGACTGAGAGCCTTACTCTACATCTGTTTAATAATTTCAATGTCCCTTGCATCATGCTTGTTGAATCTCCGATAAACTAAAACTAAAACTAGGCATGGCTGCTGTCCCTAAATGCCTACAACAGCTCCCACCCTACCCCCTCCAAAAAGACCCTTTAGACATAGACAACAGCATGAATCTGACTCAATGGGTCAAGATAATCAGTTAATTTCTTTCACCTCTAACTTCCTCCTTCTTCCCTGCTGGGAGCTTCTAATATGCTGTGTAACCTGGGCCAGGCTATTTAGGATAGAGCTGATTAACCAAATTAACCAAGTGCTTTGCTTGTGCACATTTACCTCCCACTGTTTACTCTTTGGCCATTTTAGTGCTTATAAACATATATTAAAGGCAGAAACAGCAACAGGCCTGAGCCTTTGATATGGTACCATACATTAAGAGGCACAAATATATACTTGTATATGCTCACAGAAAGATCTGCAAGAAATCTCATGAAACTATTGATAGTGGGTACTTTTTATCTCTGGAAGGAAGATGAGGGAAAAGAGTGAGGAGTTTTGCTTCATACTTATTATTTGGTATTTATTTCTATCTGTAAGCATTGTTTCTACAGTGTTCAATTTTTTTTTTTTTACATGTAGTAGTTTTGTAAGTAAAAATAATATTTTAATGGAGGATACATACCATTAGCTGAAATTATTGATTCTGGCTCGTATAAGAAAAATGTTTCTACTAAACGATGTAGATGGAATTTGAGGGTTTTATTGGGGATATATTGTGTCATCATGCCCAAGGGTAAAGGTTGGTAGAAAACTGCAAATAGGGTCTCTCAGAGCTCAGAACTAAGCCAAGAAAAGAAAATAGGCAGGATAAGATTTTGACTAAAGGTGAGAAGATGATGGAGCAGGTAAAAGGGAAGAGAGATCATTAATTGCACCAGTAGCATTAAGAACTATAGTTTCCACTTCTATGTCCTTATCGTTAATGTCCAATTTAATTATTTCTCCCACTTTCCCTTTTCTCTTTATTCTTTTGATTAATTGCTCTTTGTATGCTCTTTCTTCCTTCCCTCCACACTATTGTATATCAAATATGTTGATATAATTATTTAATTCATTTGTTGGTTGAAGAGAAGAATGAAAAAATGACAAAAGTATAAGAGAAATGCACATCAAGGAGAGCATGGTTTTTGAAGGCAGTGGCAGGTTGACATGTCCTGTATCTATATGACCTTGGATGGCTTCCTGTTACTGAGTGTTTATGATGATCTGGAGGGGCATTTTAAAACTGTATGGTGACAACAGTATGTGGGCAATCATATGAAACAGCAGTTAATTAAGGTGTTTCTTTCCAGATATGTATAATATTCTGAAAAATCAAAGTCAAAAGGAGTCGTAGATCTTTTTTAAGGGAACTCTTTTAATCTATGGTGGTGGGACTCGTCAGCCATCATGGTTCTACTTTGTGAAAATGTCCTTTGGTGATAACTGACTGTAAAACTCCTAAGTCAAGCTGATCAGATATAGTCAAGAGGGTAGAGTCATGTGACAAAAGTATGGCTACTGAGGGCTCACACCTTTAGGGAGGAGACAAGCTATTGCTCACAGATGGGTTAGGTACCTCCTTCATGGTCTTAACACAGTTTTCTCTCGATACCCATGGGGATTTGTTCCAGGTCCCCATCGATACCAAAATCTGAGAATGCACAAGTCCCTTAAATAAAATGGGGTAATATTTGCATATAACCTACATTTGCATAGGCTATACTAGGATATGCTACACATCATTTCATTGGTGTGTGGATTCAGCGTAGGGTTCTGCATGTGGGAAATTCAAGTTTTGCTTTGTGGAAACTTCTGTGATTTTTAAAATACTATTTTCAATCCATGGTTAGTTGAATCTGCAGATGCAGAACCCATGTATACAGAGGGCTGACTGTAATTTTAGTAAAAGTTATTCAATTGTATGTGGCAAGACCAATATACTGTTTTCCTTCTTGAAAAATGTAAGAAAAGGCAACAATGTAGGAGATAATGATTTAAAGTTCTCCCATATATACCCGTGTAAAATGTTTATATAATGTATGACTTATGTAATGTGTATATATGATGTGTATAAGACTTTTCATAGCCCAAATAAGTATATTAGCTATATATGAAATAATTGATTTCATACAAAACATGAAGCAGAAAAAGAATGAGTTTGGGAGGGTAACAGATTAAGAATATTTTCTTTTTTTGTTAAATCAACTTTAGTGAGATATAATTTACATACAATCAAATGTACCTATTTCTAGTGTATTATTAAATGCATATTAACACATCAGCACACTCATTTAATCCATCCATTTAACAACAAGTGCAATCAAGTCAAAACATTTCTATCACCCCCCACATTTATTTGTGCCCCACATCCCACCCTGGCCCTAGGCAACCACTGATTTGTTTTCTGTCTCTATAGGTTAGTTTTGACTTTTCCCAAATTGTCTTCAAATATAATCATATATTATGTACTGAATTGTGTCTGGATTCTTTCTCTTACCATAAAACTTTTGAAATTTCACCAGATTGTTGTATATACCAGTAATTAGTTTCTTTTTATTGTTGAGTAGTATGCTATTGTATGGCCATATCTCTGTTTGTTTATCCTATCATCTTTTGATGGGCCTTTGGGCTATTCCAGCAGTTGCTGTGTGTGTGTGTGTGTGTGTGTGTGTGTGTGTGTGTGTGTGTGTCAGTTTACAAGTATATGGACATATGTATTTTTCTCAAGTAAATATCTATCCAGAAGTAGAATTTCTGGGCCATGTAGTAAATACATAGAAACCGCCAAGCTGTTTTCCAAAGTGCACCATTTTACATTCACACCAGATTTGTATGAGAGTTTCGATTGCTCTACTTCTTTGCCAACAATGTGTAAATCTTTTTAATTTTAGCCATTTTAGTGAGTTACAGTAGCATCACAATGTGCTTTTAATTTACATTTCCCTGATGACTAATGAAAGAGATTTTTTTCATGTGCTTATTGTTCATTCATTCATATGTATTTTTTTTTTTTGTAAAATGTTGGTTCAAATCTTTGTCTCATTATTATATTATTTTCAAATTATGGAACTGTAAGTGGTCTTTACATAGTGTGATTACAAGTCCTTTGTCAGATATATGAATATTAGCCACTAGTCTGTGGCTTGCCCTTCCATTTTGACAATGCTAGCTTACAAAAAGCAAAATATTTTGATATTGATAAATATCAATTTATCAAATTTTTCTTTTATGCTTAGTGCTTTTGGTATCATATTTAAGGAATCTTTTCCAACTCTGAGGAAACAAAAAATTTTGTCTATAATTTTTTATAAAGTTTATGAGTTTTAACTTTTACATTTAAAAATATGAGCCATTTAGAATTAAAGTGTCAAGTTGTGAGAGAGGGATCAAAGGTTGTTTTCTTTATGAATATCCACTTTCCAGTGTTTAATTAATGGTTGAAAGACTTTCTTTTTCCCATTGAATTACCTAAATATCTTACTTAAGGATTGTGTATGGATCCTTACCTGTATTCTCTATTTTGTTTTATTGATCTACAGGTATATTTAGACTTACAACAATGCCACTGTGTCTTGATTATTGTAGCTTTATAATAAGTCTTGAAATCAAGTAATATATGCCCTCCACATTTGCTCTTTTGAATTGTTTTGGCTATTCTACATCTAACTTGTCAATTCTATATAAAATCCTGCTAGGATTTTGACTAGAATTGCATAAGACATAAAGATCAACTTAAGGATGAATTTTATTTGATCCATGGTATACTTTTCTACCTTTTCATGTGTCTTATTTAATTTTTCTAAGAAATGTTTTGTAGTTTTCAGTATATAGATTTTGTATATAACTTATTAAATTTATACATATTTCATGTAATTTGATAATATTAATGGTACATTAAAAATTTTTTAGTTGTTTGTTGCTAGTATACAGAAATATGATTGCTTTTTAATATTGATCTTTATACTGTGACCTTGATAAAACTGACCTACTAACTCTAGTTGCTTTTCCCCCAGCTACTTTAGTATTTGCTATTACATGATTTGAAAATAGAGGTTTCTTTATTTCTTTTTTATTGTCTCATTATATTGGCTAGGTCTTCCAGCACAATCTTAATCAGAAGTGGCAATAGCAGGTAACCTTGCCATATTACTGATAAATGGGGACGTTTTGTTTTTCATCACTAAGAGTGATATTTGCTCCTCTTTTTTTTTTTTTTTTTTTGGTAGATGCCCTTTATCAGATTGAACAAGTTCTCCTCTATTCCTAGATTCCTGAGAGATTTTGGCGTAAAGTGGTATTGAATTTGTCAAAATATTTTTTTCTGCTTCTGTGAGAGGCTCATATGAGTTTATCTTTCCTCCCTTTTATTCCGTTAATGGCAAATTACATGAACCGGATTTTCAAATCTTAAACCAAACTTGCATCCTGGGATAATCCCTATTTGGTCATATTATAAATTGCCTATATTACTTTTACCTTCTATCAAGAATAAGTCAAGGACGTATAGCATGAACCTCAGAGCAATAAATAGATAGATAGACAGATAAATAGATAGATAGATAGATAGATAGATAGATAGATAGATAGATAGATAGATAGACAGATAAAAGGCTTGGAGAATAAGACGATAGTGGAGATGCAACTGATTTGGGGGACTGTTTTTCTTCATATCTTTCTCTTCTCCAGTACTCTGTCTTGTAAATCCCAGCTGCCTTAGCCTGTTCAAATTCTGATCTCTGTCTTTTTAACTAAGCTTGGGTTTCCCTTTCTTGAGCCATGGTCCAGAAAATGCCTTCATATAAAAGACCAGTGTGATTCTAGGGTTTACCTTGTTTATTTGCCTTCTATCACGGATTAGAGTCCTGTGCTACCTACTATCCAATGTCTTAAAATAGCTAAATGTCTTGCTTTCTAGTTGTTTACAGTGAGAAGATAGATCTGATGTTAGTATCTACGATATTGCCAAAAATGAGCATCACAAGGCATCTAGGTGTTAATACACAAGTAGACAATCTTAACACTTAAGGAGGCAAGGTTATTGTTTCAAGAAGAATGATACAACATCAATAATTCAGAGTCTTTCATAACAAAGGTAATAAAAACAGCATAAAAATTAATGACCTTTGCCCGGATATTTGAGGCCTAGCTATTAAAATAGTGTAGGTGAAATGATGGCTTGATGAGAAACATTCAACTCAAGATTGGGTAGCCAGCCTTTAAAAATCAGTGAAAAGAAAAATCCAATTGAGAAAGGAAACATGAGTAAACCAATTAAAAACATATATGCTAATTATAGAGAAACGCTGATAAAGTAGGTGGTTTTTTAAGGATGAAAGTAAAACAAAAATTGACTACTTTGAAGCAAGTCACTGAGGGGAAGAAATGATGATTAGTCTGAGAATGTTTAAGTGAAGACAGAAGGTAGATCCTCAGACCTCTTGGGAACTTTTCTGATTTAAGGATTCTATGATTAAAAACAAGAACTTTAAAAGTCATTATGTTAATAGGCCTCATTTATAAACCGGCAACTGAAGTATCACCTATAGACATCCTATTTCTAGTTTTTAGGAAAAGGCAAAATCTTTCTTTCATATTGAGGTGTATTTATATATTGAGACATGTACAAATCAAGGGATATGAGTGCAGATTGGACTGGAGATACTATTTATAAGATTATACAAATCACACATTATTATAAATTCCACTTTACATATTTTCTATCTCATTAATTCTTCTCTACTTTCCTGTATTTGAAGAAAAACAAGAACGTAACTTTCTCCAGAGTTTTCTCCATGTCTTTAATTCTTTCTTCTAAAAAGCAACCACAGTTATGAACAGAAGGCTAAGGGATATGTGCTTATCCTTAAAAGAGCAAAGAGTTTAACTAAAGTTTGTTTTACATTTGTGCATTCTTCCAACGCACATCTTTTTCAGCTAGATCCGGAATGACATAGATTTCATATTTAATGCTACCTTTTATTGACTAGTAGTAGCTGTTTGAAGCTCTATATTGAGAAGGAAAGTGCTTTTCTGGCTTAGCTAGGTTGATTTTCAATTGAATTCTGTCCTAGACAAAGGAGGAGGAAGCAGCACAAGGTGCATTGACATCTCTACACAAGTCACCGTACTTGGCTTAAGGGATGTTGTAGTGTATAAGACAAGATACTGTTCCTAAGACTAGTGGGGAATAATTCCAGAAATATCTGTGATAGTACTAGTGTATCAATCAGGGCTCAGTCAGAAAAACAGAATCAATTCTAGGTATTTCAAGTAGGGAGGGATTTAATGCGGGAGACTGGATAATTATAGTGTTGCAAAGGATGAAAGAAAGAAGACCAGGGAAAGCATCACCTGATCACAGTTTTGCTGCTCTCTTTCGAAGTGAAGAAGTTGCAAGAACTTTCGAAAATTGCTGGCACTGATCATAGCTGCCAACAGCAGTCAAGGATGTGAAATTGAGCTCCAGGTAATGAAGCCAGGAATAGAACTCAGGTCTTACTATGGGTTCACCATTCTTTCTACAACACAGCCTTGTTTCTCCTTATTAAACTTGTGCTGTCATTGTTCTGATATACATATCTATGTCTTTATGTATATCTTCTAATATATATATTCATTGTTTTCCTCTTATTTTTAACTCCTAGGCATGCTTTTCACAACAAAAGATCTACCTATTCTATTAAAAACTTTATGGGCCCTCGGAACTCTTCTAGAGCTTCTACTCTATATCATATCAAATACATTAACACACACCTACTTTTTAGATAAAAATATAATTTTCCTTATGAAATAATTTGGCTACAGATAGCTAATTTAATTTGAGATTGGCTATGATTTCTTGGCAATCACTTTGCATAGCTGGAAGTTCTTGCAAAGTGAGAAAAATTTAACCTTAAAGTTTTAAGTGCAGTGAAATATTTAGGAATAGTAAACATGACAGTTAATTAAGTTGGCTCAATGTTACATTTTGTAGATGTTTGAACATTTATTAAATTCGATTTTGCAATTTTCTTTTTGAGCTAATACTTTCTTTTCAAATCTCAAACATTAAGTTCTATACCTTTTTAATACTTGATGGCAAAAATGGTTGAATGCTTGGTAAATTTCAGTCAGTTCCTACTGCCTCTCTGCCAACATCACCAAGCATAGCTTTTGGAGCAGGTGTGAGCCTTTGTACATAATACTTCCCATGAACGCAATGACATCCTTTATCCCAAAACCCTCCCAGACCTGGTATACAGTCTTCAAAATTTACCTTCTCATCAGATCTTTGTTAAATTCACTCACACCATCCACCTTCCTATAGAGTTGATCTATCCATCTTTCCTTAGAAACTAAAGCTTGATTGAGAGCATTTGTTTCCATGTCTCCTTCACTTCTTAACAGGGACAATTTGAATGTTTTAAGAGTTTATTTCATCACAGGTCCCCTCACATGTGCAAAATCCACTACTAAAACATCGTGAAGTAACATAATTTCATTAAGTAGCTTTCAAGCACATCCTATGTGCAAGACACTATAGGGGATATCAGTGAAGCATTTAATACCTTACTTATCTTCCAGACGACTCCAATTTTTCTTAAAGAGTTTTGACCAAGGAAATAAGAATGATATATGTCATTCCTTAATTTGCCACTGGACTCAAAATTCTGTACTAAGCATTAAAAGTGTAAGCATTTCTGGTTTATTTTCACGTTTTTTTTTTTTTAATCCAATATCCAAAAAAAGGTGTGGACAAAAAATACAGTATAATAATATGTTTTATTATAGTAGGTCCTCAAATATTAAAACACATTCACATACATAATTTTATTTGATCCATACAAGTAATGTGGCAAAAGTGGAGCTGGTAATATCATTCCCACTTTACAGATAACAAAATTAGGACTTTAGAAGGCTAATAAGAGGCAGAATTAGGTCTTAGGTTGCTATCCAATCCTAGCTTCACACTCACTGCATACTTTGCCCTGGGTTCCAGAATATTAAGTTGAAGGCAAAATGGTTATAAATTAGCGAGTTGGATAATTCGGCAGTGAATGTAAATGAGAATTATAAGATAAATGACATTTAGTGACATTAATTAACTGATTAAATTAAACCTGATATTTTAATCAGAATTTGTTTGTGTAAAGTGCTAGATAAAATGAAATGTAGTTTAACCTAGTTACTTTTAAAATTCCTGTTACCATAACAACTTCTTGTGATTTCAATTAAAGGTGGTCTTTCCTTTATAGTATTTTTAGAATTTCGATTACCATAGCAACCAGATGCTGTGTATTTGATCAGTTAAATTATTCCCAAAGAGTTAAAATATGGTGTTCTCTTGGAAACAATCAAAATATGATAAGTGGCGTGTCAGGATTTAATGCCCAAATGGTGACGCAGACTCAATCTTTCAAGGAGCTCACATGTGAAATAAATGACCAATGAATCTTCCTTCGTATGTTAGGCTTATGATGTTTCTCAGTTACAGAAATCAAAAAGAGATTATTTATCAATTGGAGGAAAGTGGAGATGTCAGGTTCTGGAGCAATATAAATTGTCAGAGCTACAAAGAGAAATGATGTAAATGATACATTTGTGTTCATGGGATTTGGGGGCATTGCAGGAAACAACATTATCGAAGCTCTGCCCAAGCTAGGGCTGGGGAGAGGAATTTGGCTTTCCACAATAGATCGTATCTGAAAGGAGCTCTGCCATACTGTGTTCATTTCCTCTCCCACCCCTCTCCGCATGTAGAATTTGTAAAGAAGTATGCTCCTGTCTTAAGAAACTGGTTTTTAAATATTAATGAGAAGAACCACCACATGCTAATAGGATCTGAAATTAAAAATTGAGAGCAAGAGCATTAAGAAACAGGAGATGGCAGGCCAAGAAGACAGAGGACAGAGCTGGAGAAGGACTAAGGTACAGGATGAACAGACCCAGTGAGGAGGGCAGAAAAGAATGAGGGGCAGGGTAGGAAAAACAACCTCATCTGTAGCCATGTGTCCCGGGTAAGACATAAATGCACATAGGTTAAAAGTGCTGATGGCTCTCTACTTCCAATTATCTAGGAATATTCCTGACTTATTGGGCCCGAATGCACAGCAAAGTAACGTCAGGAAAATTCCCTTGCTCTCGGGATCAAAGTCCTCACCTGTTTGAGGTAAATCGACCCTTCCAGGCAGACGTCTTGCTTTACTTGATGGGCACCCATCCTCAGTAGAGGTGGTTAAGGACAAAAGGCACATCTGGTTGTCCTCAAGGAAGGGCCGAGTTGCCCATTAAGTGACAGATAAAGATGGCCTCTCCCACTATTTGCCATCTGCCAATAAAATGCATAAGAGAGAGCTTCCTTTTTGCCCACAGCCAGCACAGAAGCCATACACCGATGGGAGGAGTATAAAAAGTGGATTCTGGGTTTAATTATAGTCCTCTTGCTTAATGAAGTTTGGAGGAGCAGGAGGAGGAGGATTGGTGTGTGTTTGTATGGCTAGGGGTTATTTAATTAAAAAACAATAAAGCTGCCAACTGCCACTGGTTAACAACCTGGAACCATCCTCTTCCCCCACCCAGACAAGAGCACAACACAGAGAGACTGAGGCCTCTCTAACCTGCCTCCTGCTGAAGTTCTATTAACACCCCACATCAAACCACCCCCATTTTCTTCCCTAGATCTCGCTGGTTGCCAAAAACATTGCTATCACGTATACATATCTACAGAGGCCAAACTACAAGGAAAAAATATCCTATCCACCTGTTCTTGGGTGTTGAGGGGAAGCAGAGTTTGCCACCTCAAAATATGCCTTTTGGGGAATTTTGAGTATTTTAAACTAGTTATTTTTAAGAAAGAGAAGACTCAGGAAAAGCTTCTGATCTTCCCCCCTAACTGCCTAAAAAAGTTTTAAATAGAGGAACTGCTCCAGGAAGGGAGCTATTATCATAGATAACTATAGTTTAATATAAACTGAGTATGATAGGGAAGAACCTAGCAAGGCCCATTTATTCAAAGTCCTCTCTGTGTCCCATTGTTAAAGATGGCCCAGCAAACATTTGTTTATCAAACATTTGCTTTTCTCCTCCCTGTGACTTGTCTTCCTCTCTTTGAAGTCTCAAATCGCAATACCTCTTCTTCTCCTTAGCACCTTGAGCCCCATATTCTTAGGGAAACTTTGTATGTACATACATAATAAATTCGGTTATTTTCTCCTGTTAATCTTTCTCATGTTAATTTCATTATTAGTCCAGCCAGAAGAACTTAGAAAGGTGGGAGGAAAATTATTTATTTTTCTTCCCAACAACGTGCTTGTTGGAAAACAAAAATAAAGCCTCTGGAAATGGATGCAGTGGAGTTGGGTAGAAGCTGGTATTCTTCCGCTTCCATCCCCTCCGTGTATCCTGACGATGGAAATGCCAGCTGGGAGGCCTATCCCAGTGCCTTCTGAGAAGAAGACGCTATATGGTCTCATACTGGTACGGCTCCAAGTCCTGAGTTCCCAAGGCTTATCTGTTTTTAATATTCACCTGGGGAATGTGTGTGTGTGTGTGTGTGTTTCCTCCTGGAGATTCTGGATAAAGTTATCTGTAAATCCGTACTTTTGATAAGGAGCTTAATTGATTTTCATGGTCATGGCCTGTTCACCTGAGAGAGAGAGAGGGGGCATGAAACAGAAGAGTTCTTCAGTGGGATGGGTTTGGGCTCTCATATATTTCAGTTCGGAACAAAGAACCAAAGCCTGTTACTTTTAGTGCAATCCTCCATTTCTTAACATCTCTAACTCAGCTAGTGAGAAGAGGCACTGCCCAGAACTGCGCTATGTGTTTCCAGGCAGTAAAAGCTATGTACTGATCAGGTGTGGTATCTGACAACATCCTTATTTCCAGAAGTTGAAGGATTCCTATTGACTCACTAACATGGTACTTAAGACAGGAGGCCCACTAATCAGGTTCACAGTAGACTTCCAGGTTTCACTCCCTAGTAGGTGGAACTGTCTCTTTTTGCCCAGCACTGTCTAGGTTTTAGCACTAAAAATTCCTTTCTGGGCAACCCCTCAGTCCCAGGTAACCAGGGGATTGGTCACTCTACCTCTAGTAATCTAATAATGGCTCACACTTTTAGCACTTCTCTTGGGATTACTCAGCCTTGTTTCCTTGGTAGCCCAAGTGCACCAGAGAGTCATCATTTTGGAATATTCAGCCTCCCATATGCATTCTGTGGACCACACTTAGGACTCTGTCCTCGATTTTCTCTTATTCAGCACCTATCAGTTGGCCAAAGAGCTTGTTGATTCTCTTCCCAGTTTCTAGTCCTCTAATTCTTCTGCCCAGGAGTCTTACATGTCTGAAAGCCCTATATTCTCCAAATCAGGATTCTCCTGTGACTCTTGCATGTCCTTTTAAGTCCACCAAGTAGGCCGGCCTGGGATTAAATCATCTCTGTAATTACACTTTATTTGCATTTCTAATGTAAAATTTATATGACAATTGCTTATGCCTCAGTCACATTGGCTCCGATCTAATCCATATTTATTTGAGGGCCATGATACTATAACAGCAAAATACTGTGAGCTTCTGATCAGTAATGCTGCCTCTAAATCCTTGCCTTGACATTTACATGCTCAGCAACCTCCAATCAATCAGTTTCTTCATGTGTAAAATGGAGATGGTGTTATGGGTTGGATTGTGTGACCCCCTGACACCCCCCCACCACACACACAAATTCATATGTTGAAGACCTAACCCCCAGGACCTCAGAATTTGACCTTCCCTGGAAATAGATTCATTGCACAGGTAGTCAGTTAAGGTGAGGTCATACAGGAGTAGGGTGGACCCCTAATCCTACATGACTGGTGTCATTATAAAAAGGGGAAACAAGGAGAATGCCCTGTAAAGATTTGGGATTACGCTGCCACAAATAGAGAAACTACCAGAATGTTGTGCCAAGTAGGTAATAAGTGAGAGGCCTGGAACAGATCCTTCTTTAGAACCTTCTTGTCTCTGTCGACACCTTGATCTAGGACTTCTAGCTTCCAGAAGTGTAAGACAATACAAATTTCTGTTATTTATGTCACTCAGTTTCTGATACTTTGTTTTATGACAGTTTTAGCAAACTATTACAGATGGTAAAATCTATTTCAGAGGATTTTTCTGAGGATCAACTATATGTGATTATTTATGTGAAAGTACTTGGTACATGGGAGTCATTAATGGAAAATAATACAAAATGGTGAGATACCAGAAAATTACATATTTGGAGTTGTAGCATCAGGGTTCAAACTCCATGTCCTGCTCTGTTACAACTTATATGACAACTGCAAATCACTTCAGCCTCCAATCTCTTTGATCCTAATTCCTTCATCTTAAAATGGATATAATGGTACAAACTTCTTAGGGTAGTGATGATTAAATAAGAGAATTTGAAAGCACATTAACCAGCGTTATAACCAAGAACCACATGGCTTTTGCCCTTGCAATGTAGAAAGCACCACATTTTAAGCCTCTACTTCTGTCAGCAATTGCCCCCCACCTGTGCCCCTTTAGCCTCTAGTCTGAGGCCAAGAGCTACGGCAGCTGACAGATGAATGGAGTTTGAAATCCTGCCAACTCTTTGTGTATTGGGAGAAGAGGGAACCATAAGGATTACCCTTTTCCTTTATTCCTCCCTGCCCACCCTCCCATTTGAGAGCGAGTTTCTTGTTTCTTTTCCTGAGGATCAAAAGAGCGATGACTCTACTAGTTAATGGTTTAAACCTCCTTTCCTTTCTTTTCTGGAAGAAACAATTTGATAGCTATAATTATTCCTGCAGACCCAATTATTTTCACAGAAATTAAATATGTCTGTGATAGTACTTCAGTGGATCAATGTGTTTGTTACACTATCAAACCCACTTTTTTCCCCCTGCTATGTTGAAGAAATGAACAATTGAGTGCCAGATTGCAGAACTGAGGTTTAGTTTAATATTTACTGCTACCGGGCACATTTGCTCTTTGAAAAGCTCAGAGCTAGGCTACTTATAGCCAATAAAACCCATGATTATAATTCATGTACAACTCCTTCCCCAGGATTAAACATATAATATGACTAATAAAATATTAGCTCCAAAATGAATTTTAAGGCCTTAAAATATGAATGCTCTTTGACCTAGAAAGTCTACTTATAGAAATTTATCTTAAGGAAAAAAATATTCATATGCTCGATGATGCAAAGATTTGTATATCAAGAATATTCAATGGAAATTACCTGTAGTATGTATTTTAGAGAAATCCTAAATTTTAATTATAGGAAATTGGTCCAATAAATCATGGTTCCTCTTAATTGCATATTATTTAACCATTATTAATGGAAAAATAGGTTTTGATCTATTGACAGGAAACTTGTTTTGTAACTTGCTTTATTTAACATAGGGTTAAATAAAGCAAGTTACAAAACAGTATGTAAAATAATATTCCAGTTTTGGGGTAAATGTTTAGATGTATAGGGAGAGAGACTGAGAAAGAAGAAATAAGAGCAGATAAGAAAAGACATAAAACAAAATATTAACAGTGGTTATTTCGGGGTAGAAATATTATCACTGATTTCATATTGGTCTTTACGCTTTTCTTTTTTTAAAATTTTTAAGTGAGTGTGCTTTATCTTCATAATCAGAAGAGATTATTAAAACATTATTAAGATTATTAAGACATTATAGTCTAGAAACCTTAAAGAGAATTACTTTAAAACGAAGCAACAGGGTACAGCATTTCCCAAACTATGTTTTGAAATATGTAGTAGGAATTATTTGAAGCAAGGGTTCCACTGAAAAATTGGTTTAGAAAACACCTTCTTTGTTCTCTCTCTTTCTCTCTCTCTCAGATTCACAACAACAAAAAAAGTAGTATCAGCAGCAAATTATTACCTAAACTCAGTTTGATCATAAAACATTGTTTTTCCCCAGTTCACCTCTTAATACTATTCTCCAACAATTTAGTGCCCTGAGAAACACAGATCAGCCAGAGGATACTGTTCAAAACAAGGGCCCTCTCCTGCCTCTGTCTACCAATTTGGAGGGACAAAGGAGACGTTTGGTGTTTCCCTACCCAACTCGCACTTTCCGTTTTCCCCATTCCTAACAATAATGAGATTTTCCTTTGTAAAACCAGTCCTCCTCACTGTCTAATTCCTGAGTAAATTGGGCTTGGGGAACAAGAGTCAGTCAACATGGCATTATCCCTCTAACCACAGTATATTAGGGATGAGTAGTATCCCTAGCCTAATCCAACTGGAGCATAGCATTTTCCTAACCACAGTGCGTGGAACAGGTTAGTACAACTGGATCAGAAACCAGGACGTGTGTCGAATGACTATGGTAAGAGGTGCTGTGCTCGCAGTCCCTGGATATGAACAAGAAAATATGTAGCACCAATTGCTGAGAGCAGCCACCTGTAGCCATGGGGAAGGAAGCCAGCTTTAGGGAAAAAATCACCAAGTAGAGCTGGAGACTTTATCAAATGGTATCTGAAGTCCGATTTACCTATAGTCAATAATTATCCTTTCAGTTCAGATTTATTTTTCTATTACTTCTTACTGATAGTGTTTTGACACAGAAGACTCAAGAAGAACCTCAGAGAGATAACTAAGGAAATAAAAAGGAGGCTAATCCAATGCCCTAAAAAGTACAGCTCAATGATGCAATGATTCCATTTCTGGGTATTTATCCAAAGAAAATGAAAACACTAACTTGGAAAGGTATGTACACCCTCATGTTCATTGCGGTATTATTTATAATAGCCAAGATATGGAACTACCTAAGTATCCATCGATGGATGAATAAATAAAGAAGATGTAGTGTATATGTACAATGAAATAATATTCAGTCATAAAAAAGAATTAAATTTTGCCATTTGAGACAACATGGATGGACTTTGAAAGCATTATGCTAAGTGAAATGAGTCAGATAGAGAAAGAAATAACATACATTCTCACTTATATGTGGAATTAAAAACAAATGAATAAACAAAAACAAGCTCATAGATACAGAAAACAGATTGGTGGTTGCCAGAGGCAGGGAGATGGTGGGAAAAATGGGTGAAGGGGGCCAAAAAATGCAAACTTCTAGTCATAAAATAAATGAATCACGGAGATGTAATGGTGACTATAGTTAATAATACTGTATTGCATATTTCAAAGCTGCTAAGAGAGTAGTTTTTAAAAGTAGTTATCTCAAGAAAAAGAATTTATAGGTATGTATGGTGTCAATGTTAATTAGACCTATCGTCATGATCATTTTGCAACATAAAAATACAAATCCTTGTGTTATATACCTAAAATGAATAAGTTATGTCAATTATACCACAATAAAAATAATATAGCTCATATAGACACTGTAATCAATGCCTCACTCACCTGTGCATCTTCACATTCATTTTTATATTATGCATATATATTTACTTTTTCTTAGTTTTAGAATGTTCTAGAATAGATATTCACATTTTACTTGGAGGTTGATAAGGCAAGGGATATATCAAAGTTTTCTCACTGGTTCTCTTCTTTACAGCCCCTATGGCTGGCCAGAACCAAACATCCTTAGGATGAAACTAGCAGCAGTGGCAGTCTAGGGATGATTGGCAACTATTTAGCTGATACTTTCCTGCTACGTTACAAAAGTGCCAATGACTTACAGCATCAAATCCCAAACAACTTGCCATCCATCAGTGTTTCTTCCCATTTTTTCTGTTTCCTACTGCTTCCTGGGCTCATAGACTTTATACTATGGAATTCCCTGGAACTGCCAATGGTCCAATAGAAAATGGAAGCTTTGAAGGGATACACTACCCTCCCTGGCTTAGGTTTCTCTGCAACTTTTATCTCTTCGATCAAATGACTTCTGCTATAAATGGTGCCATTAAATCATCAGGAAGAGCTTTCCTGAGCATTTAATTAGATATATCAGTGTTGGCATGCCAACCCCCTTTTCAACATGATACAAGTCCAACTTAAAAAAACATCCTTGTTGTACCTGGACCCTGTCCCAAGAGGCAAGAGAGCTCACTGCTGAAGTAGTGTATAATTTCCATCTACTAATAGATTCTGTGTATACATAAATATGGTTGGATGTAGAAGGCTGTTTGAGCAAAATCAGTCAAGAAACAACGGATATCAAGTCACTATAGGGGTAAGAGAGGGGTCAGATAGATATAAGAAGTGACCCATATTCTTTATGGATTTGCAACAAAGTTAGAGATAAAAATTTTGTTACTGTTTTGTTTTTGTTTTTTAAGTAAGGGTCTTTTAATAATAGTAATTTGTGACAAGTGCCAAATGTCCTGGGCCTGTGCTATATTCTCAAATGCAGGCATATGCCATCATTCTCACCACTAAATGAACTTAAGCACTGGCTTCTCCCTGCTCTGAGCTTGAAATGGAGACAGAGTTTGAACAAGACTTGTTTAAAATTGGAGGTCACCCCAGAACAGGGTTTTTCAGTCTTGGCACTACTGACATTTTGGACTGGATAATTCTCTGTTGTGATGGGGCTGCTCTGTGTGTTGTAGGATATTTAGCAGTGTCTACGGCTTCTACCCACTAGATGCCAGTAGCTTTCTCCCAGTTGTGGCAACCAAATCACATGTCCAGACAGTGCCAAATGGGAGGCAAAATTTTCCCAGGGAGACAAAATTAACCCTGATTGAGAATCATTGCAGTCGATTATTCTTACAGTGTTTGCTTTGTGTCATTAACCTGGCGATTTCCCCCTCCAGATCTCCCTCTCTTGTATAGTATAGTTCCAGGTTAGCATTGACTGCAAGAGACATTTTGCATGAGAATTGGAAGATAAAGCATTAGCTGTTTGGTAATGCTCTGAAGTTTGGTGCAAAACCCCAGTCATTGTGGCAGTCCTTGCACATGTCATTGGTCTGCTCACCTTGTTGGCACAGGTGACACCCAGACCTGCAGCTCCTCTAGCACCTGCCAGATCTCCTTTAGCTTATCTGAGTCCTATAACAAAGGGCACCAGCTTTTCTTCACGATTGCTAGTTTAGCTAACCTATAATGACTTCGGGCTCGACACTAGACACAGCGGCAGCAGCCTGCACAGACTGCTTCACCAGCTCCCACAACTGAATAAGCAATAACCTCTGTAATCATTCCTTTATTCTGTGCCACTCATAAAAGTTTACTTCTGTGATTGAGCTGACTGATAGGCTTATAAGTGGAGATGTCAGGTTGTAGTAACATTTTGGAGGAGGACTAGAAGATTGCCAACATTCATTCTACCTCAGATAATTAGTCTATGCCAAACCAGGTGGTCTCATTCCTGTTGCCAGGGACTGGTTCGGAGATGGGCAGAACTAAGTCAGTTTAAGCCATCAAGTCACAATGAGAAGCTTGCTTGAGTTTACTCAAAATGAACAGTTAGTCTATCTCATTCAACTAGAAATAAAAACTAAAGTATGCTGAACCAGTTGCTGCTGGCAGCCATCATGTGATCATGTGGGGACCAGCTTTAGGATAAAGCTGATACTATTGACAGCAAAGAAAGAAAAAAAAAGGAACCTCAGTCTGAAAGGATCATTGAACTGTGGAATCAATAAACCCTGAAGACTTCCCTACTTCTGAACTTTTCTTTGCATGAGATAATAAATTTCCCTATTGTTTAAGCCAGTCTGGATGGAATTGTCATGTTCTTAAAGTAGCTTTAGAGTTTGGTTTTTAGACCTTGGTTACAAATTATTCTCACTTCTTAAAGATGATCTAACCTGGTCACCCTGGGGCGAAGAATCCATTTTTTTTTTTTTCAAATGCGATAAACTACTGCTATTCAAATCAGAACTGGAAGTCTGGATGGACTTTCCTGCTTCTACAAATTTCATCTGAGTTCTCACTGCCTCCTTCTCTCAGCCTACATTTTTGAGTTAAAAGGAAAAGACAAACAAATTTTAGCTACACTTTTGAGTTAAAAGCAAAGGACAAACAAATTTGGCAAAAATTCAGGCATATATGACCTTGCTTCCATCAGGATCAGGATTTACCTGAAAGATCTGGGTCTTCTCCAACTATAATCAAGCCTTAGCAGTCCTGGGCCACCCACAACCAGCAGGAAACAAGCAATAATAGAGGCAGCAAATTAAAACCCTCCCCAGCATATTATACATTTTCTTATTGGGGGCTATCCTTGTCAACTAGAAACTTTTGGATTGTTGTTATCCACTCTTTGGACACTCAATCCACAGGGACAGTGAGCGGGATGAAATGGGAAAGTCATAGAGGGGCTGCTGCTGGCAAAAGGTGTCCCTGTCTTCAAGTGGATACTGTAGTGAGAAGGGTCCTGGCTGGATTTCATCGCCCATTCACTTCCTCTGCCTGGCACCTCTGCACCAAGACACAGCGGGTACAGCCCTAAGCGATGCCCTGGTCAGGAATATCGGAATTAGACAAACTGAGATTCAAAGCCTTGTTGCTTTTACAAGAAAGTGGGCATGTCATGCAACCTCTCAAAGCTTCGTTGTTTCATTAGTGAAATGAGAATAGGAGTATCTATAATCAGCACGGCACTTGGTAGAAACTCAGTAAAGCCTGTTTTCTCTGTCTTCTCCTCCTCCACTTCCGCATTGCTTTTGCTGACCTTTCTGACCTACCACCTCCTCCTCCTCTTTGGTATTCATCAGACCCCTCAGCTTAGTGGGATGGCTTGTCCTATCTGCAGTTGCTCACACTCCGGCAGCTGGAGGTACTCATATTATGAAAAGCCTGCATCAATCAATACTTTCTGGCTCTGTAAACAGAGGGAGGCATACAGCCCATAGGGCCAGAGTGTCACAATTCTCCAGGAAGAAATGGAATAGCCAGGAAAACTCACTGCTATATACTAGTGATGTCTTTTCTGTAAATTCCCTTCATGCCTGACTCAGGGCACCTAAGCCTAATGTTTCAACACTGTCCACACCAGTGATTGTCAAATTCACTCATGGACTAATGGCTTGAAAAAAGTATCATATGCACATGGCTGTGATCCAGCAATTCTGGGCTTAATTCTGCTCTCCTGTTGATTAACTGTGTGACTCCAGATAAGCCATTTCAGCTCAGTTTCCTCCAGAACCTAATTGGGGGATTATCTCACACCATCTCAGATCCCGTATCATCTGGAGTTAAGAGCAGAATAAATGCACTATGAAAAGTGCCCTCCTCTGGACTGTTTTAACGGTTCACTGTTTTTTAGACTGGCTAATCCCATGAAAGTCTTGGTTTCCTCAAGAGTCAAACACTGTGTGTACTAACTCACACTACTGAAGTGTAGCCTATGTTTGGCTAATTGAATATCATTATAAGCTATGAAAGTGACCCTGCATTTCAAAATGCCTGTTTTTTATTAAGAAGCGTGCATGTATATGTGTATGTATATATAATCATTCAAAAATGTGCTATAAGAAAGCAGCTGTCTTAAGTATATTTCTGGGGGAAAGCCAGTTGTTTGGGAATTGGGATGCATTCTGCCACTTATTAAAAGAAGCAAAAAAATAAAAGAGAAAAAGAGAGATGAGAGGCACAAATATATTGACAGATGAGAAGAATAAATGTTTTTGTTGCGTGCATCATGCAGAGGTGTCGCACACATCAAATTATGACATAACTGTTGGAGTAATGGCTGCAGCTGTTGCCTTTGTAAAGTGATCCACAATACCCCACTCTACTAAATGCAGCAATGTGTCCAAGTCACTTCACCCAATGAGGACAGCATAATCCCATGCCACGTGAGCTCTGCACCAAACGTGGCCATGTTACAGCAGCAGGATCAAGCCAGAAATAATCACATCCTTAAGAAAAAAAATCCCTTGTCTTACACACTGAATTCCCTTCTTAAACAAAGCAAGCATGTGAATGTGCTAGTGAATAAGAAAATTCCTTGAAGAATTGCCAAGTAAGAGCACAGGGTAAAAATTCCATATGTTGCCCCCATTTCCATTGGGGTAATAACTATTAGAAAGAAAATAATGACTGGCGAAAATAGGAAGACGCTGGTGGGCTGTAGTCATTCATTCATTTACACACTTACTTGTTCAACAGATATTTCTTGAGCATGTGTGCCAGGAACCAGGCTATGAACCAGAAATACAGCGGTGAGCTCAAAGAGGGAAGTAAACATTGAACAAATAAAAACAACAATAAAAAAATGAATTCACTGCCATTGTGAAAACTGCTTTAAGGAAGAAGAACTGGCACTATAAGTATGCATTACAGACTGTATTTTCTCTTTGAGAGCAGGCTGAAGTGTACAAGCTTACAATCACTATCAGCTAACTTTGAATGACAAGAGACGGGAATTGGTGCCCAGAGAACTAGAAGTTCCATTGAGGATTTTTAAAAATCATCTTTTAACATTTCATTTGATAACATGTTCCTGTTACTGAGTATTCAAATTTTGGCAGTGAATGTGTCAGAACTACCTTCTAAACTCAGCAAGTGATAAGCACTAAAGGTAATTGTAGATATGGGGGAAAACCCCTTGATAAAAAAATACACTTCCCTATATTTGAGTTGTTTCATGTGACAGCCAAGATCATAGACTCTCGAGCCAGCCTGCCTGGGTTCAAGTCTGTCTCCACTGCTCACTAGTTAGAGAAATCAATTTACTTAAACTCTCAGCCATGGTTGCCCTATTTGTAAATCGGAAATAACTCTATTTCTTCCCTGATAGGATTGTTGTGAGGATTAGAGAATTAAATACCCTTAAAGCACTTTAAATAGCACCTGGATCATATTAAATGCTACGCTGGTGTTGCTCTGATTACTGTTATTTGAACCTGAAGCTAGGACCTCACACTGCAACTAAATTATTATGGCCTAATTATTCTATTTATTGTTATCTGGGAATCACTCAGATTTGGGTTGTTCCTTAAACTCAACCTTGGATCTCTGCTTCTTCCAGATGTGAAAATCTCTTGACCCTTATACCTCAATTATTTTCATTCTATCCATCAAAATATGCAGCCAGAGAGATTTTTGATCCATTTCTACCCATGAGTAATCATTTTCCCATTTGTCAAGTTTTGTCAGGAATGATTTTGCTAAACATGCTGTCTTCTACATGGGCCAGAAGTCACATGGCAGAGGTGTCATAGGGTACCCCCCATAACTGCCATTTCATTGTTTAAGAATTAAAACTAGGTGGAAGACTATAGTGCCTAACTCCCCCAAACCTCAATGCATTCCCTAGCCACATGGCCACCTTCAAGGACTATAAACAATTAGGAAGAGCCATGGAGAGGTCAAGCACCAGAATATATAACCTTTGCCCTTGAAGATCACATAAGCTATATTAAGTCCTAAATGAAAGGAAACATCTTAGTAAGTCAGATAGATAATCAGTTATTTGGCCTTTGACTTTCCTTGTTCCTGGAGAGATAAGGACATCTTTGACATCTTGGAAGCAGACTGGATTACTTGAGTAGATGATAGAGAAATTCTTATTGAGTTTTAATCATTTGTGTATTCCCAAGTTCTTCCACACAAGGAGACTGTGAATGAAAACAACTCTGAGGACGTGTAAGCACGATGGTTAATTGTGTATGCAGTAAATACAATTTGCTCCTGAAGAAACAGTTTGCTGTTTATTCACTAGAGGAAAAAAACCCAGCTTGATAACACTGACAGAACAGGAATATAGTGAGGTAGGTTGATGGAAAATCCTATTGAAAATGCTTTTGAAAAGACAAATAAAAGAAACCTGATTTTTTCTTCCTTTTGTTAATCTTCATCCTTTTTCCTCATCTGGTCTTTCCTTCAGCTTATTCATCTGTAGTGTTGCAAGAGACTTTTCCCAAAGAGAGTTTTCTGAGGCATGTCAGCTAATTAATTATTTTTCAACATTTTTTCTATACCTGACCTCTGATCTCCTGGCAGCCCTACAAAATATTTTGTTGCATTCTTCATTCACTCAAGAAAGATTCTGGGAAGAAGTGATTAATTGAAAAATGGGGAGAACTACATTGCCTCGAGACACACAGAGCATATCAAAATCATTCAGCCCCAAGTTCTTGAATCCACTGCTGTTTTCCTTCCATGTGCATCAGCCCCATGGGAACCTGGTACATCTTCTGGCTCAGCAAGAAGCCTCATTTGGGTAAAGGCAGCAAGCAAAGACAGTTTTCACCCCTATGTGCTGCATGTTAAAATCCACCTCTCTCTCATTACTTTTACTTTTGGTTTCCAAAACAAAGACTTGGTCCTGCCTGACAGGCGTCACTTATCTTTGGGTAGCAGGCTGGTAATGACTGTGCCCATTGCTGATGCTGTAAACTAGCTACAGCTGTTGTTTTGAAGGTACTGTTTGTGCACCTGTTGCCTCTATTTGACAGAGACTTGTCTTCGAAAACATACTGCTTTCCCTCTTGTCCATCCATACCAGAAACACTTTTTTTTTTTTTTTTTTTTTGATTTCTGAGGGTCTTTCCGATGCAGTATGTTGTTGGATATTTTGCTATCCTGGTTTTCCATTTGATGATAGAATTGAAGTGACATAGATGCTACTAGGCATGGGGAAGGGAGGGTAATTTTCTTTCTGGGGATAAAGAGTGCACTCGCTAACTCACCATAAGTCATAGGGAGTGATGTCTTTTTCACTGAAGTGCAGTTCTGCCCACAGTGCAGAATCATTTTCAGCAACTGCCAGCACTGCCAAATAAGGAAGCTAGGGCCAACTTTATGTGTGCCTTTCAAGGCTCCATGCTATAATTATAACAGTTTGCCTTTCTGTGGTGGGCCTGATAGCATGGCCAAAACTCAACACATAGATAAGAAGCTGGGCTTTTGCTTGCTATAACAGGGGTCCCCAACTCCCAGGCCACGGACTGAACTGGTACTGGGCAGTGGCCTGTTAGGAACCAGGCCACACAGTAGGAGGTGAGTGGCAGGGCAGCGAGAGAAGCTTCATCTGAATTTGCAGCCACTCCCCAGCACTGGTATCACTGCCTCAGCTCCACCTCAGATCATAAGGCATTAGATTCTCATAGGAGCACTGGTCCCTGGTGCCAAAAAAAGTTGGGGACCACTGCTGTAGATTAAATTCCACCGTGACTATGTTTCTTGAACATTCAATGTATACTGACTCTATACTGTACACATGCCCAGTTACCCCAAATTACATTGCACACACAATATTCAATGTTGCAATGAACTGAGCACATCAGTTGAAGCCATAAGGGGTCCAGCCTTCCAAAGTTTTGTTTTTCTTGTCTACCCAGAGCAGAATCTTTCTCATTACAGAGTTATGAAATGGGAATCTTTCCTTTCTTATGAATAATAAATACAATCAAGAAAACTAAAAAATATTATGATGGGTTCCTGCAATTGGCACTGCCATTTAGTCAGCAGAAATAAAATTATTTTTTAAAAAAATCAATATGCTTTGTGAAACTTTCCATATTTTTAATTCACTTACAACAGATAATTAGTTCATATATTTAAATTAGCCTGCTGAATTTTATTCAGCAATTTTTAAAGGCGATCCTGAGCTATTTTATTCTTACATTAGATCAGCCACCAACACAGTACATAGAGACAGTTCCTCCCCCTTTAAATGGCTCTTTAGGGCTCTGTTCCAGGCAAATAATCTGAATAGTTTCCTTTCAATGCCATGCATCAATTTGCCAGTGAATTTTTAACCTGTGTGAGGGAGGGGACAGAAAATGAGGGAGGAGGAGTCAGAAAGACAAGGGCTCAAGGGAGCATTTGGAACCAGAAAATTTCATTTGGTTTCACCATGATTGACTGTGGGTGATGTCTGGTGAGTGTGCATGAGTTAGTTTGTTACTTGTGAAATGGGAATGCCATGTATGATGCAAAAGCCTTGCCCTTAAGAACCAAGTTTAAGCCCAATGTATCATTTAAATAAAAATATATCACCTTTCAAGGGGAGGAGGAAGAAGGCAGGGTAAATTTTCTTTTTCTCGTTTGATTTTTTTCACAGTATCCCAAGTAGGAAAGGGTCCTTTTTACCGAGGCGTCGGCCTTGCCTTTCAGTCTTGCCTTTGGTTGTAAGGTGCAGAGAAACTGACTATGGGTAGATATAAATATCATGCAACATCTCATTCTTACTTAAGAATCTTCTTTCTTTTCCATTGTTTTCCTTTTCCTCTATCACTAATGAATTTCACATCCTCCTTTCTTCTGATCACCTTTCCTTCTTTCATTTCTAGCATTTCCCTGTTCCCCAGCAGAGTTTGCTTTCTTTCCTTTTCTGTGTCTGGTCAGTCCTTCAGGAACCATCCCCCAACCACAGCCCATCTCACATGAGAATGTTCTTGCCATCACATTTTCAGCAGGCAGGGCACATCATGACCATGTCTATATTAAGGAGGGGAGGACAAGATTGTTTACTTTCTCAGAAGGCTAAACATCTCGGCTGGGAGTCCTTGACTATGTGCTTAAGGACACAGACAGAGAGGACAAAGGGCAGCAGAAAGTGCTCCTGCCACTGTGATTTGCATCTGAGTTCAATTCAGCCCTGCTTTAAAGAGTCTCATTTGAATACACAGTACATTAGCTCCACTCCTGCTTCAGATCCAATATGGGAAATACATTCATAGCTCAGTAACCTCTCCCGACATAGTCGAGACAGTTAGGGGAGAGGGTGGGGTGGAGGATCCAGCAACTGCAGAGAAATTGTATTTGAAATGAATATCTTTTCATCAAATGCCTATGTATCCCTCAACTGCACTCCCATAGGAGATTTGCATATTTTTTTCTTACTAATGGAAATAAAGATAGGATGAAGATTTTGTTTTGCCCATTTAAAAATACTGCTTTGCCCCTGGTGCTTAGGGGCTTCTAAATATGCAATGGGAAGAAATGGATTGTTAGACTAAAGGAAATCAGAAGAATTTTAGATGCCGTATCTACCATTATCATCTGTGTAAGGAATTCTGACTAGAAATTGCCTCCAGAATACTTTCTGACAAAAAATTGATAAGTAGATTTATAATATAAAGATATGTGAATCTGGGCATATAAAGGACGATGGATCTAAACTAAATCAGCCTGCAGAGAGCCCTAAATTATGCACGAGGTTGAAATGGTATTAATGCACATTGTCTAGTCCCTTTCTTCTCAGTTTTCATGGGGAACTCATATATCTTCTGGTCTTTGTGTATATTTTCCTAACCCTTTTCTTCTTTTAGCCTGGGAAAGCAAGAGGATAACTAAACAATGGGAATGTATAAATATAAGGAGGGTGAAATTGACAAATGTTTGAACCCTGGAACAGCTCTTTATATATCTAGTTAATGCCTATATATTTGAAGTGTAATAATAATAAGGTAATGATATTGACTTTTTAAACAAACGTGCCAAAAGTAGTATATAGCCTAGGCTTTTTTACATGTTGATGCCTTAAGAGCAGTCATCCTAGGAGGCTTTAGCTTTTAGTTTTTACAGTGGTTTTTTGTTTTGTTTTAACATCATGGTGGCAATTGTTACTAAAGACTACAATTTTCTATTGAATATTGCCAATAGAGAAAACTTTTTGTCATTTGACTTTTTGTCATTTGAGGATGGGTTTAATTTTTGCAAATAGCCAAATATTATCTGGATCAGGGTAACTAGTCAATGAGCAACTAAGTGTTAGTTTAAGTTGGATCCTCCATAAATGTAGCTGTGGCAATGCAAAATGTCTTCTGAGCTTAAGTGCCTGGTAGAAAATGCAGAACATGTGGAAATTCATACGCACTGTGCCTGACAGTCCCCATGCCTTTAATCAAATAATTCAGCATTAGAAGAAACCTTAGAGGTTACAAAATTCAAGTCCTTAGTTTAGGGAAATAAAAAGGCCATAATGGTGAACTTTTACTTAAAACAATGTTTTTTCTTGACTATAGAAGTTTAAGTAATTACAATTTTGTTTAAGTAGTTCTTAAATACTGCAAACATTTGGATGCTGTTCATGTGTGTTTGGGGTGGGGGGGTCAGTGTTTGTAACTGTAAGACATAACTTTAGGGTGTCTGCCTAGGTCTCAACTAATTTCTTTATGTTGGAACTGTTCTCCTCTACTCCACATCTAATTTTTGAAACCACAGATGTGGAACCCAGTCAGCCATGTCTGGAGGGTGGCCCTGCCTTTGGAAGTGGCTGATTGAGCCAGTAAAAATACCTGACTAAAGGCAGGCCAATCAAAACCTCTCTTCTAGGAATTTTGAATTGGCGCTTAGGCAGTCCTTCGATATGGCTGGATCTAGAAGATATAGAGTCAGGAACTAAAGTTTTTCATATTGACTAGAGAGCCAAGAAAGCTAATTTAGAGAGAAAGAAAAACTAATATAGAAGACAGGAAAAAAGAGATAAAAATGAGATTAAGGGAGAGAGCACTGCCCATGTGTCTAAGGGCTCCAGTTCCCAGTTAGAGCCTACCTGAAGCCTGATTGTATAACTGCCCTTATGTTCCTTGAGCTACCACTACATCCTTAAATGATATCTTTTAAATGTTTCTCTTTTTTAAAGTTAGATCGAGTTGATTTGTTACTTGCAATCCATCAGGTCATACCTAGCAGATTATGCAAATATACCAATCCCCAAGAGGGAATTTAAACAGCCAATCTCTTTTAAGAGTGAAAGTTTTTTTCATGAGCACCTGATGGACTCTTTGAGAGAAATAGGAATGAGATGAAAGTCAGCTCTTGGAACATGAGAGTTGAGTCATCTGTCAACCGCAGTTTTCCAGAGAATACCAGGGTGAGCAGGACTCGCTGAGGTATAGGAGAGTTGAGGTATCTGGACCTTTGTGGGAAAGTGACAATTTTTAGCGTGGGCTTGCATGGTCCAGTGAAAAGTTCTTATTTGATACAGTCCCAAGGAAACTGAGAAAAGCAACTATAACATTGTCATTTTGTATTCAACTCATTCAACAGCAGCCCCTTCATTGCCTAGTCTAGAGGATAAAAATCCAAGCTCTTATGATGGACACAGAAGAATCGGCTCCCTACCATCATCTTCACTTTCATCTTCCAGCTCACCCAGCCTCATGCTGTAGGATCCAGAAACATGAGTCTGTGAGCTTCATCCTTCCCCACTACATACCTCCATGCCTGTGTACATGTGCTTCCCCTCTGCTTGGAATGCCCTTCACGCTCTACCTCTCCCTCCTCCATCCTGGCTCCCCACTCCCTTGGCCTAGAAAATTTCTACTCAGCTTTTCAAATCCTCTTCAACATTCTACTCTGGGAGGCCTTCTCTAGCCTTTCTCTACCCTAGGATGTAGTTAATGCCTTCTCTCTTCAAACTTCTTAGTACCATATTAATATTTCCATTCCGTTCTTTATTGCACTGTATCATAGTGATTTGTTTATATGTTTTCTTCCCACCTAAAATGTGAGTAATGTAAGGGTAGAAACCATGTCTCAGTCACTTTTGAATTCCCATCAACTAACAGTGGGTGCTCAATTATTGATCTATAGCAGATGATCTGGTAGCTAACACCTTTTTTATGTGTTCAATAAATGTGGGGAAAAAATGAACTCTTCTGAGGAAGCTTTAAAGTATCTGTTCCAGAATCATCTTTTACCTTAGTGAAAGTGACTATTGAAACTTCTTGCATTTTTAACCATGTTGCCTGCTGCTTCCCCATGAGGTTAAATAGAAATTCCATACATGAGAGTTATAAGGGCCAAGTTGCTCAAAAGGGCTGTTTCTGGATGAGGCGTTTCTACCAGTTGTGGGAACCATGATATTAAATACAAGTGTCAATTACTTTCCCCTGGTTCATATAACGTTCCCTAATATTACTGAAAGAGGATTTAAACAGGTACAGATATTCCCTAATATGTCTGAAAGAGGATTTACCTGAGTATCATTCCTGTTTCACAGGAATGATATCTGTCTTTTGTTTGACATCGTATGCACAGCATCCAAATACAAAGAAAGTAACCAATAAATATGTGTTCAGAAACAAAAGATGGAAGGAAGGGAGGAAGAGTAGAAGAAAGAAGGGACTTTATAAGAAAAATTTTAAATTACTTGAGAAAACTATATTCACCATCTAAAATGAACCAGGCACAGCAAAATCACAGTTAAGTGTAAATATACATAGTAAATGATAAACATTATGTAGTGTGATTTCATTGTTTCATAAGCATTATCCTTTATCAAGGTGCTGGCAAAGGTCTTAGTTTAAGAGGTGCTGGCAGGCTGTGATCAAGGTCATTGTGTGGTTCTTTATCTCCAAACCAACTTTCTCCTTTGAAGATCCCACCCTGGCACTGGTGCTTTGGTGTTTATTTCAAAACTCTCTTAGTTTCTCTGAATAACTGAACAGCCTGTCCATAAGCTTTAGCTTTCCTCTTCAAAAGTACAGAGTTTAGTGTTTTACTTCTGTTACTCATGCAATGGTGGGTTTATTCACAGTTGTTCTTGCCCCAAACCACATAACTCTGGAGCAATTGGAGGCCAACAGAGCTATATATTTGTCAAATGCTCTCCTCTCTGAAAATACCTCCTATCTTTGTACAATAGGAGTGGTATAGACATTCTTAGCTTTTGGAGCCCACATGTCCACAAAGAATATCTTTGAGGCTGAATGTGTCTCCTTCACTAAAATTCTCTTTCTTCTGTAATTATTTCCTAACTCACCTTCAAATCTTGCCTTGGCTTTAGAGAAATGGTTTAAGCTTTTCAATAAAATGTTGCCACAAGTCTTTTTTAATTAAGTGTTTTGTGTCAACTACAGATGCATTAGATCATGAACTGGAATCATGGAAGGTTTGAGCTAAACAGGTGGTATGAAAGATAATCTAACATATAACCTTTGTTTCATAATTGACTTAACTCAGCCTTAGAGAAACCAAGGGGCTTGCCTAAAACTATAAATGAAGCCAGTGGCAGAGCAAAGAATTTTAGTCACCTATATTCCAGGTCAGGTCATATCTTTATATTCTATCACATTATGTAGGAAAAAGGCAAGTAAGGTTAAACAGTACATGGCATGACAGTAAATGAGGCCAAGGTCAAGTTCTTCTGATATCTTCGACTGCAGGGATCTGAAGGCAAAGGTTAACAATGTGTTAGAGTGGTGAAAAGGTCTTTGAATTCCTATTTGGATTCTTAGTACTAAGATTCAATAGTCATGTGCCCTTGAGAAAAGTGTACCTTTCTGATCCTCAGTGTTCTTATCTATAAAAGGAACATAACAAGGGTGTCTACATCGGACAGCTGCTGTGAAAATGAAATGATATTGGTACAATGTCTTCCAGGCCCTCTTGGTCAGTCAATCACCACATAGTACTTAGTGATTAATTTCAATGTCCCGTGTACCCCACTTGGGGCCAGGAGCAGCGGGGGAAGCCAGTGAGGCACTTGTCTTAGGAGCAAAAGTTAAGGGGTCAAGAAAAACTAGGTGGTCAGATAAATGATATCTAAACACATTTTTTTAAAATAAAAATTATGCAAAAAATTCTATAGTGAACAAAATTTCAAAATGTTAAATAAAGACCAGATTGGTATTACTGATTTTTCCCTTTTGCTTCAGACTTAAAACAGCTAGGCCTGGCACAGGACTGAACTTTCTGGGCCCCTCACAGTCCTCAGCACATACACCAAATATGTGTTGACACTTGGGTGATTGTAGAATAACAAAATCAGCTCGGTTTAGTCAGTTGTTCCACAAATTGTTTATATTATATGCCAGGCACTATTCTAGGTCCTGGAGATATCCAGGACAAATAACCAGACAAAACCCTTGCCTCCATGGGTCTTGCATCTAAGTGGGGGAAACACAAAATAAAGAAAGAAATGAAAAAAAAAAAATCCATAGTATGTCAGATACAGCAGAAGAGAAGATCAGGTATTCTATGGGTGGAGCTAGGAAATGAAATTTTAAATGGTGGTCAGAGAAGGCCTCACTGAGAAAATGACAAATGAGCCAAGACCTAAAAAGTGAGGAAGCAAATCATCTGAAAGGAAATCATCCCATGCTTGTGCAAGAGGCCTGAAGATGGTTGTTCCAGGGTTAGCCAAGAGAAACTGGCAGCTTCACTGTCAGAGCGGAGGGCTTTCCGTAGGTGGTGAGTAAAAAAAAATCTATGCCTGGCAGCATTGGGAATAGAGACAGCAAACTCTATAACAAAAGGGAAAACCCTGATTTTGGTGCATGAGTGGATACTTGGGGAAAAAAAAGGAGTGTTCTGAAGGAAAAAAAGGGAGGTTTGGTGAGCAGCCAGTAGTGTCTGCATTAGGAACTCATTTCTTAGTAAGAATGTGAGATGCGGTAGATTCCTAGAAGAAGGGCTTCAAAGGGAAGTGATAGTACTGAGAGTAAAAGCAGGAAAGAAAACAAGACAAGCTTCTGAGTTTGAGGAAAACAAGTACTTCTCACTTTTTAGTTCTTCCTGGTGATTAGAAAGAAGGCGTCACCCTAGGAACTGGAATTGGAGCAAATACTCCCTGATCTGCACTTTAATCTCATATTAAAAAAAAAAACAAACAACAAAAAAAAATTAATTATTCCAGTGGCTAACAGAGGTCTTCCTTGTCCATGCAATGTTGTCTATAAGATTATAGTATGGAGTAATAGGCAAGGAGTCCAACTTGAATATCTCGAGGCTTATATCAGCAAGCTGGATAACACAGATAAAGCTATGATTTTTTGTTTTGCAAATACCAAATTCTAAATATATGGATGATATGGATTGCAACGATGGGTACACAACCATTGTTCCAGACATCTTTGCAAGGTAAGAACAGTAGCATCCTTCTGATGACTAGTCTTTCTCCTAGTTTGCAACCAAGAAATGCCAAAAAACATTGACGAAGAAACAGAATTAATATCTGAAATAGTACTGCTATGCCTAGATATTTGGTGTTGGATTTTGCCATGGAATAGTGGCTTTATACCATTTAATAATGAAATGTCCAGAATTCCAGGTGGGAGTGTCAATCTATAGCATTGTCAAAGCTTTTGAAAATGTTTACAGTTTATAGAACCCTACGTTCTTCATTTTTGTTCAAAACTATGTTGTACTTCCTCTTGAGCAAGTCTCTTCCCTGACCCAGAAAATGAATGAACACTGCTAAGATTTTTTCTTGGGCAAACTCATGGATTTGTGCTCAGAAGAAAGAAGACTCTAACTGTGAAGACAAACCTTATGTTGAGGAGGCAAGAAAGATCTAACAGACTCGCTGAACCAATACCTTCAGCAATGGCAGAGTGCAACCTTTTTCAAAATTGACTTTCTCCAAAAATTGTTTGGAAATGCTTAGATCTTTGGATTTAATTTTCAGGTTATATAAAATGTCATCTCGTGAAATTCTAAAATCTTATTTCATCTTATACATAATTTCTACTATGAAATAAAAAAAAGAACTCTGCTTGCCTTCATCCCAAATTTGCTTAGAGTAATGCTTCAAAGCTATCCTTTTCTCTAAACTTAAGAAGTATCTCAAAATTTTTCATATTACTAATATTCAATGATAAAATAGGAGAGGATATTAGTCAGGATAGACTAAGTTATGATACAGCTATAAATAAAACCTAAAATCTCAGTGGCTTCATTCCATAAATGTTTATTTTTAGCTCACACAAAGTTCAGTATGTGTGAGGCAGTCCTCCTTCATCTTGTCAGCACACCACCAGGAATGCGAGGCTCCCATGGTCACCATGGCAGTGGAGGAAAAACTGGAAAATCATATGGAGCTATTCTACCTACATCTAATGGCTGGAATTTGGTCACATGACCCCAACCTACTAGGGAAGCTGGAAAGGAAATGCACAGGAGCTTATGCATGCAGTGCCCTAATGAGCACAAACAGCTCTGCTTTAGTCTGCTTTGTAATTCCAAACACCCCTTTGTTCCTTCTTTTCCCACATAGAAACCAGTCAGTGATGCCCAGCACCCCCACCTCCGAGATCCACTGCATTCAGTTTAAAGTCCAGGAACTCTGAGTGATATAGAATAGTCTCTAACATGTGGTTGTGGTTGCTCCCGGGCTAGAGACCAGTGAACTTGAAAAAGATTAATCATCTGTCCCGTCCAATGTACAATGGTGGAGAAGAAAAAGAGATGCGAAGCAAGTATGCATCTGTAGTTCTGAAATCCTACTTGCCACGTTTTGGAGACCCTACCCAGGGAGATGGGGTTCCTTAATAGCTCTGATTCTGTCCTCTGGGATGGACTTTTCTTGTTTAGCATCTTCTCTGACCACACTTGAAATGGGTGTGAGGAATCTTCTCCTCCAGGCTGTTGCTTTCAACCTTTGCTTCTGCTCACGGAAAGTTGAGGACCAAAGGTTGTTGTACAGCTCAAATTGTCAGAGGCCATTTATATTCCAGGCTCGTGGTTTTTTGGTGGGAATACCTATTCTTCAAAAATTCAGTAGATGTTTGATTTGATTCTAATCAGCTCCATGTGGTAATAAACACATTCAAATGTGTCTTTCAGGCATAGTTCTCAAGTCCACTCTGTCTCTCTATTCTTACCTCTATTCCTATCACTTTCAACTTTTAATGTGGGCTACTTTTCAAATTTGGAAAGTCACTCCCTCATTCTGATCTGTTTCCAGTCACTTTACATTTTATTGGGGGTTTGCTGTTCAAACCTTTTTTAAACTCCACATTTTGGGAACTAGAAACAGTAGGCTTTTCCAAACCTACCATGGCTAAAATTTTTGGACCTGATTTCTGTTTGTAAACCAATCAGTTCTCTTCTGAGCTCATTTCTTTTTTATAATATCTTTCCAAACACAGCCAATAGTTACCAACACACAATACCAACATACTGTATTCCAACATTTCTCCCTCAAAGTGTCAGCTCAGTAAGCACATGGTCTGTCTTCTAAATTATTGTACATGACAAATTTGCCAAATATTTTGCTTCTGCCTAATATGAATCAAGATTTTTCTAGTCTCTGATGTTAGTTTCTTTACCACTAGTGGCCATCCACTAATCCAGTGTTCCATATGGATACCTTGAGTTTCAGTGATTTAACAAAACATATATTATTCCAGCATATACAATGTCTAATACATGACAGGTGACCTCCCTCATCTTATAACTATATCATCTTGAATACCTGGCTTCCAAGGTGACTGGATTTCAGGGTTAAAGGGCTGGACAGCCACATTGAAAACTTTAAAGGATGGTCATCAGCAAGAACCCCATTAAAGAGCTCCAACCTAACTGCAGAGTAAGTTAAGAAACATCATTTAGGATATGGACTTGGGGATGAAGCACTCGTCTCTGTCACATACATCCCCAAAATATCAAATCCAAAAATATCCACCAAAAAATTTAAAGTTTGGGCAAATAACTTAACTTAATTCAAGCATAACATCTGATGTACAATTGCCTCTCCTAAAAAGATTTGTAAAAACTCAATAAAATTATTTCTAATTTGTTCTAGGTTTTACACATAGGGATATCATATTCTTATTCAGGGTTTAGTATTTTTTTATGAAAGAATCACAGGAAGTAGTTTTGACCATTGGCAGCCATGCAAGTGACTGGTGAGTCACAAAACCAGAGGGGCAAGCTTCTGCTCTGAGGTAGAGCCCAGATTTCTAAACATCAAGAAACCGGAGTGAGTGAGTGTTGAGGATCAGAGGGAAGATGCAATTGCAAAGAAATGTTCGTTGTCTTCAGTTTCATTTTAGGAATCCATAGGATCACTGTGTATGGGGGTGAGCCTCTGAGGTTATAGGTCAGGATGAAGCAGACAGTAGGATCCTCTAGACTTTTACACATTTCCTGGAATTTGCCTCCCTACTTCCAATCTCAATCACTCCTTTTTACCATTTTTATTATATTTGCAACTCATTTTTGTTGACTTATTTTTCATCTTAAAATATATCCTTGGGTTAGAATTCCCTTTTTATTCTAGATTTAAGACTTCATATCTCAAATAACATTTGGCAGGAAGTTAGCAGAAACATATGGGTCTCAGCATTTTGATGCCCAGACTGGCTTCTGCCAACACATTTCTTTGCTGTCATATAGATAACAACAATGTTTGGGACTGTTGGGGAATCATCCGACACAGCTCGAGCTAAGGAATGCCACTGCCTAACAGCCTTTGTGTATAGCTGAGGACTTCTTATCCCTGAGTCTGAGAATTGTCAGGGGTGGGAGAGAGGCTGAGTAAGGCAGCATCCACTTCCTAAAGCTTCAGGAGCTCCAGGTAGTATCTCTTAACTTTAGGCAGCCCATACAGTGATAGGATGACTGAGACAGGAAAATGGAGGGGATCAATCAGAATCCAATCCAGAAAACAGAAACCACTCTAGTTTTTAAAAGAATAGAAGTGATTAGTAGCACAGGTAATGAAAGAGCTAAAAATCAAACAGGAGATGGTAAGGAAACCCAGAGATTAGGCAGAATAGGAAGCTATTAGTACCTTCGAGTGGAGGGCAATGGGGAAGACAAAGTTACCAGAACTTGGTGGAAGCTGGAACTGTGATGAGCTTGTCCAGTGGGATTCGGAGCCAAAAAAGAAACTCAGCCACTGCCAGAGACACCTCCTGAGGCTATTAGGGAGCTGGGAAATAGCCTGGCTTTACTTTCTCCCACCTTCAATCTTCTTCCAGTACTTCCTGCTAAATGAAACAGAAAGCAACAGTCACTATAGCCTGGAACACCAGCCTCAGGCATTAGGCTCCCTGCCATATAGATGGATCTGAGAGCAAATAGGACAGGGCTGACTTGAATAGGGTAGGAGGAATTAACGGCTAGGATGAAATAAACCAACCTACCCTGTGATCTGAAGTAGGTACATCCACTTCCCCATCAATTTTTCTTGAGCCAATTCAGTGTTTGGAATGTTGACACAAGAAGGAAACCAATCCTGAACACTTGGTATAATAATCTTGGTGCCATTTTATTTATAGGCAATTGGGACTCAAAGGGGTTAATTGCTATTAAGATATCAAGAAACTGTCTAATATTTTCAGGTTTCAGCCAAGGGAATTCTAAGCTGGAAAAAAAAATTTTTTTTAAAGCTGTGTGTGGAGAGTATAGGGGATGGAATGATGCCTATAAAGAGGCACAATCTACAGGTCAATATCTATGTCTTCAAAAATAGGAGGTGTGGTGCCAGGGAGTAGAGTGAGAGTAGAATATTATACAGAAACCATAGCAAGAATGTTTATATGATTAAATCAGTTCACTAAGGTTGGAGAAGGAGATTGAGCATCATGTCGAGGCATAAAAATCTCCAGGAAAAAACACAATAAGTAGTCATAATCATCAGAGCGCAAAGCTCAGCTGTGAAGAGGGGACTTCATTCACTCACCCATGAAGTGCTGACCAAACTATTCAAAGGCTAGAGATGCTAAATCTAACCTGTGCTTGCCCCTCAGATGTCTACAGTATAACAGGAAAGGACAGAAGTAACACAATCAAAATAAAATAGAATAAATAATATAACAACATAACATAAAGGAGAGGCATCCTAATTCCACGGAAGGAGCGATAGCATGCTAGAAATTTCTTAGGTAAGGGATAACTTTGACTTGTTAAAGAAAATGCAAATAGGAGTCATGAGAAGTGATTTTAGAGAGAACTAGGGACTATCTAACTGAACACATTTGGAAATCACATTAATTCACATCTTCCCCAAATCAGTGGGATGATATTGAAGGGTTTTAAATAGAGAAGGCACATGAACAAATATGGCTTTAGAAAGATGATGATGACAGTATAACAGATGATGAATTGGAGAGGAATCAGGCTAGAGGCAGGATAGAAGTTCAGGGATTGTTTCGATAAATAGGCAAGAAGTGAGAAGAATCTGGAATGAAGTATTAACAGTGAAAATGAATAGAAGAGGTGAATATAAGAGATTACTTAAGAACATGGATATGAGATTAAGATTATTAGGGACTATTTGAAAGCAGAAGTGGTAGAAAGTTAGGATTATGTCCAACTGTCAGGCTAGATAACTTTTCAGGTAGTTCATTATCTAAAATAGACAAGACAAAAGATGGGGTTAGTTTAGGACAGATTGGGTTTGAGCTGCTGTGAGATAATTCAAATGGACATCTTGCTAGGAAATTAGGAGAAATATCTAAATTGGTAGCCAATATTTGGGGGAATCATTGCCATTCGTTTGGGCCACTGGAGTAGAGAAATGCCATCGCCCAGGAGAAACATTGTGGAGAAGAATGCTGTGGTTGGACTTCTGGGGAATACCAACAACTAAGGAGATGGAAGAAGAGAACTGAGAAGGGCCAGTGTGAAAGAAGGAAAGATTTCATGGAGTCAATGGGAAAGATTTCAAAAAAATTATAATTGACATTGCCAAAATACTGGCAAGGTGATAAAAGCTAAAGTGTTTCCATTGGTTTTTGAAAATAAGAGGTCATTGGTGAGTTTTGCATTTTCTCTGGACTAGTAGAAATTGAGCTATGTGACCTTGAGCAAGAAATTTAATAATAATCCCTACTCACAGAGTCGTAAAAAATAAATGAAATTTCTGCCCACCCAGGAAAGGTAAGTCTCTCTCTCTGGAATTTACTTCTTTTAGGCTTATTTGCATTCACAGTACTCCAATATGTTTTTAAAATATATGACCTTGAAGAAAAGACAGACTTTTCAACGAATAATGTTAATGCTAGAAGAACTGGACATTCACATGCAAAAAAAAAAACAAAAAACAAAAAATGAATCTAGATACAGACCTTGCATCCTTCACAGAAATTAACAAAATAAATCTAAGACTTAAATGTAACACTCAGAACTATTAAACTCCTAGAAAATAGCATAGGAGAAAATCTAGATGACCTTGGGTATGGTGATGGATTTTAGATATAATACCAAAGGCACAATCCATGAAATAAATAATTGATAAGCTAGAATTTAGTAAAATTAAAAACTTCTGCCTTGCAAAAGACAATGTCAAGAGGATGGAAAGACCACAAACTGGGAAAAAATATTTATAAAAGACAGATCTGAAAATGAACTGTTATCCAAAATATACAAAGAACTTTTAAAACTCAATAAGAAAACAAAAATGGGTCAACGACCTTAGTAGACACCTCACCGAAGAAGATATACCAATGGCAAATAAGCATATGAAGAGATGCTTAACATCATAGCATCAGGAAAATACAAATTAAAATGAGATACCACTACACACTTATTAGCCCAAATCCAAAACATCAACAACGGAAGTCCTTGTCAGAATGTTGAATCATGCCAGCACTCAGAAATATGCTCTTCATGTTGAACCTCATATCAACTTCTTCATATCAACCTCTTCATATTCAACCTCTCTGGACAGCTTCAAGTTATATTCCCAGGCATGTTGTTCTAAAACGTGTTGGTATACATAAGCCCTTCAGTGAATAATTCTCATTCTATTCATACCACAGACAGTGCTTCTTTCTTGCACTACACTAAGACCTGGTCCTAGTTTTGTTATAGACCAGGGGTTAGCAAACTAGGGCCCATAGGCTGGACACCTAAAACCGTTGTAAAATTATGGAACACAGCCACCCCCATTAACTTACGTATTGTCAATGGCTCCTTTCATGCTATAGTGGCGGAGTTGAGTAGTAGAAAAAAAAAATCACATGGACTACAAAGCCTAAAATATTTACTATCTGACCCTTTAAAAGAAAGTTTAATAATCCCTAGTCTAAATCAACTCTTTGCAACAGTTTTTCTGCAGTGATGAAAATGTATAACCTGCATTGTCCAACCTGCTAGCCACTAGCCACATGTGGTTACTGAGTACTTGATATATTGCTAGTGTGACTGAGATAATTTTTTATTTAATTTCATTTTAACTTGTTTATAGTTATGTATGGCTAGTGGCTATTGGTTTGGACATCACAGGTGTAGAAGGAATGAAAGGAGTTGGGAAGGGGTACAGGTTTCTAGAAGGACAAACACATCGTAAAGTCAGCCGTCTTGTTAAGGATTTTGCATAATCTTTAGTAAATGGAAGGCTGCTTCCTCTAGCCAAGGGGAGAAGCCCACCCCAGCTGGTCTAGGGATCAGAGGAATTGGGGGGTTGACAGTACACAAGTACATTCACCCAGAAGTCTTCATCTCAGGTCTCAGGGTCCTGAATTTAGTGTAGAAGAGACTGCCACAGCGAATTCAACCTTTTAAAAGTTCCACTACTCTTTCATTTAAATCTTAGGCATAATTATTAGCATAGCCTTCTGAACACAGAAGATGAGGGTCTCTTTAAACACTGCCACTGAGGCGTTCTGGGTTTCATGCCATGCCCCAAATTGATAGATTTTTGCCTTGAGTCTTCTTTCTTTCCTCCTGTGGATGCTAACAACAGCCAACTCATTCCCCAATTCTCATAACTACCTGTGCCCCAGATCTTTCAAGCATTGGACCTATTGCATAAGCCAATACATTCCCTTCCACATAGTCCTCCTCTCAGTCTATCATAGCTGAAACCTAAGAAATTGTGATGCTATGCCATGCCAGAGGTAATCATTGCCCCACTTATCAGTAACTGGGGTTATTTCATCTATCCCATCAGTATCCCATTCTGAGTATCTGCTTCCTATAACTACTCTTGGTATCAACTTTCTTAGTCTGTGTTCCCCGCGAAGCAGACCCTGAGACAAGGATTTGAGTGCATATGGTTTATGGGGACTGATTCCAGGGGAGAGGGGTCAGTAAGTGGGAAAGCAAGACAGGAAAGAGTAGAAAGCTAGTGGATATTTCTGTGGACGTCAATTGGGATCAAATCCTGCTGTGACCCCGGGGAAACAGTATGGAACATACTCTGGACTTTTCCTCCTACATCATTGACTGGTTAATACTCCCAACATGTCAATTTTCCACCTTCCCTGTGCTTAAGATGTGATAAAACTCTCAGGTGGCAGGACAATTGAGGGCACTTACCATCTTTGTGTTCAGAAATGATGAGTGTTGGGGTGGTACGGGCAAGTCACCAACAGCATCTGCTACAACACTGAGTACATTTTAAAAGCCTTGAGTCCATAATTATAAACAAAGAGGTCTGGTCAAAGCACTAAAAGCAAAATCAAAACAAAATACACACATACATGCACACACATACACACACCCACACACGATCTTCTTGGTCACCTTTGGAGGTAACCAGTATACAATACTTCACTCTGACAATTGGCAATTGAAGGGCAAAATCAAGCTATGAACCCAACTTTGCTGTGTAAACTGTATTTCAGAGTAATCAATTAGCCATGGTCGATGAGGGAAAAGTCTTCTTTAAAGAAAAATTATCATTTCTCATCATCGTTTTATGGGAATGAAATAACACGAAGTCATTAATTTGCTTTAATCTATTTCAGAATAAAAAGGGAATTGATGAAACAAGTGAGGGGAAATCTTGATAAATGTTGAATTGATTTGAATCTCCTATGTAGAGGTTCACTCTACTATTCTTGTTTTTTGGTTTTTTTTTTTCTTGTTTTTTAAACTAAAAGAGAGAAAGTCCTTTTCTTTTCTCACTTCCTCCAGCACTATTATTAGCCTTCGGTTGCATACACATTCTTATAATCCTGATTACCCATTATTAAAATACACAAAGCAGTAAATAATGCCGTTGAACTGCAAGCTGCAGCATTTTTCCTAAGATGCAAGTTCCGAACAATGAAGTTTGTTTCTACTTTGATCATATAATAACCTTAAAATTTCTTTGATGAACTGACCCACTTATAGACAGCCAATGCTTGTTATGAAATCTTGCATGTAGACACACCTCATAGGTTTGTTGTGTGGATTTTTAAAACAAAGAATATAGAGCTCCCATCAGAGTGTCTGGCACATAGGTAAGGTAATAAGTGTAGACACTTTTTTTCACTGTCTTCTCCCCTTCCTAGACCTAAGTAGGAAAAGCTCCTTTTAGTTCCTTCCAAATGTAAATATATTACCTGAGAAGGGTACTAAGTTAACTCATTAGCACCTCCTAACACATGAGCAGAGTTTACCAGATTAACTACAGAAAACAAGATCCTGAGGCAATGGGATATCAGTTGCATAAATGTTGACACAGACAAGCTAGCATGGAAAGTAAATAAATAATGTTCTATCTTATATTGGTTTGGGGAGGTGCACTTTCTGAGGGGCTTTTGTTATCAGGCTCATTTAATCCTCAGAGACCTCGGTGTGAGAGAGGAGGCTCAATCAGCTTTAAAGCATGGACCCAGCCTCAAACAGCTCACAAATGACAGAGCTGGAACTGGAGTGCAAATCTGCTGATATGGAAGTCCAAAGGAGGCCAGAATGAAAACACTGAAAAAGAAGGGAACAGTTGGGCAAGATGAGGATTTCTTAAAGATGGAATAAGAGATGGGGTGCTTCCCCCTTATGAAGGGGGAAGTGTGTTTGCAATTTTTTTTTTGTTTTTAGACGAGGCAACCCTTGCTTGACCTCACAGATTGCAAGGACTTATCAGCTTACAATTTCTTAGTTTTTACACCTACAGCACCTGGTCTTCCTAGGTGGTCTCCCATTCAAGTACTAACCAAGCTCAACCATGCTTAGCTTCTTCCAAGATCAGACGAAATCGGGCATGTTCAGGGTGGCATGGCCGTAGACTGTGACTTTTGTTTCTATATTTGTCCCTACCTTATTTATACTGAATTACACATGGTACAGTTTTTTTGGTGACCTGGAATAGCTTAATATCCAGTTCTCAAATAAAGTCTCCAGAATATTCATGATTGTGTTGTTTTTACATACAGCTGAAAGCAAAATAAGATATCATTTTAAATTTCCTAAAAAACAATCTTCAAATGATACTAGCTTCATTTTTTTTGTATTCTTGACTACATATATGATATTCAATTTTTTTTACTTCCTTGAAAAACTATTGATAATTACCCCTGTTACAGTCACATGAAATCTAGGGCATAGTGAGTTTAAATATCAAAAGATAACCTATTTTTACATCTTTCCTGTGGAAAACGCTTAAAGATTCTTATATATTTTGCTGATTTTATAAGTCATACCTATTTGTAGCTTTATAAACTCAAACATTAAAGAAGTGTATAAATGAAACAGCAATGTTTCCCCCATAATCCCATTCTTTAGCATGAACCACAATTAATAGCTATGCAGCTCTTCTTCAGGCTTTTTATTTTACAGAATTTACGAAGCCCTTCCACATACTTCATCTCATTGAAACCTCACAACAGCAGTATTCAATTATAAATGTGAGATTGGGGAAATTGTTTTCCAGTGAACTTTAATAACCTTCTCACAAAAGGGAGCTACCATGACTGACTACCTTCTATTCACATTTTTGCAAACCCAAGCCTAGATTGATTCACTGTGACCTTTCATGCTCAATTCATATAGCAAAGAACAGACTGGGCTGTGGAGAGCAGAATCAATTCAAAATCTGCTAAGCATTTTGGTTCTATCAGCTACGGCCTTAGCTAAATGCAAAATATTTGCATGGGTAATAGATAAAGATGTAGCAATCTTCCAAAATACTCGAAAGAATGCATCTTCAAGATCACTAACACAGAAACATATGGGACCAGCCAGTCTAAACTGTGGTATAAAATTGAGTTCAAATTAGAGTAAATTGTGGTATCTCCTCCCATATAAGTGGGTAGATATATACTTCACACGTCAATTACCACTGGAGATAAAGTAACAGCTCTTAAATTAATGGAATAAAACAAGTCCCCCCAGGCTAACAGCACAGTCTTGGGGTTAGCTGCTTAATTAGTGGGGTCTTTGTTCTAATAGATCTTTTAGATAGGATCTTGAAATCAAGTCCGGGTGGGGGAGGAGGGAGGTAGAGAGAGCTTGGAGTCTTAGATGAATCCAGTTACCATATTTTTAAACTACACTAATGGAAAGATAAGGATTCCAAAAAGCCAAATTAACTTCATCTCTTAAATTAGTTTGTATATAACGAACTGTTTATTTTGGCCTGGGAAGTTACTTCAACAAAGCCATTATGATGGCCAAGGACTAACCATGATTAAATTTCACTCCAAGGACAAACTGAAGGATAGGGCATATTTTTTTAATCTTCATCTATTTTCTAAATCATGAGCAAAAATGTTTACTAGGTAAATTAGTCATCTTTACTATTGTGGCTTTAACGTTTGATGTCTGAATTCTTCTCTTTCAATTCTTTGGTTTCAACCTGAAGCAGGAAGAAGTGGCAACTGAAGTAGATTTGATTTTCACTGAAACAAAAAGGCAGCAACAAGTCTCTGAGCTCCCTGGACTCTGAACAAAATGCAGAATGACATGGAGTACTGTGACCTAGCTTGAAATGTTGTAATGGCCCTGATAGTGATTCATGTCTTCGCAAAACAAAGGGCTATCTCTCTAACCCTTCACAGCTTAGGCAGTGCCTCCTCCACTGAGCTGCCTTTGATGATGAGACTCTGGCAGCTGGTCTAAGAGAGAAAAGAACATTCAGGGAATTTTAAGTGGTTTGGATCAGCAATTGTCATATGCAATTGATGTTCATTTACATTTCACTAGCCAAACTCTAATGTTGCTGAAAATTGGAAAAAAATATTTCAAATACTAATCAAGCCCAATCCTATTTTAATGTAAAAAATGAGCTGTCTTACCTTTTTTCAGTCCTAGCCTCAGAGGGAGATTTAATATTTCCTGATAGTGCTTTAAATACTTTGCTGTTCAGACTTCAGTGAATCCACAATAATTACATCAGTTAAACCAGCTTGGTTTTTCCAAAGCTGTTTCAAGTTTAGGGTACCTTTGAACTTCTTATCATGGCATTCATCCTTTGATGTCAGGTTTCATAGAAAAGGGCCAATCCTCAGATAGATCACTTAACCATTTAACCCATTTACCTATCAATTGTTTATATTTTAATCTATCGACTTATTGGTCTACAATTTCCCAGCCTCCTTCTTTCCAGGAAGTTTAATTGCACAGAATCTAGGAGCCATATGCTATTCCCAGTGGAGAGTTTCAAGAAAGTCCCAGTGATTTTTAATTCCCAGAAGATCAAGCAATAAAGACTTCAGTAGATTATCATTAAGAACTTACTTAACATTTAGTGTCTAATTAAGCCTTTTATAGGAGCTTTTATTTTGTCATTTCTATAAAGAAGGCTAAAAAATTATCTTTGTTTCACAGGTGAAGAAAGTGTGAAATATCAATATACCATTGTGTTTTTTTTTTTTTTGAGAGGCGGTGGTGCGTGCCTGCCAGTTTCTTTAAGGAAAAATTAATTCTACTCACCCCTCATTACTCCCTCAAGAAATCCAACAATTTCATCATAGTTTTGGCTGCAATCAGTGTGCTCATTCTTACTGAACCACACTTTCCAGTAAAATGAGATCTTCTTGATATGCTGTATTGGCAATCGCAGGCTTCACTTCTATAATTGAACAAACAAAAGAGCACATATTTTCCTTCAGAATCACCAAAGAGCACTAAACACATTTACATAAAGCCATAAAGCAAGTGGAAGAATTAGAAGGCTTCCCCTCTGTGTGAGCAGTGGCAAGCCTAGTCTTCCTAGTCTACCATGAGGGTAGTAGGTATAGATCCTCTTTATTTCTCTAGATGACCACTGAATCCCCACAGCAGAATCTGTCTTAGCTTCCTTGAAAGTATAAAGAGTACCACTACAAACCAGTGGTCATATTCTGGAACTTTTTAGTTATTTTCCCCATAATTTCCTGTGTAAAAATAAATTAGAAGTCATAGAGTGGATGTTTATTAATAAAAAAAAGAAATTAGCAAAGAGGTAAACGTAAATAATTGTGAAATTAGAGCAGGCCTGCACAATACAGACATTTTAGAGTCCAGATAGAGGAGAGATGATAACAAGACAAGGTTTGCTCTGAAATTCTCAGTCAACATTTATCATGTTTTTCTCTTAATTTTCTAATAACCATTTATTATTTTATACTTGATTATCTCTTATAAATCCAAACTCTCGTTATTTAATGCTCTATTTTTTAATACTGCCTTACCCCATTTTCATGCTGCTCCAAGATAAATATCAGCAACTAAATTTTCTGTTTTCATTTTAAGTGGGAAAACTTTTGATGATATTAATAGGCTAACTTAGAAAAGGTTACCTATCGAGGCATAAATTTATACTGTGTGTATTATTAAAGCTAAGTTGAGATGCTATATGGTAAGATTTTCAAATTTGGGGTCAGAGGAAATAGGTCTAGTTCTGATTTTGCCCTTTAAGTTGTGTCTATGTCAGTTAGTGTTAGCTCTCTCTGTTAGGCTGATCATTTGCCCTAACTCCAAATTCACACCCTAAGTGTCATCACCTAGCCATATAATCCGAAAGCCTAGCCTTCAAAGGTGGTTCCAGCAAAGATATAGCTATCTAAATTTTTCAAGAACACCAGAGTATTCTTAATCAGCTTAATGCATATTAAAATAGGTTTTTATTGGTAAAATTCATGACTCGTCAATTAACATTTAAATATATTAGAAATAATCTCTAAATAATGAAAATAATATTAGAGACATATGGATTATATGAAATATCCTAGAGACTCCCTGCCTGCTTGTAGAAATAGAATAAGAATCTAGACAATCCTGTAGCCCGTACCCTTAGGGATATTATTTCCTAGATCGTCCAGTGTTTGGTCATTTACTCAGTCCTCAGTCCTCTAGTGGGCCGATATCTACTATAATGTTAATTGAGCTCTGCCTTTAGAATATGACCATATCTGCTTCAAGTAAATATTGCACACACTGGTATAGTTAGAATACCTAAAGGTCAAGAACTAAAATTTCATTAAACTTATTTAATAGATTATATGAGCTGTTTTGTGACTGCTTCCTAATAAATATTTAAAATACATATTTATGTATAGCCAAATTTGGTCAGAGATTTACTTTCAATATAAACTAGTGAAGAGATTGTGGGGGAGACAATTATTCCTCATCCATGTCTAATTGTTGGTGGTTAGCATAATCCACAAAATACTCTTTGCAACATTATGCTCCAGTTGAGAGGGGACCCAACTGGTTCATGCATTTACCCTTTATTCATTCCTCTTTTTCCAGCCTGGAATGCAATTCTGATGCCCAATGGGGCAGCAGCCATATTATAAGCTTTAAGATTATAGCCTCACATTAAGAATGGCACAGTGGAAAGATTGGCAACTGCTTAACTGCTGAGTCCCTGATAGCGTTTTGGAGTCTCCGTACCAACCCAAACTTGCCTATATCTGACTTGTGATGATTTAAAAAAATAAATCTTATTTAGCTGTTTTGTTGTTATTACATGAAGCTGAAAATGATACCTGTTGATAACAATGGCCATGTTATTCTCCCCTTCTACCAAGATTATTCTTAATTTACTACCAAACTCATTTCCAGCAAAGGCATATACTGTCATTGCCCCAGCTTCCACTGTATGGATGACTAGGTAATTAGTCTAGAAAGGGTGGGCTTTATGTCTTTGGTACCTTGCACTAAAGAAGGCCTCAGGGTAATAAGATGACATTGTACAAAGAGCATAGCTATGCTTTGGTTAATCTGACTCTCATGATGAGTTTAACTCACGCACTCTGAGCCTCAGCTTCCTTATTTCTAAAATAAAGACTATAATGTCTACTTAAATATTTACTGAGAGGAGTGTGAAATGGCTCACTCAAGTTAGACATGTGTATATGTTTTTCTTTGTTATGAATTCCCCTCTCTCACAAATACAAATGGAACAAATTATCCCATTTTTTACCACTCTTTTCTCAGTGCAATCCCTCAGTCTTCTCGTTACAATGCCCTTTGGAAAAACATCTGCTTGTGGAGTTTGACCTTGGTTTTCATTTTATCTAGATTTCGTGTGATTAAAAAGTTGTGGGGAAGGGAGTAGGAAGAAGGAAAAGGTCCGTAGAGTATAGCCCTAGGCATGGATGACTAGTTCTCAGGCAGAAGAGAACTGACAAGAAAGAAGAAGCAGGCAAATATCTCCCCTTTCTTCAGAGCATTCATTTTTTCCACATGTGAAAAAGGGAGCCATGTTTGTGACCATCTTTTTTGGCTCACAAAGTCTATCTGCAGTTTTAATTAGGGTTTCCTTGAAAGCTAAATCTTCTGAGATATGCTTTTGAAATGAAGTCATAATCACCTATAGTACATATTTATAATGCACGTATATATGTACACATACCAATACATATTTATATATAACATTAGAGTCCGTTACCATGGAAACTATTACAGTACTAACAAATTAAGCATTGTGACACCACTGTAATAAGAAAAAAGAAATTCAAATGAAACAGCAAGCATTTGTTTAAGCACAAATAGCTTTAGTAATTAAATACACAGAGACAATACAGAAAACCACAAATTAATATTTAGAAGCCTTTTCCAAGATGAAAATCGGCTTTGATGTTGTTTTTCTTTTTCCATTGCATTACATTATACATCTTTATAAATTAAGTTTGGCATTAGGTTAACAAGAATAGATCAGCTGCATTGGAGCCCTCACACACCTAAAAGCTCTGCTCTCATTCTAAATAGTTACACCTTCCATAGTCAGTAAAAAAGAATTTATGGCTCTTTTTATTCATCAAAAAGAAGACTTTTTAAAAAGAAAGCTCAAATGTGAAGTTGGTCTTACATCCTTGTTTCATTCAGACAACATGTAGAACTACCCCTGGGGTTTTGAATATATTAACATCTTTTCACAATTAACCCTAATGGGACAAGTGTAGCATTTTTTCAAGCAGATATATTCAAAGCTGAAAAATACATATGTTTAAATAGATCTCATTATATCAGCTACACCAAATCTCTCCTCTTTATATACAGAGGATTGTACCTCTTTTCACTGTCATGCAACATTAAAATAGGAAGGCATACACAAGGATGACATGGATTTGACAAAAAATTAATGATTTGTACATCACTTTAATGCTTCAAATCTGCAATTCATGTATGCTAATTAGTTCATAATGGGCTGTTGAAGAACAGAACTGTCATCCTGCTGCTTCGTAGGTTTCTGGAAGCTCCGATTCAGCACAGACTTGCTAGTTGGCTGCTGGATTCTGGGCTATAACACAGCAGATCTATGATAGCATTTTTCCCCCACGCAATTGTTTCCTGGATGTGGTGCTTTAATCTATCAGAGTTATGATGGCATATCTCAAATAAGTGGTTCCTGGGTGCCGCAATACATACCCGGAGCAATAGCATAGCATCGCTATATCTAAATGATTGATTTCTGGATTTTAGGCTGTCAGGCTATACCTCAGAGGGCAGCTGTCAGCTTTCTAAATGTATGAAGTTGTATTATGCAGCACATTTTGAAAATGTATGTACAACTTTTTTTTATTTACAGATAAAAAGGGCTGTAAAAGTTGGAGAGAGAGAACAAAGGGGACTAAAAAGATCAGATATCTTTTCTTACTGTGAAATCACATCTATCTCTACAACGCAAGAAAAGCAGCTACCAGTCCCTTTTTTTGAGGGGTCTTTGTGCTTTCAGGGCGGAGACAAAGACTGTCACAACAGCAGAGAGTATAAGGCTGAATTGCTTCACAAACCAAATAAAAACACAAGGACTTGCTGGAAGCTTCGAGATTTGAAAACAAGTTGCTCTGTTTTTATTGGAGAGAAAACTGATTTTCTCTGATCTCATGATAGAGACTTGACCCAATATGTTTCTCATATCTCATTGGCCGATCTGAAAACCCAGCTGCTGTGTGTGTCCAGGGAGAAGACTGCACAAAAGAAAAAAGCATCGAACTTATTTTCAGGTTCGAAATATCAGCTATGTTCCTGATGGCTGAAATTTTGTCTTAAAGACTCCAAAATGAAGATGTATTTAATTAAAATTTCTTTTTCTGCTGGAAAATACAAACAAGAGACCATAATGGAAGTACTGAGCCAGGCCAGGGGAAAAATATCTCAAATGTAGTTGAGTTGTTAAGGGATTTTAGATAATTAGAAATAGGCATTTTATAATATGCAAAATAGTGCTAGACTAAAAGAGAGTTTTAAAGTGATAAATAAGAATTATTGTTTGTTAGAGCTTTATTTATTAGAGCTTTATTTAAGGCCTTTATGTAAGCACGTAGGGGGCAAATGTGCCGATAAGAATAGGTGTTTAATAAATGTTGAGTGAATGAGGGTTGTTCTTTAAATAATGTTGCAAAGATATAGAGTGATATTCCAACCTAGAGGTTGCACATGACTCTCCAGTCAGCAACAGGAAAACTCAAGTCAACAGTAAAAACAATATTTTATTTTCATTAGACATCTGAATAACACTTTCTTGTGATGGAAACCAAACCACAAATGTGAAGCTCCCTCTAATGGTTGGGTTATGCAAATTTGCAGTTTTAGAGTTGTGTTTTGGTAAACATTTAGGAGTGGGTTGGCTGGGTCATTTAGGAGATGTATGCTTAGCATTTTGAGAAACCGTTAAACTGTTTTCCAAACTGGTGGTACCATTTCACATTTCTACCAGCAGTTTAGAGAGTCCCTGTTCCTCCCCATCCTCACCAACATTTGACATGGCCATTCTTTTTAACTTTATACATTGTAGTAACGTAATTATATCTTGCTGTGGTTTTGATTTGCATTTCCTTCATGGCTACTGATCTTCAACATCTCTTCATGTTCTTATTTGCCATCCGTATACCTTTTTTTGGTCAAGTGACTATTTAGATCTTTAGCCCATGTTTTACTTGGGTTGTTTGTTTGTTTTATTATCAAGTTTTGAGAGTTCTTTGCATACTTTGGATAATTTTATGTACATATGTAATTTGCAAATATTTTCTCATAGCCTGAGTCTTCTCTTTTCATTCTCTTAGCACTATTTTTTGAAGAGTAGATGCTCTTTATTTTGATGGTCACGTATCTATATCTATAGGTCTGTAGATATAAAATCTTTTGGTGTCTTTTTTCCCTTATCAGTCTGCTAGAAGTTTATCTATTTATTATCTTCTCAAAAAAAAAACAACAGATTTTGTTTTCATTAATTTTCACCCATTGTTTTTCTGTTTTCAGTTTCATTGATATCTGCCTGGTATTTATTATTTCTTTTTATCTACTTATTATACACTTCATTTGCTCTTCTTTTTCTGCTTCTTAAGTTTGGATGCCGAGTTAATCGATTTTACGCCAAAGAGAAATGAACCAATATGTGCATGCAAAGATTGTTACACATATATTCATAGAAGCTTTATTTTTAATAGTTGAAACCTGGAAACTACTCAAATACTTATCAACAGGTGAATAAATATATAAACTGTGCTATATTTATACAATGGACTAATATTCAGTAATAAAAAGAGAAGTATTATTATACAAACTATGTAGATATATCTGAAAATAACTATGATAATAAAAAAAAGGAAAAAAGAGGATATAGTATATGATTTCGTGTACATAAAATTTTTTAAAATGTAAAATAATCTATAATGACACAGATTAATAGTTGCCTTGGGATGAGCATGGAAGCATAATAAAAAGGTATTCGAAAGGGGCAACAGGAAATTTTTGACAGTGATGGAAATGCTTGTTAACACGATAGTAATCAATGTTTCATGGATGTACATATATGTTAAAGCTAATCAAATTGTATACAGCAAATCTTCAATTAACATCATTGATAGGTGCTTAGAACTTTGGCAAAACAACATATAATGAAACCAATTTTATCAGAGGCTACTTGACATAAACAAGAGTTAAGTTCCCACAATATCTCATTAACATAATTAAATGATATTGAATGAAACAGTGTTATTTGAGTACCTTCTGCATTTCAAATATGTACAGTTTATTGTGTGTCTATTATATCTCTAAAAAGCTCTTTAAAAGGCACCATTACTCACACCTGTCAGAGTGGCTATCATCAATAAATCAACAAATAACAAGTTGCTGGAGAGGATTTGGAGAAAAGAGAATCCTTCTATACTGTTAATGGGATTGTTAATTAGTGCAGCCACTGTGGAAAACAGTATGGAGATTCCTAAACAAATTAAAAATAGATCTGCCATACAATCTAGCAATTCTACTTCTAGGCATTTGTCCAAAGAAAACAAAAACACAAATTTGAAAAGATATATGCACCCCTCTGCTCATTGTTGCATTGCTAGTAATAGTTGAGATATGAAAGCAACCTAGACGTCCGTCAATAAATGACTGGATAAAGAGATGTGGTATGTATATATATATATATATATATATATATATATATATATATATATATATATACATACACACATGCACACATACACAATGAAATATTATTCAGCAATAAAAAAGAATGAACTCTTGCCATTTGCAACAACATGAATGGATCTACAGGGTACACTAAGTGAAATAAGTCAGACAGGGAAAGACAAATACCATATGATTTCACTTATATGTGGAATCTAAAAGAAAACAACAAATAGATGAACAAAACAAAACAGAAACATACCCATAAATATAGAGAACAAACTGATGGCTGCCAAAGGGGAGAGGATGAAGGATGGGAATAAAAGAATTAAAATAAAATCGATAAACATAAACAAAAAAAAGAGAGTTATGGTGCTGAAATGAAGTGACATTCAAGACCTGAAATAAAGTTATGAATTTTGCAAAAAATCCCACCTTTATGAGAATGATAAAGGCCATAGAAGAGAAAATATTTATTTGCAATAATTATATTAGACTTGTATCCATAATATATAAAGAATGGTTACAATTCAATAATAAGGAGAGAAATAACCTAAGAAAACAATGGACAAGAGATTTCAACAGGTATTTCTTAAAGGAATATATATGAATGGCCAATAAGCCTATAAAAAGATATTCAACAATATTTGTCATCAGGGAAATACAATTTGAAACCACAATGAGATACCACTACACCCATTAGGATGACTAAAATGAAAAAGAACGATAACATAAAAAATTGTCTATGATATAATAGAGCTAGACTTTTAATACATGGCTGGAGTGAGTGTAAACTTACGAAACCAGTTTCTTTAAAAAGTTAAACATACGTTGCCTCTGAAGTACCAGACATGAATGAAGATATCTTGGAAAGAGTCCTCCAGCCCCAGCTGACTTCATGTGGATCAGAGATGAACTGCCCAGACAATCCCTTCCTGAATGCCTGATCCACAAAATTATTAATTAAATTTAAAAATTTTAAAGTGAAATATATATGATCCCAAAGACCCAGCAATTTCTCTCCTGCATGTGTCCCCAAGAGAATTAAAAGCATGCATCACATAATATATGAATATTCATAGCAGCTTTATTCAAAATAGATCTGAACTGGAAACAATCCCTCCCCTGCTTTGGGGACTCCAATTACATGTATATTTGGTGTTTAAAATTGTCCCCCAGCTCACAGATGTTCTGCTCATTTTATTTTTCTACTTAAAAAAATTGTCTCTGGGTTTCATTTTGGATAGCTTCTGTTGCTATATCTTCAAGCTTACTAATCTTTTTTTCTTCGATGTTTAATCTGCTGTAGTTTTCATCTCAGATATTATAGTCTTCAACCTTCAGAAGGTCAGTTTGGGTTCTTTCAATGTCTTCCATGTGTCTGGTCTTCATGTGCAATCTTTCCTCTAGCCTCTTGAACTTATGAAATACTGTTATAATAAAGCTTTCATTTTTTGTCTACTTATTCTATTATCTATATAATACTTATATGTTTTAATTGATTGATTTTTGTCCTCGTTATGGGTCATATTTTTCTGCTTTCAGTGTTACTTCAAAATGTTAATTCTGTTTATTTCTGGATAGATGTCAGACATTGTGAATTTTACCTTTTTGGATGTTGGATATTTTTATATTTCTGTAAATATTCTTGAGATTTGTTCTGCTATGCAGTTGAGTTACAGTTTGATGCTTTCAGAACTTGCTCTTCAGCTTTGTTATGTGGCACTAGAGCAGCCTTTATTTTATGGTAACTTTATCTCAATATTGAAGCTAAAATTTCTGAAAACTCTACCCAATGCCCCATGAATTATGAAGTTTTCCACTCTGCCTGGTGGGAACAGAAACTATTGCTGGCTTTGTGTGAGTTCCTATTACTGACCCTCTAATCTTTTCAAAGAGTTCTTTCCCCACACCTGGGTGGTGTCCTTCCACACCTGCACTGATCAGTACTGAGCTGAAGACTCAAGCAGGACTCTCTACAGGAGACCACTGTACTCTGCCTGAGTTCCCACTCTCTGTGCCTCAGCCAGAAACTATCTCCAGGCAGCAAATCGGGGCAAGTGTAGGGCTCACTGCATTCATTACCCATCTCTCAGGACTCACTTTTTTTCACTGCTTGCTGTCCAAATATTAATGACCACTGTGCCATATATTTTGTCCAATTTTTTTTAGCTGTTTCAAGAATAAAGGTAATGTAGGTTTCTGTTATTTAGATATGGCAAAAATTTCATTTAAGTCTAATTTTGCCCCACTACTTAATGATATCTTTTGATGAGCAGTTTTTAATTTTCGATAAGTCCATTTCTTAAACTTTTTTCTTTCATTGTGGTAAGGACCGTGAAGAATACAATAATAAGTAAAATACATCATCTGCTTATCCAAGAAGTTTTCAATATTGTAAAGGAATAGAACGTTACAAATCATACTTTGTGGTAAAGAAGATTCAGATGGTTAGTTGAGATGAATAGAGGAATAATAGTTAAGTATAGAAATGGCCTATAGCTTGTGGGTCAAAAATAGAAAAAGGTATTGTGTTAGGCAGAAAAATAGCCTCCAGAGATGTCAAAGTCTTAATCATTGGAACTGTGAATATATTACCTTATAGAGTAAAAGGGATTTTGCAGATGTGATTAAGTTAAAGATCTTGAGATGGAGAGATGATCCTGGGTTATCTGAGTGAGCCCAATGTAATCACGAAGGTCCTTATAAGAGCAAGAGGGAGACAGGAGAGTCAGAAAAAGAGATGTGACAATAGAAGCAGGCGTCGGAGCTATGGGATTGCTGGAAGGGGCCATGATCCAAGGATTGAGGGTAACTTCTAGATGCTGGAAAAAGCAAGGGAACACACTTTCCTTTAGAGTCTCCAGAAGGAATATAACTCTACCAAAACTTTAATTTTAGTTCAGTGAGACCCATTTTGGACTTCTGAACTCCAGAATTATGAGATGATAAATTTGTGCTGTTTTAAACCACTAAGTTTGTGATTATTTGTCATGGAGGCAACAGGAAAGTAATACAGGTTTTAAATAGAAGGGATCCTTTTTTGTTCCAGTCCCAACAGTGAAGTTGCTAGGGGACTAAATGTCCCATATGGAGGCCTCCTCTTCCAGCAGTGATCATCATTTACCTGCTGCTGATACATGAATGAAATTCAAAGTACTTGAGACTTTCTGTTAACCTCTTTTGTGGAATAAGTACTTGGATACAAAATGATGGGTGATTCTTAAGCAGGTGCTTGTAGCAACACTGGCTTCCTGTAAATCAGGAGTTCGCCACCCTCTACCCCCACTCCCACATGGGAACCACATTACACAAAGGCTGAAGGCAGGCAATAGCTTTATAAGACCTGAAATGGAAAACTTTATAATATTTTAGCACTCTAAATGGAATACTCTTCTCTTCTTTATCAAATTTAAGTCTGATCTACTTATGATCAGAAACACAGGCTTGAATATCCCAAAATAGAGGACTGGCTATACATTACTCTCTTGGCCATATTTCTGCTCAGTTTGATTTCCCTTTTCTTGAAGGAATTTCTAGTATTTATCCAGTGAAGTCCTTGTCATGATGTCCGGACATCTTTGTGTCCACCTGAGGTTAAGTCAAAATACTTCTTTATTAATGAAAATGCCTTAATAACCAACATAAATTATCTGTATAAAGACTCCAAGCAAACTCAAGCCCTTTGCCCAGATAAATTGCGTTAGAGAGTCAGCAGCCAAGGAGATAAAATGCAGAGAGCTAGGCAGTCTCCTTCCTGTCCCTGGTGGGAATAGAGCCATAGGGCACATGGTTGTCACTTTGGGTTATAAAAGTTCTATTTGCATGTGGAGATGTGCTCAGACAAGCAATGAGCTGAACTGTGCACAAGCATTGTGTTGGATGAGAACCTTGCTCCTGGCGAAATAGCAAATAGCAGGGTGCATTGTTGAGGCTAATCCCTGCTCGCTTGGCCTCTCTATGAGAAATGAACAATGCTCCACAGGTTCATAAATCCAGGCATCACGCTGAAAGTCCAGGCAAGGCTAGGTGGAGACAGTGAGCTTAATGATCAGATTGATCCATTTCTTTTGGGGTGGAGGGGTGGGGTTTCATAAGGTTCTCGTGAAGCAAGCCAAGACAAGATTTCAAAACAGACTGGGCGAGACAAGATGTTCATGAGTGGGATTAGGTTTACAGTGTCCTAAATCTGTTTGGCTAATTATTTCATTTACTAGCTGAGTAATGCTTTCACATTCAGGCTGTGTCTACAGGGGATCAAGACAATTGTAAAAAAAAAGAAAGAAAAAAAATTCAGATAACCAACTTTTCCTTTCTTGCTCACTTAATATCAGGGAATTGGTTTGATTGACCTAGTTTTCTTTATTTTTCATTTTAGTTGGTTGAAATAATTCACTTATTTTATTTATCTAGGAAAGTTTCCATTTTATAATGGGTTCAGCGTGCAGTTGTTAAGTGTCCCAGATTTAAACCTTCTTTCGTTTCTTTTTTCCATCTCCTGTCTTGGGAGATTCTCAATATGGCAGAGGCTAGAACAAGACTAGTATAAATGAGTTGTGATTCTAATTTTTTATGCTATCATCTGGCTCTCAGAATACTGATACAAGGTTCTCCATTTGTGAAGTTGCCAGCGAAATGGTAGGTAGAGGTTGGGAACAGAGTTTGAAGAGGTCTGGTTGGGAGAAACAGTGAGGGGACATACACCTCTTAGCAGCCTGTCAGACTGGAGGATGTATGCCAATACATGTGAACTGAGAGGTTCACGAGGCTGGAGAGAAGGCTTTTAAAGTGGGAGGAATTCAAGGAAGTTTGGTCCTAAGTGTTAGATGATTAGGCAAAGAAAATTTAATGTAGGAAAACTCTATGAACAGAATTAATGAATAACTGAGTATGGTTCAGGTGGTTTTTAAAAACAATTTTCACCTGAGACCAGGAGGTCCAAAAAGAACAGGACTTCTTTCCTTAATAACTATAGAGCTAGAAAAGATGTTTCAGTCTTAAACTTGGAAATGAAACTGAAATATGAAATTATAAAATCTAAGCCATTTGCATTCAAGTAGCCTCCATGCTATTACTTTATGCAGCAAATGAATTATTGAGCACCTCTGATGTGCAAGGCACCTATTAGGCAGTCATATTTCAGCAGTGGACAAGACAGACATGGTTCTTACCTTTCGTGGATATTAAAATTTGGGGAGAAGATAAATAAGGTAGGCTGAAGAATGGCCTCCCAAACATGTCCATGTCCTAAATACTGGAACTTGTAAATATGTTACCTTGCATAGTTAAAAGGACTTTGCAAATGTGGTTAAGTTCTTGAGATGGAGAGGGTCTCCCGGATTATCCAGGAGGGCCCAGTGGAATCATAAGAGTCCTTATGGGAGAGAGGCATCAGAGTCAAAGGGAGACGTGAGAACAAAGCAGAGGCTGAAGAGAGACAATGCTTCATCACTAGCTATGAAAGTGGAGGAAAGGGCCATGAGCAAAGGAATACAGGTGACCTTCAGCAGCAAGAAAACTGGTTCTGCCTCAAAGCCTCCAGAGGGAGAGCAGTCTTGCTGACTGACACCTTGATTTCAGCTCAGTGAAACCCTTTCAGATTTCTGATCTCCAGACTGTAAGATAATAAATTTGAGTTATTTTAAGCCACAAAGTTTATGATAATTTGTTGCAGCAGCAATAGGCAAATAATACCAACAACGAGCAAGTAATCGTGATAAATGCTGTTTCACGTCCTTGTGAGGGTGCCATGAAGAGAGAGCACAGAGTCACTAGAAAGCATAACCACCCTAATATCAAATGGGGCCAGAGCTCACCTCCCTAAACTTCTCATCTTCTGGAGCAGATAGAGTAAGTTGTCCAGAAGGAAATGAGGAAGGATGTGTTGCAGGCGGAATGACCTTGGTATGGCCCCACTGCTTGAGGGACTTTGACCCATTGGAAAACAGGAAGAGAGATGGCACTAGCTGCAGCACAGTGAGCAAGGGAACTGCAGCAGCAATAGCAGCGGGAAGGGAGCCGATTCTATCAGGTTTGATAAATAGACTGTATAGCAGTTTTAGATTTTATTCAGAAGAAAGGGAGCAACCTTAGAAGGATCATAATAAGTAGGTGCCAAGATCAGATTCATGTTTTTAGGGTTCAGTGGTGGCTCTCCCCCAAAGGATATGTCTACCCAAAAACTCTGGTCATGACTTTATTTTGAAAGGGTTCTTTGCAGAGGTAATTAAGTCAAGGATCTTGAGATGAGAGCATCCTGGATTATCTGGATGGGCCCTAAATCCTACTACAAGTGTCCTTGTAAGAGAAAGGCAAAGGGAAAGTAGAAGAGCATGTGAAGACAGAGGCAGAGATTGGGCTTCTGCAGCCACACATTATGGAACACCTGAACCACCAGAACTCAGAGAGGCAAAGAGGGAGTCTCCACTAGACTCTCCAGAAGGAGTTTGGTCTTGCCAACACGTTGATGTCAGACCTTTGGCCTCCAGAACAGTGGACGGGTATTGTTGTTTTTAAGCCACACAGTTTGGGGTAATTCATTACACAGCCACAGGAAATTAATATAGGGTGGAAGAGAGATTCTTATTAAGCAGGCCTGAGGGTAGGGTGGAGGGAGGCAATGGATATATATGAGTGTGGAAAGATGGAACTGGGTATAAATGGGTGTGAAATTCCAGGTAAGTCTAGGCAGAGTGAAATCTAGAGGCAGGGGGAAAAAACATTGTCTGTGAGGCCAGTTCCTCTCACTGGGCCACAGCTAGAGTGCCCCCAGAACAGAATTCTCATACTGCTTTTCCAATATCTACCCAGTTTGAAAACAAAATCCAGTTAGAGATTGGAAGGAAACTACATCCCCCATCTCTCCTTCAGGTTCCATAAATACATGCAACTTCATTTAGTTCAGGCTCATTACCAGTAGAGCAAGTCACACAATTCAGTTCTTTTAATCATTTTTCTCATTATTTTTCGTTCTCTGTTTTAGTTGTCTCATATTTCTTCACTTCTGTCAACCAGTCTTTTGGTTATACATTTTTCTTGTCATTCGCCTTGGAAAAAAACAAAACTAAACAGCATAATTAGTACTGCTTGTATGAAAGATGTGACTTTTTAGGAGAAAAAAAAAGTTGCTATTAATTGCTGATTCACATTGTAAACATCTTCAACTCCTTGGAGCTGTACTGCATGTCTGGTCTCCACATAGCCCTTCATGGGGACCACAGAGCTCTGACTGTCAAGAAGTGGTGATTCAGGCATGACTGCAGTAGAGCGATGAGGACACAGGATGCAAGGCTAAGACTAGGGTTGAATCACACTTGAGTTTATGTTGGGGAGAGAAGCCCATTCTCAGCTAATCCTTCACCAAACCGAGTGTCTATATTTAAAATTTTAAACCCAGTATTTTTAAAAGGAGAGCATTCAGTCCTGAAAAAATAACAACTCTATTTGAAATATAATTTCTTTAATCTAGTAGCACTTGATGTTTACGGATAATTTTCTTTTGCAGAACCTGAGGAAAAAAACCTTCCTCAATCTGGTTCTTGAACTTCAGCTCCCTACCCCCAGCATCAGGGAATTAAATTGCTAAATTTGATTCAAGTTTAAAATTGGGTTCAGAATTGGGGAGCGGGGGGTGATGTAATGGAGCGGCTAAGGGTCTGAGCTTTAGGTTGAGAGAGATCAGTTTTGAAGTGGAAGCAAGGGTAGCTCTGTGACCTGGTCTATGTGATAACAGGGCTGTTGTAAGGATCAAACGAGAAATAAATGCAAGTGCCAGGTACACAGTAACTGCTCATTAAACATGTTAATTTTAACAATATGGAGCTGGGTTTGAAGTCATTTCCTGAATTCTTTGGTTTGAAGTCTATTTATGAGTTCCATGGTTTAAGCAGTTCAGAAAAATCAGGTGGTGGGTGGGTCCCAGCAGCACTTCCTGGGCTCTCCACTGCAGCCCTCGCTGTCCACTGGGAGGCACTTGCTCTGTCTCCTTCGTGCCAGCATTGGGCTATTTTTCTCTTGGCTGAGATTCCAAGTGTGGTATGCAGTGTCACAGCCCTGTTTGAGTCCTTCCCACCCTGGTGCAGGTCCTCGACCCCTTTTTGAGTCTGAAAAAGAGCAGCCTGCCACCTTTGGATGCCTTTGGATTGAGTCCCCTTACCTCTGAGAAACACCTTGAGACAACAGAGTCCCATGGCATCAAGGGCCTGGACTTTAGAAAACGAACGCTTCTCAATTCTCCCCACTATCCAGGGAAGTGTAAGCCACTCGGTGCAAAATCCTGGGCCACTGCCTCTTACTGTTTCTCAGATGGTCTACAACAGAGAAAACATAACTCGGTTAATGTTTTGTCTTGTCACGTTAGCAGTCCAGTCTTCAGTGGAGAGCCACTATTGCAAGGTACTTATAAGCCTGGACCAGAGTGACACATATTTTGGGTTCAAATCCTAATCCACCACTGATTGGAAGTTCTTGGAGTTCAGGTTGCTAGATATATTACAGGATGCCCAGCCGATATGAATGTCCAACAAACGATAGATAATTTTTAGTATAAGTATGTTCCATATAGCACATGCAATATTTAGTTTGTTAGTAAAAATTTGTAAGCATGTGCTATATGGGACATACTTATACTAAAAGATTATCATTTGTTATTCTGAAATTCAAATTTATGTGTTTTTATTTGCTAAATCTGGCAACTCTAACTTGGACAAGGCCCTTCTGAGCCTCAGTTTCCTCATCTGCAAAATGGAGATAAAAATAGTATTGTCTTCTGAGTATCTGTCTCACAGAGTCATTATGAGGGTTTAATGAGTTAATATTTGTAAAGTGCTTAGAATAGGGTTTGACAGACAACAAGCACTAATAAATAATTGCTAAGTAAATAATTAATCCACCCAACCATGTTTTAAGATGTCTATATATTTTTTAAATTTTATTTTATTAGTTTTGAGTATACAGTACATTGGTTAGACATTTATATAGTTTATAAAATGATCCCCCTTATTGCTCCTTCTCTTCTCTGGTTTTCTACCTAGCCAATATATTAATGCTAACTGCATTCCCCATGCCATGCTCCCCATCCCCTGTCCATCTATCAATTACTAATTTGCACTTCTTTAACCCTTCACCCCATTCTCCAACCCCTACCAACCCTCCCTCCCCTCTGTCCATTACCAAATTGTCCTTTATATTTGTGAGTCTGTTTTTGATTAGTTTGTTCTTTTTGTTCCTTAGGTTTCGCATATAAGTGAAATCGCATGGTATTTCTCTTTCTCCGTCTGACTTATTTCACTCAGCATAATAACTTCTAGGTCTATCCATGTCGTTGCAAATGATAGGATTTCGTTGTTTTATTTTAATGGCTAAGTAATATTCCATTGTATATATCAACCATAACTTCTTTATCCAATCATCTGTTGATGTAAATTTAGGTTGCTTTCATATCTTGGCTATTGTAAATTGTGCTGCCATGAATATTGAGGTGCATAGATCTTTACGAATTATTGTTTTGGTTTTCTTTGAATAAATACCCAGAAGTGCAATTGCTAAGTCAAAAAGTATATCCATTTTTAATTTTTTGAGAAACCTCCAGACTGTTTTCCATAGCGGCTATACCAATTTGCAACCCCACCAACAATGTACAAGGGTTCTCTTTTCTCCACATCCTTGCCAACACTTGTCGTTCTTTGATTTTTTGATGATAGCCCTTCTGACAGGTGTCTGGTGATATCTCATTGTGGCTTTAATTTGCATTTCTCTCATGATTAGTGACTTTGAGCATCTTTTCATATGTCTATTGGCCATCCGTATTTCCTCTTTGGAGATATATCTATTCAGGTCTTCTGTCCATTTTTTAATTGGATTGTTTGTTTGTTTTTTGTTTGTTTTATAGTTTATGTTCTTTATATATTTTGGATATTAACCTCTTATCAGATGTATCATTAGTGAATATCTTCTCCCAATCAGTCAGTTGTCTTTTTGTTTGTTGATGGTTTCCTTTGCTGTACAAAAACTTTTTAGTTTGATGTAGTCCCATTTGTTTAATTTTCTTTTGTTTCCCTTGCCTAGGGAGATATATCCAAAAAGAAATTACCGTTATCAATATCAGATAGTTTACTGCCTATGTTTTCTTCTAGAAGTTTTATGGTTTTGGGTCTTACATTTAAGTCTTTAATCCATTTTGAGTCTATTCTTGTATATGATGTAAGAAGGTGGTCCAGTTTCTTTCTTTCTTTCTTTCTTTCTTTCTTTCTTTCTTTCTTTTCTTTCTTTTTTTTTTTTTTTTTTTGCATGTATCTGTCCAATTTTCCCAACACCATTTATTGAAGAGACTGTCTTTACCCAATTGTACATGCTAGTACCATGCTGTTTTGATTACTGTAACCTTGTAGTATAGTATGATATCAGGTAATGTGATACCTCCAACTTTGTTCTTGTTTCTCAAAATTGTCATGGCTATTTGGGGTCTTTTATGGTTCCATGCCTATGTGTGTTTTACACACACAACTATACTTTATTCTACAAAAACACAATATTTACAGTCTCTGAGCAAAGCTAGAGAATAAGGGTCTGGATTCCTTCTCAGTACAGTAATTTCAGTTATCTCCCCAGACTCCTTTTCCTTCTCCATAGTAGTCCTCACAGTTGATTCAGACAATTACTTACACTACCCACATTCCCATTCCTCTCTGTTCCCAAATGTCAGTCCAGAATGGAGTTTACAGTAGCAGGTGGTCAATGAAGAGACTAAAGGAGTGAAGTAGATCCCAGCTGCATTTCCTCTCTCCTTTGTCAACATTGCTGCTCCTCTCACTTATCCCTCTCACAAATCTCAGGTACTAATCACATCCCTCAACCATCTCACACCCTCCCTAAACCAACACACTAGTACAGGTAGCTCATGCTGGACCAAATGTCCACAGAGTTAATGCCTTTGTCTTCTTGTAGAAGGTCTTAGAAAAGAGGCAGAGAGAAGGGGTAAAATGGAAAAACTATGAAATAGAAAGGGTGCCTTCTCCATTCTAAAGACCCTCCCAAGTCACATTTCTTTAAGCCCCATGATTATTTTTAGTCTAATGACAAGCACACAAGCCTGCTGTGAATCCAGGCCAAGATCTTCTATAAAGCCTCCAAGCACAGATACAGGTGTCTTAAAAGAATGTATCTTTAGGCAATTGGAGTCACTTGACTTTAGGGATGGAATTCATTTTACTCTGTATGTCTTGATTCTACAGTGAAGAATTAGAACTTAAAAAAGTCTTGAATCACAGACAGGAAGTCAACAAAGAAGCCAAAAGACTGCAAAATGAGAAACAAAACCAGAAGGACAAGGTGAAACCACTGGAAAAGGGGAAAAGAAAACAAGCATCAGTCACAAAGTCTTCAAAGGAAAAAACAGAGAGGACATCCAGACTCAGGTTCTAAGGGGCTGCTCAAACCAGCACGGATCGCAGCAATCCTTCCTCTAATCATTCACGGCCCCGCACTCTGAAGGCCACATTGCGCTTTTACCTCTTAGTGTCTGACCTGCAAGGACACTCTGCTCCAAGCTGCAGGAGTCTCATTTAAAGATCTGTGGGTAGAGTCTCAGTGTCTCTTTTTACTCGACCCAGAACCTGTGATCCCACCATCAGTTCTTCAACAGGAAGAAGACAGAATATGGTGTCCTTGTGCTGCAGAAATAAGGCTGTTGTGATATTTCCATGATCTATTGCTGCATAACAAACCACATCAAAAACAAAAGGCTCAAAAACAAGCAATTTATTCACCTATCATTCTGCAGGTTTTGGAGGGTAATTTCCTATGGTGTCAGATGGAGCACAGGAATGGTTGCTATTATCTGGAGACTCTACTGGAATTCAGCTGAGGTTGTCGGTAGTGGACTTAGTCTCCTTCTATTTTGGCCTCTTTACATGGCTGCTTGGGCTGCCTTGCAACATAGTGGTTGGATTCTAAAAGGAACATTCCAAGAGAGAGGGTACCAAAGAGGGAGAAAGTAGGAATTTCCAGACTAAACAAGGGCTGGTTCCAGAACAGACACAACATCACTTCCATTATATTCAATTGGTTAAAATAGCTACAGACTCAGTTTAAAGTCAGATGAGAGAAGACTCTACAAGGCTTGGTTCATTGAGAGTCATCCAAAAACACCTACCACATTTATTTTTGTAGATTCTTTATTACTTCCAAAACAATACCCTGCCTCATGTATACTATTAAACTGAACATATATTTCTTGAATACTTTCAGTATTCAAATCACTTGTACTAAGTTTTGTTTTTTGGGTTTTTTTTTGGGGGGGTGCTCATTTATACCTTTACATAGGGTCTCACAGTTGAACAGAACAAACACACAGGGACTCAACTTCTAGTGTAAGGCATAATATGAATTCTTGCTACTTAAATAAATCAAAAAAGAAGAGGATTTAGTGGAGGGATAAATTATTCTGAACTACAGGATTATGAGAAAGTTCCGTGAAAAATTGCTAGAGATGTGGTTTAAAAACTAAAAGCTACAGTAAAAAAATATGAGATATTACTATTATTATAAAATTACTGCCTCTTCAAAACCTATATTTAGGAAATTCTGCTTCCTCTAAGTCTAGTGGACCAAACTGTTCACTTCACAAGAGCATATTGTGAAGAGTTTGGGCTCTGGAGTCAGCCCACCTGGGGTAAAATCCTACCTATGCGACCTTGAGCAAGTTAGCTAACCTTCGTGTGCCTCAGTGACATGACCTTAAAGTGGAGAGAATGATAACATCCTCTTCATAATATTCTTATTTAATATATTTGAGGTGCTTTGAATGGTGCTTGGCCCATAAAAAATGCTCAATAAATGTTAACTGTCATTGATGATTATAATGGGCTGAATAATGCCCCTCCCCCAAAGATGTGAGTATGTTACCTTACCTGGCAAAAAGGACTTTGCAGAAGCCTGTGAGTATGTTACCTTACCTGGCAAAAAGGACTTTGCAGAGGTGATTAAGGATCTTGAGATGGAGAATGAGTATCTTGGATTATGCAGGTGGGCCCATGTAATCAGAAAAGTCCTTATAAGAGGAAGGCAGGAAGGTCAGAATTATAGAAGGTGATGTGATGATGGAAGCAGAGGTCAGATACATGCAGGGTCATAGATCAAGGAAGGCTGGCAGCCTGTAGAAGCTGGAAAGAGTAAGGAACAAATTTTCTTTTAGAGCCTCCACAAGGAACACATTCCTGCTGACTCATTTAGAAGTCTGACCTCTAGAACTATAAAATAATATATGTTGCTTTTATCCACTAAATTTTTGGTAACTTGTTATGGCAGTAATAGGAAATTACTACAGTGATGATGATGATAATGATGATGATAATTTGAAAGCCAGCACCTCCTACACACAATCAAGAAACGTAATCTAAGCAACCAGAGAAGTGTATGCTCTCTAACCCTAGGGAAAGATATCAGGTTGGGGGCCTGATAAAAAAAAAAAAAATGAAGTAATTCTGTGCATTTGATTCAATTAAGCTGTCACAGTTGTTTTTCTTTTTATATTTCTAAGCCACTAGTTCAAACATCAAAACAACACTACCTACTTTGCATTTATATTTTATGACTTTTTTTGAAAATTTTCATCAATATTTTATTATGAAATCATGAGTTTTACTTTAATTATATGTTTTGTAAAGGGTTTTAGCATGCTGACATGTTGTTTTCTCATCCATTGGGGCTGTTTGGGGGTTCTTTTCCCCTTTGGGTTACACATCCCCAAGCATATTACAGCAAGCAAGGCTAAGGAGTGTTCAGCATTTTTAAATTACTAGTAACTCACAGTTGCATAGCACTTTACAGTTTACATAATTCTTTTGTCAGCCTCATCTCACTTTATTCTTACAACATCCTTGTGAAAAGAAAACTAAGACTTAGGGAGGTTGAGACTCAATTATGGAAGTGGCAAAGATAATAAGGAGAGCTAGGTTTTAAAACAGGCCTCTTTAAGATCACTGTCCTCCAGAGACATCTTTGAATATTTTCAGGATAATTTTCAGACACCTATTTGGAAAATGAAGCTCCCATCCCTTCTCAATTTCCACCCACTGTTCATTTAGGTTGGAAGTGCCTAAAATGTTCCAGATGTGAGGATATATGCATGACATGAAATACAGCTGTCATGATAAGTCCAAGTTTGAACACTGGTCCATTAAAGTATGTGTGTTCCCATGACCAAAAGCAAGACATTGGGGGTTGAGTACTAAACATTTTTTAATACTATCAATAGAAGAAATATTTCTTAGGGACTTGGAGATATGAGTGAGGGTTGTAGAGTAAGAAAAGATAATATGACTTCTTGGCTAACAGCCTTTCTTTCAGAACCATTCTATTTTTTTTTAATTAAGTTTATTTAGGGTAACATTGGTTAATACAATTATATAATTTTCAGATGTACATTATAATTTGACATCTGTATATTCTATTGTGTGTTTACCACCCAAAGTCCAGTTTCCTTCAGCTACCTTATATTCGATTCCTTTTACCCATTTCACTCTCCCCGTCTTCCCCTATCTTTGACCCCCTTTACCTCATCTACCTCCCACCTCCTCCCCCCACCCAACTAGTAACCACTAGTCTATAGTCCATGTCCATGAGTCTCTGCTTGTTTGTCCTGCTCACTTGTTGCTTTTAGGTTTATATACCACATATAAGTGACATCATGTGATTTTCAACTTTTTCTGTCTGGTTTATTTCACTTAGAACCATTCTAAGTTCAATTGTAATCTAATAAGCCAAAACTCTAAAATCTTTAATAAAAAAGTTGGCTGTGGCCTTTCAATATATTTCCTAGTAAAGGGAATCAGAACTCAGGTCTTAGATCTTTGGATTTTGGGCCGCTAGGGGATCTGGATTACTATTAAGAACACTGTGAGCAATCCTGGAGATGTTTTGAGATTTTCTACTGCAATTCTTACTTGGCCTATCATATCCCCTTTGGAAATAATTGTGTAGGTAGGGATTAAAAAATAATGAAATGCAGAAGAGTGTGAAGGAATCTTAAGTAGCTTGTCATTGAAAATAAACAGAGCTGGAGACATTCCAACCAGAAGAATTACACAGCCTGAAATAATGGTGGCAATAAAACCTCACCCCTTCCACATAGCTTTTCCTTTGACCTGGACCAGATATAACTTCTTCCAGTTATAAAGTTCTATAACACTTAAGTTTTAGCACTTTTAGAGCTGAAATGGGGTCTTAGCGTTTAAGGGAAATAATCTAGCCAACTGGCTGAATACAAAATCAAGATTAATAAAGAATAATAGTTTTACTATAAATTAGCAAAAAACAATTTGAAAATACAATGGGGAAAAAAATCTCATTCACAATAGGAACCAAAGATATAATACCTAGCAATAAATCTAATAAGAATGTGTAAGACGTATTTATTAAAACTAAAAATCTACTGAAAGATACAAGTAGGATCTGAATAAATGAAGAGTTACGCTATGTTCCTGATGGAAGTACTGAAAATTTTAAAGATTTCAATTCTTCTTGAATGAATCCATAAATTCAATATAATCTTAATCAAAATTATACTAAATTTTCACAGAACTTGACAAGCTTGTTTTAAAATTCATATGGAAGTGAATATGGACAGAATTAAATAAGACCTTTAAAAAAAGAACAGAGACATTGCTCTAACAGACTGCAGAAGATGCTATAAATCTATAGCTGTTCAAGAGTATGATTTTAGCATAGAAATGTATTTTAAAATTCAGTGGGACTATTTAAGAATATAGAAAGAAAATCATACATCTATGGGAATTTAGCACATGATAACGGTGGTATTCAAAATTAATGGATATAACTGATGACTGCATTCTGCAGCAAGTATCAGATACTTGAAAATAGAGGCTTAATCAAACAAGGATTTATTTACCTCGCATAAGAAGCAGAGCCTTGGGAAATCCACATTCCCTTCAGCTTTCTATTCCAGCCTCCTAACCATATGTTTCTACCTTCATGCTCATTGCCTCAAGGGCTAGTGGCTGCCCATCCTCCAGTCTCATATTCCCATTTTAAGCAAAAATGAAAAAGAAAAAACAAGGAATAATGAATGTGTCTTGAAATCAAGACTTTTCCAGAGGTCCCAGTAGGCTTGTGCTTCTATCTCATTGTTCAGAATCCTGTCACCATCACTCTGGCTTCCAGGAAGGCCAGGACATATAGATGCTTAGCTGAGCATCTGACAATATATACAAAAAAATCAATTTCCCTTTACCATAAAGAAGAGACAGAGGATGGCTGGGTAGGCATTTAGATGTCTTTGCCTCACAGGGCCAGCCTCATGGGTATGAGGTCTGTACAGTCACACAAGACTCCACACTTGATTTAATGCTTTGTTACAGCCATATTGAAATTCTTAATAATTTCATCTTTGGACTTTTCTGAGTGAAGTCCAATGGGACAATGGAGAATGTGCATGAGCCCAGGAGGTAAGTGTAATATGCATCCTCGCTGGTCTTGCTGCCTCATTTGCATGTAACATTCATGATGCCCTGTGATCAAAAGAATCTGGTGGATCCATGATGCACATGGAAGCTCAGGGAGACACGAAGCAAGTACAAAGTAAGCACACATGTGCTGGCAGGAGGAATTGTGCCAAGGCTCTGTGGAGTTGTGAAACAATGGTTATTATTCTCCATGAACTCTTCAGTGTCAGGCTGCTGCAAAATATAGCTCTGGGAAGACCCTGCACATTTGCTTTCAGAGGTCATTCGGTCTCTTGATGCTTGATGGATCTCTTTCACCAAACAAGAAGAAAAACTCTGTTATTAACAAACTCAGTTACAAAGGATAAAGGCTGGAAAGGCTAGAGAAGAGTTCATGGGTGACAGGAGGCATCAGAAAAGGGACCTAGAACCAGTGAATCATGGAGACATAGGACATAAAAAAGCATTTTCATTACTTTTAAATTGAAAATGATGTTACTGAAGACCAGACTTTTTAAAATCTTACCTTAGAACTTGTTAATGAACATTTAGTGACTCCTTTAGTCAGGAGATGATAGATTGTGTTGCAGTAAAAAACAGCCTTAAATATCTTACTGGGTTATAAGAACAGAGCTTTATTTTTTATTCATGTAACATGTCAATCATAGATTGGCAGAAACTTCTACCCATGTAGTTATTCAGAGCTCCAGGCTAATGGAGCTGCCACCATCTCAAACACTGGTCACCATCTCAGAGGAAAGATTGCTCTGGAGGATCTTGTTCTGGCAATTACATGATCTGGACCAAAGTGACACACATATCATCTTCACTCATAACCCATTCAGCAGAACTAGTCACATGCCCCCATCCAATCTCAAGGGGGCAGGAAGTACAATCTCACCATGTGCCCAAAGTTAGAGAGCTAGAAATATATGGTGAATAGACCAATGACCTTCATAATGATGACAATAATCATCAAGGCAGACCAGAAATTCCAGCAGCTTTAGTAAACCTCTGCCTATATACCATGAAAACGTCATCATTAAATGTTTAAATTCCTACTGTGTGCCAGATTCTACATTACTATATTCCAGACATTTATCCCATTGTATTATGATCTGCCCTGCCCTGTAGTTATCAGCCCATCATTTACCTACCAGCAGACAATATGGAATCATAACTTCTATGTCTTCACTGATTGCAGAACTCCTCACGTGATAAGCTGCGCCTAACTAATCAGTTGAACTGAAAATTTCAGGTGGAATAATTTCAGAACAGGCTTTGCTACACTTGAATATGGGGCTTAACATGATTTGGAGTTTAATATCTGTAAACACAGGTTGCAAACTCAAATGCCTACAGGGGATAGACAGGTACATAAACACATGTAGAGGCTAGGTTTAGGAGAACAGGGGTGATGGGGGCTAAACTGAACTGGAGAGAATATGGCCTATCTAAAAGGAACAGGTTCTCATCTGGATTCTCATGTGAAGTCTTGGTTTTGCATTTTGGCCAAAGAAAACTGTCTTTCTAAATTATACTCTATGAACCCAATAAAGCATATCATAAGCAAGATTTCACCTGCAGGCTACCAATTTTCACCTTCTGCTGAAAAGATTTGGGTTATTAACATATGTCCCTAGAGGCTGATTATTTCCTGTTAGGTGCCACTTCCTGTTAGGAGATAGGCTCATGCTTTAGGTGCCTGCCACTCAGTTAATGATGAAAGGGGCATCTGAAGTTACAGGTTGTGAGTACACAGTGCTGGGTTACTCAGAGAAAGGGGTAGGAGGCATAAGGCTTAATATGATGAATTAACAGCAAACTTTCTATAGAAATATCACTGTAACATATTTAAGGGACACTTTAGTAATAGCTAATATTTCTTTTTAAAAACAGAAAGTATTGAAATAAAAAAAGCATCCAATTACAGGTAATATGTGGCTTATCACTAAATTTCAGTATCGTGATAAATTTTTTTCTCCTTCAAATAATTTTCTCAAGCGTTAGCCTCAGCTCCACATTCTTCCTTAGGATATATGTTAGTATTGCTTAGTGGTTTCAGAACATAGACTATCAGGCAAGTCAAATCCATCTACATTAGCTGTGTGATCTTAGGTAAGTGGCTTAACCTTCCCGTGCCTCAATCTCCTTATCAAAAAATGGGGATAATAATAGCACCTTCCTCTTAGAGTTGCTATGAGAATCAAACGAGTAAATAATACATATAAATTGCTTGGAATCCTGACTGGTACAAAGTAATCCTTCAGTAAAAGTATTTTAACTTAGTTTCTTAATGTTTTCTTATTAACTCTGAGAAACTCTTGTGTTATCATTCTTTGCTAGAGAGAAAATACTAATTTCTTCCCTAACAAACTCTGTTCTTGACAGCTATTCGTTGAGTGTTATTCAAAGTCTTTAAAATAGAGAAATGTCTGTACAGCTACAGTAAAGTCTCATCATGATGGTTTCTTGAGCTGGGGCTCTCATTACCAATTCACAACATGATTGTTGTCAGTACTTCCAAGAGCCCAAAACTTGGTCCCTTTTCTCAGCTGGAGACTCCCATCCCACACCCTGCTCCTCTGTAGACACTTTAAAATGCACTTGAACACCATGGGCCAATCATTTAGCAAAGTAAACAATAATTTCTTCACAGGGGACTGCTAAGGGATCTGTGGTTGTTTGATGATCTGCAGCCATGGAAACAGCAAATGAAGTGTTTGGGTCATTGGAATGCTTTTAACTCATGCTTCCTGTGGCAGAGACTACTAATTGCTTCTCAGTAGTTTTTTCCTCCCTTCTTTTTTTTTTTTTTTTTTTTGGAAATTTTCATCTGAACACATTGCTGCCCCACTAAAACATTTCTCTTACAGCTTGATGTTGTCATGTGAAAGTTTTGGCAAAAGATATGTAAGCAGGAATTTGGCGAGCCTTCCAAGAATTCTTAAAGGGAGAGTACCAATCCCTCTTCCAACCTTTTTTCTATCATGATACTCTGAATATGGATATAATAGCTGGAGCTCCAGCAGCTATTTTAGAGTATGAGGTTTAATTCTTAAAGTGTAGGCTAGGGACACATAGTATCCCCAAAATCCTTGGTCAAGATGTCCACAGGTTTCAGTTTCTTTTTCTAATCACATACCTATGTGAAGCCTAGTATTTTCTTCATAGACTCCAACCAAAACAATACATTGAGTAGATAGCACGCAGTAGCAGACACTTGATTTAAGCTGTCTTTCATTAAGCAAGATAGGGATTTATAAATACGTAAAACAATGTTACTCTTCACATTAACGTTTTTTGTTTTAGAAAAAATTTTTTTTTTCAAAAAGTCTGTGTTTTTAATGTTTACATGCAGGGAGTTTACTATCGTTATTTTAAAATTAATTAAATGTCCTAAAATATTTTCAGTCTTAATTTCTAACATGGCAACCCACATAAAGAAAAATTCTTTCAAGGCCTTAATAATTTTTAAGTGTGTTAAGGGGTCCTGAAACCAAAAAGCTTAAAATTGGTCTAATCTCACACTCTACACATGGCAGAAAAATGAGCTTCAAAGAGGCTGAGTCAATGTTAACTTCTTTTTACATGAGCAAAAATTAAACTTCCGTTATGTGCAAGCCACTATCACTGGAGGCATATCTATTACATATAGCCAAACTAATTTTTAAGATACATTCATACTTTCTGTTATATCATATGAGACCACGGCTAAGAACAAGACAAAGAAATTAAAAGATGAAGATGTTTTGTGAAACTCCCTTATTTTTGAGCACTAGTTTAAATAAGACAGTGTAAAATAAAGCATGCAATATTGGCTTTTTACACCTGAAATGTCACAATTATGCAGATTTTGCAGAAGGTCTGTATCTAGTGAGTCCTTCATGACTCCACACCTAGTTTTAAGGGAATGCAGCTGGTTCCGGTAGCCTGGTATCAGTGTAGCCAGTGTAGTAGGTAGGGCAGGGAGATCCTTCTGTGGCTGAGGACCAAGTTCAGTCACATTGCTGCCCCAATGCCCTTGGCAGAGGGCCCGGTGGGGTGCAGCAGAGGCCGCGCCACCGGGAAAGCTGCCCTCAGTCTCCAAGGCACCTCCTCTGTGTTTCCTGCCTTCACAAAAGACATGCAGGAAACCCAGCAGCTGGTCACTGCCAGGAAGTAAAGGACACAGATTCTAAGGCCATGGGAAAGGGGGATAGGGTGGACAGGGGCGGCCCTTTCATTCTAACAAGAGCACATGCCTAACAAGAATTGGGGGGAAAGAATCGCAAAATCTTCCTGTGATGTGATACCCACTTTCTGCACCGAAGGAAGAGACTCCAGTCTGCCATATAAAATGCATACAGTTCCCCTTGATAAAAGAAGACTCAGCAAATGGGCTGGACTTCCTATAACTCACAGGGCTGAAAGCCATCATTTCTAAAATTCAATTTGCTGCTAGAATTTAAACCTCGTTTATGTTGAAGTCACTAGCAGTGAAGCAGAATTTTTTCCATATATTTGCAAGCCTGTTTTAAGCAATAAATATTAAATTATAACTCTCTTGAGAATAATATAGCAAATTTGCTTTCTTTGAAGGACTGTCTTAAAATACTTAAAATCACTGCATTTTTCTCCAGACTAGATTTTCTTCTCTTTCTTTAAGTTGCTGTGAATCCTTGTCCATTCTGTTCACCAAGTACCTCCAGCACCTGTGATAATACTGTGCTGGGACAGTGCTGGAAATGCGCTCCTGTGGTTGGTTTGCCATCAACAAAAGGAGTAATCATGCTTCTGCAAGAAACATTTTGTGAGGTCCTTCAGTAAGTCTAATGGACGTAAACAATTATATGGAAAAGATTATTTAAATTGTACATTGGCAGGAACTAAATATTCAAGTGTAATAAGTTTAACTGATTAAGAGATTTTTTCAGATGATGTAGTAACTTAAAAAGCATGTCAGTTAGAATGTACTTTCAAAAATATATTAAAGCGATTGATTTCTTCTATTGCTCCCCCATAAAGAAGTTGCTTTTTTTCCAACTGCAATGGAGCTATCACTCAAGGGCTGTAAAATGCATCATGAGGTGTCTGTGAAAAACTCAGCCAGAGAGACCTATCCTCGTCCAAGCTGGATGCATCCCAGTAGGGTGTGCAGAGCCCAAAACTGGGAACCTCACTCTCTCATTCTCCAGCTCCTGAGCTGACTCTCAGACAGTGATTGTTTGCTGTGATGGGTTGTATAGGCTGCTAACCATGCATACCATCGAATAGGCCCTTGGAGTGTACGGGACTCTCTAGACACTCTAGAAATGGTGGGAAGCAGTGACAAAATGTGTGTGTGTGTGTGTGTATGTGTGTGTGCATGTGTGTCTGTGTTGTGCAGTGGACTGGAGAAGAAGGACTCTTGGGTTAAATAGGGGTGAATCATGCCTCAGTCATGTACTTTGGAAAGAACTTTAGAATAAGTGCCAGTGGGCTCTTGGAAATATTAAACGAGGAACTGAAAAGGTCATAGTAGGAATGTTTGCAATCTGAAAGAAAATGCAGATGTTACCTCTTATAAATGAGGAAATGGAGGCCTAGTGAGTTTCAAGGACTTGGCCAATGCCACACAACTAGTTAGTGGCAACGGCCAACCTAGAGCCTAATGTTAATGGCTCTTAGCTAGTGCTCATTTCCCTATGCCATGCCACCAAAGTTAGCCCATAAACAATAAAACCAAACTGTAAAGGCATTTTTGAACATACTTTTTGTGTTCTTATAGCATTTATCATCATTAAAATTATCTGTAGATCTATGTCCTCCACTAAAGTGTGAGTTTCTTAAAATAGAAACTTTTTCCCCCTGTGCCTAGACCCAGTGCCTTCCACACAGTGGGCACTTAATAACTTAGAAAAGAAACTCCTATTTATTTTGAGTTTGTCTTGACCATTCTCATATCAAGCTAGGAAGTGGCTATGCTGGGGAGATATATTAATTAGGGTTCAGTGAAGGAAAGAGAAACAGAAACTCCCTTTATCTTTACAGGGGATGTATAATATAGGAAATTAGCCTCAGTATAGAAGAGCTGTGAAGATGCACAGAGGGCAATGAGATTATTATCAGAAATTGTTAATGGCAAAAGCTGGAGGGAAATTGGGAGGAGGAAGTGTTATCAGAGGTGTTGAATGGGGACTGGTACCATGGAGGGAACAGTCATCCTGTAGGAGCTGGGGTCTTTGTGGAGAGGGATCCAAAGCTGTTGGTCCCAAGAGAAGCAGAGAGAGGGGAAGAAACAGTCTGAATGTTTCCCTCTGGTCACTACACTCTTATCTGTAAGGAGAAAGGAAGAGGAGATGGCCTCTGGGAGACTTGCCCATTCCGAAAGTGCACACTTGGCTCATCATTTGCCCCTAACATAATGAAAGTGCTTTAAGACCATCCATTTCCCTTTGTGCTGATTCAATATTCACCAAGTAGCCCTCAAACCTCAAACCTAATTTCCCTTTTTCATGTTGTCATTTCAACCAAAGGGTCAAGAACTTTCTATTTTAAAAAAATTGCTAGTCAATTGATCCACAAGAGGAGGGAAAAACGAGTCAAAACAACTACATTTTGTTAGTTCAGAGGCTTCACTTGCATTTTTGTAACTTAAGAATGAGAGACCTGGAGGAGAGAATGCTGGGTCATATGGTAATTCTATTCTTAATTTTTTGAGAAACCTCCATACTGTTTTCCATAGTGGCTGTACCAATTTACATTTCCATCAGCAGTGTATGAGGGTTCCTTGTTCCCCCTCAACATCTCCAAAAACTTGTTATTACTTGTCTTGTTAATAATAGCTATTCTAACAGCTGTGAGGTGGTATCTCATTGTGGTTTTGATTTGTGTTTCCCTAATAGCTAGTAAAATTGAGCATCTATTCATATGTCTGTTGGTCATGTGTATGTCTTCTTGGGAGAAGTGTCTGTTCAGGTCCTCTGACCATTTCTTAATTGGATCGTTTGTTTTTTGTTGTTGTTGAGTTGTATGGGTTCTTTATATATTTTGGATATTAGCCCCTTATTGGTGGCATTGCAAATATCTTTTTCCATTTAGTTGGTTGCTTCTTTGTTTGTTGACAGTTTCTTTTGCTGTACAGAAGGTTTTTAGTTTGATATAGTCCCATTCATTTACTTTTGCTTTTATTCATTTACCCTTGCCTTTGAGGTCATATTTATAAAATCTTCTCTAAAGACTAAGGTTCATAAGTTTAGAACCTATGTTTTTTTCTATGCAAGTCTTATATTTAGATCTGTGATCCATTTTTAGTTAATTTTGGTGTATGGCGACAGTCAGTTTCATTCTTTTGCATGTGGCTTTTCAATTTTCCCGCACCATTTATTGAAGAGGCTTTCCTTTCTCCATTGTATCTTCTTGGCTTCTTTGTCAAAATTATTTTCCCATATATATATGGATTTATTTCTGGGCTCTTACTTCTATTTCATTGGTTTGTGTGCTTGTTTTCTGCCGATACCACACCGTTTTGCTTATCGTCACTTTGTAGTATAATTTGAAGTCGGGGAGTATGATACCTCCAGTCTTGTTCTTTTTCTTCAGGATTGCTTTGGCTATTTGGCATCTTTTATGTATTATGTATCTGTATAAATGTGATAATTTTTTGTTCTATTTCTTTAAAAATTGCAACTGGGATTTTGATGAGGATTGCGTTAAATCTATAGATTTCTTTGGGTAATATGGACATTTTAACTTTGTTGATTCTTCCAATCCATGGCCATGAAATATCTTTCCATTTCTTTGTGTTTTCTTCAGTCTGTTTTAATAATATCTTGTAGTTTTCAGTGTATGGGTCCTTCACATCCTTTGTTAAGTTTATTCCTAGGTATTTTATTCTTTTCGTTGCAATTGAAAAATAAATTGTTTTTATTTTTTTTCTGAAAATTTTTTTGTTAGTATATAGGAACGTAATGGATTTTTATACATTGATTTTGTATCCTGCAACTTTACTGTATTTGTTTATTGTTTCTCACAGTTTTTTGGAGATGAAAGGAGATTTGACTTGGGTGGGGAACACACAATGCAATATATAGATGATGTGTTATTGAATTATACACTTGAAACCTATATAATCTCATTAAACAATGTCACCCCCATAAATTTAATTAAAAATAAGAGACATAAAATTTTTGATGGATAAAAACAAATACGGCATATATTTCCTCATTGCCATGAAGGATGTAGGTGTCAGCAAGAGAGCAGGCTAGGACGACCTCCCACAAGGGTCCTGGAGATGCTTGGATTAATTTGTAAGTTCTACCTGATGGCCTTCTTTTATATCTAGATGTTTTTCTCTCCTTTCTCTCAGAAAAAGAAATGAACTTAGCCCAGAGAGAGAAAGTAAGATATCCCAGATGAAGATTAGGGAAACGATAGAGAAATAAAAAGAGAGAGATCTAAAGCCCCTTCTTGCTGGCCTCCTCCCTGAGAATGAGCTTCCAGGGAAACCCAGAAAGTGCTCCCCTTACTGCTTGACACTCAGTAGGCACAAAGTTAACTTGTCGATCTCAATGACTGCAGCAGAAGCTGACAGATACCAACATCTAGAAAAAAAATGCTACAGACCAGATAAAATTGAGATTATACCAAAGCAGTTCTGGGGGCAAAGGTACTCCTGCTCCCCGAAACTGGCTGGAAAACACACTGAATTGATGTGTATTTGATACTACTATCAAGGAATTATTGATAGTGTTCTTAGGTATGATATTGATGGTATGATCAGAAGGTGATTAGGCATAGTTTTAGGGCATGCATGCAGAAATATGCAGGGGTAAAGTATTAATAATGTTTGCAATTTATTTCCAAACGATTCAGCAAAATATTATAGATAAATATATGTGTGTACACATATATACATAGATGGTTAAATGATGTAAGTATGGAAAATGATAATAGTTATTAAACCTAGGTAGTGAGTATAGAATGTTGTTTTTCAGTTTTTATGTTGGAGATTTTTCATAATAAAACTCAGGGGAAAATAACTGCTGTCCATTTGACAATTACAGTTTTATCATCAACCATTAACATGGAATTATTTTATTATAAAAACGTATATCTTGAGTTTGGCAAATATAAACCGATGAACTAGAGTCTACGTGAAGTAAAGAAGTGAGTTTCTAAACCTGTTCAACTTGAATGGTCAAACCATTGACTAGAGTTTACCACGATGAATTAAATATTAAGACTCTCCAAAATACTATGACATTCCAACTACTCTAATATGAATGTCTTTTATACGACTAACATACAGCAGTATTCTCAGCTGTGCATTCATTCATTCAGCATTTTAGCACCTGCTGTGGGCCCTAGGACTGGAAAATAGGCACAGTCTACTCTCTTGGAGCTTCCAGACCACAGAGGATATGCACAAATGTGGGCAGTGAAGTATGACCAGTGCAACTATTCAAGGGGCACAAGTACAAGAGAGGAAACAAAAAAAGCAGTGGTCGCTTCACTGGGGGTCAATTAAGGACCAGCAGGACAGGATTTAAAATGACAGCATATCATTCTAAGAGGTCAATGAAGGGGTGATTTACAAAAGTGTGGCAGAGTTAGGGAAAATCAACAAAGGATGGTGAAGCTACCAACTGTGGGGACCCATTACCACCCCTCGACCTAAAAGGGGTAAGAGGAAGGGGCACTACTCAAACTCAGAGAAAGTAGTTGCAGATTTTAGTTTAAGTGGATAACATTACAACCACTCAAGATAATTTCCATGTCTACAGTTAATTGTTGATATTAGTGCTGAGCGTGAGAGGCTGTTTTCTGCTTTGGCTCATGCTGTTCCCTCTGCCTAGCATGTCCTTTGTGGACATCTCTCCTTTCACTTTCTCCTGCTCCTATTTCAAGGCCCTCTCCAGCATTATGCATTTTGCTGAATGATACTGTTGGCCCTGACCTTCTCTACCCTGCTGTCTACCTCTGGCGGCTGAACTTTAAGGCACTGCATCAACCAACCTATCTGGTCCCTTGGCTTCCAGTTGGGCTCAGCCAGTGGATGGCATCTGTGAGACACGAGAGGTGGGAGGGAAGACAAGATCAGAGTCCTTCTTTCCCTGGCTCTGTCTCTGCTGGGTCATGCTGCCTGGCTGCATCCTTCAAGCAAAAGCCACAACTACTTTTTGTAATTCTCAATACAATATAACATAAAATATTTAGGAGAGTATTTTTAGTTTTGAATAGTAATGAGAAGATTTTAAAATGGGATTATTTCTCACAAATATGAATTACATATTTTGTTCATAAGTATGAGTTACAGTATTTGAATTTTAATGTCTTAATAGTTTTTTGAGTTATAAAAAAGACTGTACTCTTGTTGACTTTTTTAATATTCTGCTTTCTCATTGGCTACCTATTGTAAACTTTTCTTTCATATTAGTAGGAATTGTTGCAGGAAGAGGAGGAGTGGAAATGCCAGCCAGTCAAAAGCTAGAATATTAAAAAGGTCAGTATTGTAAAGTTCCTGCTATCATTCATAAAAACATCAAACATCTAATATTTCATCTCAGAACCAAGATTGTAATGAGAACAGAAAATGTCATAATATTAATTCATCTTTGTGACAAATACTGCAATGAGAAAGGAAGTATACATGCTACAGATATTTTGTTACCATTTTAAAAATATCTTATATATTTTATAATGAAATGAGAGTAAATTTATACTTCCTAAAATTGAGTCCCCTCACTAAATACTTACTGCCTTTTAAGTTAATAGAACTCTTTTGGGACTATACTGACATTAAGTTTACTTTCCAAGAGAGCTGCTAGTATCACTAGGTTGCAATAAATAAATATAAAAGATATCCATTATAAAAAAGTAAAAGAGCAGAAATTTTATTTTGGCTAATATGTCACTTTCACTGGCATTAAAGTATTTGAATATGACTAATTATAATTTTCTCACCATTTTAAATGATTACTCTGCTACTACCTTTATATCAACATAATCCCCAAATAAAGTAATATTCCTTCATGATTAATTCTACCATATGACAGAAGTTGCATTATATGACTAATAAGAATAGAAGTAAGGGCTCATATATTCGGAGTCTGCGAGAACTCAGGCAGTAAATCAATTCAAATCAGGCAGTGAGCCCAAAATGCATTCAGCATAGTTTTATATCTTTATTTTTCTTTCCTTTTTCTGTGTATTTGAGGCGAGAGGGAGGAGGACCAGAGTCCTAGCAGGATTCAAAATCCAGCTCAAATTGTTTTACTGAAAGGACTGATTGCAGAGTTGTAAGTAGGAACAAGGGAATCAGTAAGGTGAAGGCAGCTAAAGACTAGTAACAGCAGATCATTATTACCTCTAGAAAGAAGGGCAAGGAGAGGAAATTTTGTTACTCAAACCCTGGGGCTCTGGATGAGAAGCTGGCACTAGGAGCTGTCATCACGGAGGAATAAAGCCACTGCCAAATAAATGACTCCAAGTAGGGAGAAAGGAGGGCAGAATACCTCTACCTCTTTCTGACCACAACTCTTTAACCAAACCCAATCTAACTCCAGTTATCAAGGAAGCCTGGGTGAGGGAGGCACCAGAGCCAGGGTCTCTGTCTCAGAGCTGGAAAAAGGATGGGCAGGGCATAATGGACAATAAGCCACAGAGATGTGGAGGGTGGGTAAGGGGAGAATTCAAAGGAAGCTTTGCTAAAAGTAGTGTCAAATGAAGCCACTTTAAAATGGAGCCAGAGAAACTGCCTTGTACATCTAATGCCTCAAATCTTTGGAATGTTAAAATAGGACAAAATAACCTTTGGACTGAGTCTAAAGCAATCTGTGCCCCAAAGAACTATTTGCAAAGATAACAAGAAAGCAGTTGTTATGACTACTGGTCTGATGACTACTGAATAGAAAATTTAAAATATTATTTAAAATTAACATCACTATGTTATCTGCACCAAAAGAAATGCCTTTCTACTATTGGTAATTGTTCCCCTTCCCTTCCTCATATATACATATTGCCTTTGTCTCTTAATTGTTACGCTGTCTGAGGTTTGGCTTGAATCGGTACATCCCGAATAGCCATATTTTGATCTTAAATAAATGACTGTTGCTTCTCACTTTGAAGGCCTTTACATTTTTAAGTTAACAGCAGTATTTGAGGTCTCTTAACTTCATGAAAAAGAGCACAGTAGAAGGAGGTGAAAATGGCCGGAAGAGAAAATGGAGATGGAAATGAATGAAGGAAAACAGAATCAAATATAGCTCTCTGGGTCTGGAGAGAGTGTTGGTGAAGTTGTTTCTTTTGGAATATCATTTGGAAAGCTGCCTTAAGTGAAGTTAAAAATAAATAAATCTGCCAAACAACTGTATAGAATATCTCCTGAAAAGAGAGATGATGCTGAGAGATTGTGACCTTCTTCCATCTTTGGTACTTTTTTTCTCTTATGAGAGCGAGCCTTGGACATTAAAAAAAAAAATCCCCTATGAAATCTGCCACTTTCAGTTCTTCAATGTTCAACCAGTTCACGGTAGAGTGGATGCAACTAGAGTGTTGAGTGACTTTTTAACAAGAGTATAATCATTGCCTGCCTTTTTACCATAGTTTATTTACTACTAACAAATATCATCCTGTGATACTAAAGTGTGCCTTTTGCCCACTGGCTCCTGGAGTGCTTTATGAACGAGGAATGCAGGAGTAGCTGAAATAGAGCTCTCTCTGGGGTGGAATAAGACAGCTGTTAGCCTTGCAGAAATGTTGCACAACAGCCTGAGTGGAAACCAGGGACAGGTTCTCAGTCTAATTGAAACTGCAAGAAGAATTTAAGTTGATGGACTAATTGCCGAAGCTGGCATTTATTCCAAAAAACAGGGCTTATTCTTCTCTGGTAGTGAGTGGCACAGTCACTTTGTTCCAATTTAATAGATCCTGTTGCTTCCATTCAAGAGATGAGGAAACTGAAGTTCACAGCACAGACGATGCTTGAGAGAATTGGATTGAAATGCATGCACTTTGAGTTTCTGGTTGCTATTTATCTTTTGAGTCACATGACAAACAGAAACTTTAGCTGCAAATAATGATTTAGCACCAATGTGAGAGAAAGAGTATACCCATGGTGTGCATATTTTTGCAGAAATTGGGCTACTCTGAGGAGGTCACCATGTGATCCTGACTCAACTTGACCCTACATAGTTTAAGAACTTAGTCAAGTTCCAAGAGCTGGAGGTGGTATAAGTGCATGACACTCTTATGCCTTTAAGAAACAGCAGATAGTGAGTCAATGAAACTTTTTACTGATTAGTTTGCAGTGGGTTATTCTTGGCTAACACTTCTTTCATGCTGGAATGTCACATTAATTGGTTCTTAATTGAACAATGTGCTTCCAATTTTCAAAACCCAGCAGAGTATAAAACAGAAGAAGTCTGACTCTTGCTCTTTGGAATAGAAAGTCATATGGGTAAAGATACAGTTCATAAGGATTAAACTCTCACAGATGTTGGAAACTGTTATGCAAGCACTTCTCTACTCAGCACTGTAAGGTACAGCTCTTCAGTTTGTCAATTTTTACATGAAAAGCCGTTTAGAGCTACTTGTTTAGAGGAGAACATGATCCTGAGGGATAAAATGATGACTAAAACTTCCTCAGCTACTTCATTACTGGAAAACTGAGATCTCTAACTGGAGCTGTGTGTTGCATATGGTTAATTATCCATTCCCTCTATAAATAAATGACTTGTTTTTAATTTGTGTATTTTAAGTAAGCCACCACTGGGTGGTAGCTAGTTATATACTAGACATGTGAGTTCCTTATCTGGAATTAAATTTGGATCAAAAGGTGTACTTTCCACCTGAAATTAAAAACTTGTTTGTTCATGTCCTCTTTTTGGAAATGTTCCATGTACAGGCAAGTTTATTTTTCTATTCTGAAGAAATATTTTTAAACAGGGTCTGTGTTCTGAATTCATATGGTGTGAAAAGTCAGAGATAGAAGGAAAGTTGGTTTCTTGCAATAAATAAACCTTAAAAAAAAAAACTTGTCAAGTTTCCGAGTTATTCCTTTCTCCCAATACTGCTGTGCCTGGGGGGAGAAAATCAAGCAGAGTTCCTTAGATCAGAATAGTTAAACAGTTAGGTATTCATTTTCTTTCAGTTACATCTGTATCCCACTTGTTCATTTTACAAGGGAGAGAAGGGTTTTTCTAATTCCATGCTCTAACATGTAATATTCATCAAAATTGGGTCATTTCCACCTCTTGCATCAGAAGTAGAAATTACATTTTTTCTCCCTCTTGCATCATAAAATATGGTCTCACACAGCACTTAGTTACAACTGATAATGCACTTGGTAGAGACTTTGCTTCTTTTAGGGATGCACTGGTCCCACGGTTATTGTAAAAGTAGAAAAGGGAAGAAACTATCCATGAGACAATGTCATTTTAACTACAATCTCTCTGATTATGTGTGTGTGTTAGGATGATATAAATATATTTTGGATTAGGCTGCAGTGAGATTGTGATTTAAAAAAAAAACTGAGTATCACCAATAAATCAAATACAGCTATTGCTTCTACCTAATGAAGAATTCTCATGGAATCGCCTCTTTTAAAAAGAGAGTCTGGAATAAAGGTCAACCAAGGATGTGTCTAAGAAACACATAGTGATCTCAAGTGAGCTTACTCTGAGCATCTCCAGCCATGGAAGGCCCCTGACTCTCAATCTTTGTGGCAATTTGCTAAGCTGACACCCTGATCACACATCTTCAAGCTAATGACTCTCATTCACTCAACGTCCATCCCTTCCATTCTAACAAGATCTCCTTAAACGTTACTGGGACTGAATCTAGTATCAGAGATGCAGGCATGGCAGCAATGCTGCCACAAGAGATGAATGTTTCCCTAGGTACAAACTCAATAATAAGTACAACATTTGACAAAGAAGAATGCCTTTGGCAGCCGGGCTCAATCTCTCTAAGAAATTGACATTGTGGAGTACAGGAGCAAAGCCTAGATAATGACAGCTACAAAAAGCTTTTGTAAGCAAAGTAATCAGGCCTATGTCAGCTGCTCGCTCCTTTCATGATCTCTTACCTCTACAGTTGGTAACACCTGATCAATGAGATATTTTTCAACATTTATGGTAAATCATCAATCTGTGCAAGGTGATGCTCAACAGCAATGACCTAAACAACAACAACCAAAAAAGTAAGAAATGGACTCGGATTTAAGGAGAGAGTTGCATTTGGTAGTTGCAACTTTCAGGATCCTTTTACCAACTGCTCATCCAGCTACTATTTAATGCAAGCAGCTAATTTCTGCACTATGTGGATGCTTATGGCATCTGTTTCTATAGGCTGCTTCCGGGTATGGAGAGAGTCCAAAGAGTCTTTTTTGAGTGACTTCTCCCTACCCCAATTGCTTCCCTGTAAAACAGAAGTAAATGGTTACAGATAGGAATTATTGATATTCAACCCAATGATCCCCTCAATTCATCCACTCTTTTAGAAATCATTCATTTTCAACACATGCTATAATCAGGTTCTGTGTTGGCCATCATGAGGGACTGTCACTGTGAGAGTCCCTGATAAACATGAGGAGTTTGCTGCTAGAGTGAGGATAAGTCATATACATGTCACTGATATAGAGGGTGATATACTCCATAAAACTAATATAAAGTATGAAGGCTATCCAAAGAGGAGTAAAGCACTTGTGGTAGAAATTAAGAGGAATTAAGAGGAAGGGCTTCTTGGAGGTGGTTGTATTTGTGCTAAGCTTCAAACGATGTGCAGAATTTAAATCTATAGAGGTGGAAAGTGAATAATGCAAATGGAAAATATCTCAACAATGAAGCTCCCTGCTAAGATGCTTAAGATGTTTAGCCCCAGGGAGAATGATCTGGGCATTCAGGGGAAGGTTATTAACAATGGATTTCTTGCTTTAACATTTACACAGGGCTTATGTGCACTCAATCTTAGAGGGACTGTGTGGTGTGAAGGTAGAGAGGAAGATTCGAAAGCCACAGTACCTGGATCCATGTTCCAATTCTACCACTCAACAGCTGTATGACCCTGGGCAAATTACCTCACTTCCTTTAGCTGTAAAATGGAGATAATTATAGTACTTTACCCCATAGGTTGGTATGGAGATTAAAATAGTTAATTCATTTAAAGCACCCAGAACAGGGCCTACAACATAGTAAATGCTCAATAAATATTATTTTCCTGTGCTACTTCTCCCACCACACTGTGGGGAGGTAAGTACTACCTGACATATGAGAAAATAGTCTTGTTCAGAAACCATATAAGGGCACAGTTGGCCATAACATTAAGTCCTCTGTTTCTCAAACACGTCTCAATACACCCCAATGAGCCCACAGTGAGAGAACTCTTAAACAAATTTTATGACAACTCCCATTGTCATATAGTTGCTTTCCATCAGGAGTGATTTTGTACACACATTTTCAGGAGACATTTGGCAATGTCTGGAGGTACTTTTAGTTGTCACCATTGGGGGGTTGCTATTGGCTTTTGGTGTGTAGAGACCACTTATGCTGCTAAACATCTTGCAATGCACAGGACGGGCCTCATAACAAAGAATTATCCAGCCTCACATTTCAATTGTGCTAAGGTTGAGATACCTTGACATGAGGCTATTTCTTCAAGAGAGGTTCATATTTAAATATGTCAACAAGAGTCCCTTTTGAGTAAAATATTTTGCTGAAAACCATCAAAGCGAAGTGCATATTATAAAGCCAGTGAAAAATCTAAGTGTCGATAGAATTGTTAGGGGTTTTCCTCTTGAATAGAATGCCTATGTTCATGAAAAATAAAAATATACCTAGCAGTATGGGGGAGATAAGAGAGAATCACCTGAAACCATGATTTACTAAAGAAAATTTTAAAAAGCAGTTCAGCTGCTGTAAGAAGTAAATGGTATAGGCATACCTCGGAGATATTGCAGGGTTTGTTCCAGACCACCACAATAATGTTAATGTCACAATAAAGCAGGTCACGGGGATTCTTTTGGTTCCCCAGTACATATAAAAGTTACACTTATACTATACTATAGTCTATTAGGTGTTCAATAGCATTATATCTAAAAAAGAAAAACAATGTACATAACTTATTAAAAATAATTTATTCCTAAAAAAATGTTCATCATCTGAGCCTTCAGCAAGCCATAATTTTTTTTTGCCAGTGGAGGGTCTTGTTTCTGTTGATGGCTGCTGATTGATAGGGATGGTGGTTGCTGAAGGTTGGGTTGGCTGTGGAAATTTCTTAAAATAAGACAACAATGAAGTTTGCCACATTGATTAACTCTTCCTTTCACAAAGGATTTCTCTGTAGCATGTGATGCTATTTGATAGAATTTTACCCACGGTAGAACTTTCAAAATTGGAGTCAGTTCTCTCAAATGCTGTGAATGCTTTGTCAGCAACATTAATATAATATTCTAAATCCTTCGCTGTTATTTTAACAATCTTCATAGCATCTTTACAATGAAAAATTTCCATCTCGAAAAACCACTTTCTTGGCTCATCAGTAAGAAGCAGCTTCTCATCTGTTAAAATTTTTTCAAGAGATTGCAGCAATTCAGTAACATCTTCAGGCTTCATTTTTAATTCTAGTTCTCTTGTTATTTCCACCACATCTGCAGTTACTTCCTCCACTGAAGTCTTGAACCCCTCAAAGTCATTGATGAGGGTTGGAATCAACTTCTTCCAAACTCCTGTTAATACTGATATTTTGACCTCTTCCCTTGAATAATGAATATTGTGGATGGCATCTAGAATGGTAAATCTTTTCCAGAAAGTTTTCAATTTACTCTGCTCATATCCATCAGAGGAATCACTATCTATAGCCATATGAAATGTATTTCTTAAATAATAAGACTTGAAAGTCAAAATTATTCCTTGATCCCTGGGCTGCAGAATGGATGTTGTGTTAGCAGGCATGAAAGCAAGAGTAATCTCATTGTACATCTCCATCAGAGATCTTGAGTGACCAGGTACATTGTCAATAAAAGGATCTTTTATTCTGAGCAGTAGTTCTGAACAGTGGGCTTAAAATATTCAGTAACCCATGTTGTAAACAGATTATCCAGGCTTTGTTGTTCCATTTGTAGAGCACAGGCAGAGTAGATTTATCATAATTCTTGAGGGCCCAGGAGTTTTTGGAATGGCGAATGAACATTGGCTTCAAGTTAAAGTCATCAGCTGCACTAACTCCTAACAAGAGAGTGAGCTTGTCCTTTGAAGCTTTGAAACCAGGCATTGACTTCTCTTCTCTAGTTATGAAAGTCCTAGATGGCATCTTCTTCCAAAATAGGGCTGTTTCGCCCACATTGAAAAATCTGTCATTTAGTGTAGCCATCTAAATTAATTATCTTAGCTAGATCTTCTGGATAACTCGATGCAGCTTCTATATCAGCATTTGATGCTTCACCTTGGACTTTTATGTTATGGAGACACTTTAGTTCCTTAAATCTCATGAACCAACCTCTGCTAGCTTCAAACTTTTCTTCTGCTGTTTCCTCACCCCACTCCACCTTCATAGAATTAAAGAGTTAGGGGTTTGCTCTGGATTAGGCTTTGGCTTAAGGGAATGTTGTAGCTGTTTTGATCTTCTATCCAGACCCCTAAAACTTTCTCCATATCAGTAATAAGGCTGTTTTGCTTTTTTATCATTGGTGTGTTCATCAGAGTAGCAATTTTAATTTCCTTCAAGAACTTTTCCATTGAATTAACAACCTGGCTAATTGTTTGGTGCCAGAGGCCTAGCTTTTGGCCTATCTCGGCTTTCATATGACTTAGCTTAATCATTTCTAGCTTAATCATTTCTAGCTTTTGATTTAAAGTGAGAAATTTACAATTCTTGCTTTCACTTGAACACTTAGAGACCACTATAGGGTTATTTACTGGTATAATTTCAATATTGTAGTATCTCAGGAAATAGAGAGGCCCAGGAGAGGGAGAGAGATGAGAGAACTGGTCTATGGAATAGTCAGAACATGCACAACATTTATCAATTAAGTTTACCACTTTATATAGGTGTGGTTCATGGTGCCCACAAATTATTTCAATAGTAACATTGAAGATGTGAGCACTGATCACAGATCACCGAAACAAATACAGTAATAATTAAAAAGTTTGAAATATTGCAAGAATTACAAAAATGTGACACGGAGACTCAAAGTGAGAAAATGCTATTGGAAAAATGACGCTGATAGATCTGCTCGATGCAGAGTTACCACAAGCCTTCAATTTGTAAAAAAAAAAAAAAAAGCAACATCTGTGAAGTGCAATAAAGGAAAGTACTATAAATGAGATATGCCTGTACATGCCTGCTGCTTGCAGTATTTAAAGCATCTAGCTTGACACACACAAACACACACAAAATAAGTTATTTATTTCCAACTGCAGCTCAAGGCTACCTCAACTGTCAAAAGTGCTAGAGAAAAATTTGTCTCCTTCTTCCTATAGTTAATCATCATTCAACCTGTAAATATCATTCATTTCACTGATTGTGCTGTGATTATGCTTTTTCTCTTTAAAAGGCCATTGAATCAGGTATAAAAGACTCATTAATTTTCTACCATAAATAGTCTCACAGACACTAAATACTTTATTGTTTGAATTAGTCACTGCAGTTTACGCAGATGAAATTCTCTGCCAAAGCTGTGGTTTTATGCCGTCTGTTGGCCACTTTCATCTTCCCCCAGTCCTGGAAACAATAATTCAGTTTCCAAATACATTAAATGTGTTGTAAACAGCACAGGCCTCCACAGCGCCACCTCGATGGACTGATCGACCTTGCTGCAGTGTCATAAATTTGAAGGCATCTCATAAAAGCTGCCACATGCAGCCAGACATGTTTGCTCTGAGACTTACCATGCAGAACAGCAAAGCACCATAGAGTTTCAGGTGCTTGCTGGAGGACATCAGGACAAGCCAGTGGAAGCCTGAGTGCTCAGCAGAGTGCTCCTGCTTCAAAATCACCAGTGTCAACTGTGCTACCACAGTGCCAACCCTACTGAATGAGAACAAAGAGATACACCTCAGTCCTCTTTCCTGTGCAATTTTGTTCCCAACATCCCTGTGATATGCATCTTTTAATTGTTATAAGCCCTGACCTCTGACCTCTGAGGCTTAGCACCTTTAGACACACTCTTCCCCCACTTACTGGTAGGACACAGACTCTCCTCTTCAAAGTCTCTTCTCAGATCAAGATTTACTCAAGTTATCAGGCATGTCTGACTGATAACTTACAACTTCTCTCTTCATAGGAGGCAAAGCAGATCAAAGTCTTAACAGTGGTCCCCAAAGGTGGCTCTAGGCTTATACATGGTTTGGTTTGGCCTACCCATGCCTTTAAATTTTTTAATTAGCTACCACATTAAAAAAAAAAAAAAAAAAGATTTCACCTAAAATTTTGAATTTTCTTGACTGCTTCTCTCCAAGCATCAGGTGACCTGGCGCCCTGACCCTGGTGAAAACAAGATGAGGGGCAGCTGGCATAGTATGGAGACTGCCCGTCTAGACAGTTAACTGCATCCCTGCCATCTCTACATCAAACCATCTCCACTCATTCTAGTCACCTGCCTGCTTCTCCAGACTTTTGAATTCATGGCACCTGACCTATAGCCCACTAGAGAAGAGATGGTTCTTGGAGATTATGGCTTTTATTTGTCAACCTCTGTCAGTGTCCTTGAAATTGCACCATTTAGTGTGTAATTATTCTTAGCACTTACCTAACCTCTGAGCTTTGTAAGAAAGTAAGGGGTTTTTGAGATCTTTGTATGAGGAATGACACAGACCATTATCTAAATCTACATTTAATTTTCATTAGAGTTGTCCTAGGTCGTGCTTGAACTTTAAATCCTATAAAGTAGAAGCAAATCTGTGTTTGAAGTAGAAATTGCCAGGAGAAAGAACAAGGAAGACATTTAGATAATTTCATCTGGACATGTGAAGTCATAGCAAGATCTATCTTTCCATTATCTGTAAGTTGGGAGCCACCTGTTCTTCATGAGTGTCTGATGGAACAAGAAGCTCTGAGTTTAATTAAGTTACATGTGTGGGAGGAACATGCTTCGCAGCAGCAACAGTAGAATTATTAATGGACTCCTATATTGAAGTGTTCACATTTTTGAAAGGCTAATTACAATATAATTTTAGTTTTAAAATATTGCTTTGCCAAGGGTGGGAGTTGTGTCATGTGTTATTAAGTGGTACCTTTACTTTTTCAATCTTGGGGGAAATATTGGTTTGGTTATGGTAATTTTTAGTATCCAGTTATTTCCCTTGCTTTCATACTTGATGCATGTTAACTCTCTAAATAGAAAAATATGCTCCATGGCTGTCATTACCAAAATGTTACATTGGAGTTTCTTTGAATTTTCATGATTTTTCTTATGAAGAAAGTCAAACTGCTTATAGATTGAATAAATTGAATTTCTGTTTTTCTTTGCTACTTGAGACTTATGATCTTGTCAGCTGTATAAGTTCAACATTTCCAGTTGGGGGGGCGGGTGGGATGAAGTAGCTGTCTAATGAGATAATTCTGGAATCTATGCCACTATTACCTGGTTATGATGCACGAATAGGGCTCCAGTTGATTGTAAGGGGAATCACCTGATTTTTAGATTCAACGACCTAATTTAGAGACCTTGTGTTGGAAGCTCTGTTTATGTCATATTTCAAACCAAAATCAATACACATACCTTCTACCATATATCCTCCCAGTGAAAATCATGGTCACTTAATGACATTTCAGGTTTACCAAATCAGAGAAAATGAACTTATACAAAAGAACATGAATCTCTATTAATCAGGATTTTTACCTGCACTGAGAAGAGGTTCGGGAAGAGGTGTTTTTCAAGCGGCATCTATTCAGAGCAGTCTTCCACTAGGCCCGGGCTAGTCTGGCAGCTGTGATCAGCAAGAGTTGTCACAGGCATTAAGGCTGCCCACAAGCCCAGCATCTCCATGAGCCTGCCCAGACAAGCCTTGCAGTAGCTGGCTGAGTACTTGCAATGACATAAGACTCAACTTCCTCCCGTGAAATTTCGTTGTTTTATTTTTAAAACAATATTCTGCCTAAAGGAAGTACTAGAACCAAGGAGAAAGGCCTCAATTGTCCTGGGAGATGACCAGCTCTTTAGGTCAGTCACTTCACTCCCTTGAATTGAGTAATACTTTCTCCAACACCATGGGTGGGAAAACTGACATGACCAAATCCTAGCAATGAGCTGGGATTTTGCCATCCAAATCTTCGTTTAGGCAGTTGTACCAAGTGCTATTATTGTGGGACTAGAGGGGTACCTATGGAAACCAAAACAACACAAGTATCCTCTGAGTATCCCAAGGCCAAGGGTGTTCCCACATTTTTCTGAGCCTGTGGCAGAAGTCCAGTCCTGCACTCTTTTCTCCTCATCTCCAGTGTGCTCTGGGCGATAGAGAGCTGATTTCTCCCTAAACCATCAAGAGCTAGTGCCGTACCATTTGGTTGCAAATCCATCCTACTGCCTTACCCCAACAAAAGCCTTCCTCAATAATTGCTTATGTATTTTCAGTTCTAACTTGTGGCTGTGAGTCAGCACCTCACCCCTGATTTGATCTTACATTTTATATTTAATTGTTATAGTAAATCCAATTCTCTGATCCATCCAGCTTCAGTTATTTAATTGCTGAGAGATGAAGAGAAGAAAACTTCCACCACTTCTGCATATCCTGTTAGCAATATTAGGAAGGCCAAAAAAGAATAAAAAATGCCAAGACTACGTGCTCATAAGAATGCCCCAACACTGGTAAGGGTATGATAATGGAAGAAGGCCTTACTGAGTGCCAGCTATGAACTAGACTCTCTTGTCCTACTTGAGTTTAAAGTTGTCTAGAGTTGGCCACAGTTAAAGATGAGTCTGTAATCTTAAAAGAGAGGAAAGCCAGATGGTCTAGAAAGAGACTGAACTCAGAACCTTGTATATTAGAGGATATAGCTTGTACTATAGCTAGAAATTCTGGGGGGATGGGCAAAGCTGCTTGATTTACTCAGGCTGAAGATATATGCTAGCCAATGAAGTGATAAAACAAGTACTGGTTTGGTATTAAGGACTCTTTGGGATTAGAGTTGTAGAGTTTTGGGGTTTCAGGAAGAGAGGGAGAGGTGGTAAGTTTTTAAATGGCTCTCCAGTTCTCATTGCCCCAGGCATAAAGTATTAGCTATCAGACTGCCTAGTTTGTGAGTAATTGAGCCCTCAAGCCCTCTAAATACAGTTTTCCAATGGGAGGAACCCTGATGCTTGAGTCTTTTCAAGTAACCTTCTTCAGTGCCTCTGGTTCTTAGGACAGGTGTACAAAAGACCCAGGGCATTCCATAATAACCTTCCAGGCCCTAGAAGACTTGCAACCTATAGATCTACCACTGCAGGAAATGAGTGATGGGGTTCTTGTTTCCTCTCTCTGGTTTTAGAATTGGAGAACAATTGCTTTATAGAACTTCTTCTTCCCCATCATATTTCTAATTCCGCTTCCATCCCACATGCAGTCTAGTCTACCAGTGGCAACTCAACCTAAGGTACTAAGGTGTTTTAATTATCCATGAGCAAGGGCAGAGGCCTAGATTTCTGTTATGCAAAGGCCTATGTGCACAGGGGAGGCTTTCTGTACCTGTTTGCACGTGGGAACAATAAGTTTAACTTTGAGCTATGATTTGTCAGTATAACCCTTGCCTTATGTGCCTAGCATGGAATCTATTTTCCCTTGGGCTACATTCTTTCACCACTGAGAAAACTCTGAGTTGCTAGGTAGTGTCCTCCAACCCACGGAAACCAAGAGCGAGCCATGGCTGGCCTCCACCTGGCACCCCTCTCAAGTTGTAGTGAGCCAGGGGATCCAGGTCAAAAGATAAGAGACTTAGCTCCAGGTGCAAAGGTGTAGGTGTTTGACTAGCTGAGAAAGAAATGAGGTCAAAGGAGGTAGGAGATATATATCAGTTACACATCACCGTAGCCTCTGGAACACCTGCCCACAAAGGAAATGCTTCAGTATTCTCAAACTGTTCTCTCAGTGCTCCGGTGACTCCTCTGTCCCCTGAGGACAGTGTAGCCCCTACAGTCTTCTCAGGGGAGGCTCATATGCCACTCAGTCTTTCATCTATTCTTCCTTCTCCACAATTGTGGCTTCCAAACCCTTTCTTTTTCCTCCTTTAAAAACCCCAGATCAGATGAAACTCATGACTTTACTACCCTTCTTCAGCTGTGTAGCAATCATCACTCCTCTCCTCCCATCTTCATTAAGGACTTGCAGTCAGCTCAGTCTTTCTTTTCAACTCCATGCATACCATTGTTTTATCCCAAGGCCTCATTCAACAACCCAATCTATCTATGTTTAGACCTCCTTGTCTCCACTATTTTCTTCCATTTGCTTTAGTCATTTCTTCTTCCTTCTCCCCAAGCCTATTTCTTCATCAGACTTCTCACCCCAGTACAAAGCACCATTAACCACCATTACTAAGTTCAAAAACCTAAGAGTCATACTTGATTCTTCCCTTTAAGTTGTTCAGTCCATACACAAGTCCTGTTAGTTCTACCTAAAAACATACCCAAGCATGTGCACTTCTCTCTATCTTCCTATGACCCGCCACATCAAGCTACCATCCTCTCTCTCGGACCACCTCAATAACTTCTAGGAGCCTCTCTTTTCTAGCTCTTGCCTCTTCTAATTCATTTTCCTCAAGGAGCCAAAGTAATCTCCTAAAAATGTAAGTGGAATCATGTAGATCGGATCAGATCACTTACCCGCTCAAAACTTTATTTTCCACTAGAACAAAATTCTAATTCCTTGCGATGAACAAAAAGATCTCACAAGAGCAGGCAAGGGTCTCCCTAACTGCCCCTACTCCCCTAATTCCAGACCTAAGCACAATGGCCTCCTCTCATTACTTCAGCTCAGTGTTTCCTCTACCTAGAATGTTCTGGACATTATTGGCTTATTTGCATCCTTTAAAGCAGTGGTTCCCAACTTTTTTAGCACCAGGGACTGGTGCTCCTATGAGCATCTAATGCCTGATGATCCGAGGTGAAGATGAGGCAGTGATGCTAGTGCTGGGGAGCAGCTGCAAGTAGAGATGAAGCTTTGCTCACTAGTCCACTACTCACCTCCCGCTGTGCAGCCCGGTTTCTAACAGGCCACAGGCTGGTATCAGTCTGTGACCCGGGGGTTGGGGACTCCTGCTTTAAATCACAGCCCCAACATCACTTCCTTGGAGAAGTCCTTCCTTACCATTTCCTCTCCCCACTCCTGAGTTCTCTTGCAACACCTTATATATTACCTTCGCAGTGTATCATCTCATGTTTTGTTTATTTTAAATTTCTGTCTCTCCCACTAAAACATAAAGACAAGGAGGGCAGAACCTATTGGGTTCCTTTAATGTCTAGCCCCTAGTAGAGTACCTGGAATTTTCTGGACTCTCAATAATTTTTTAAAGGCAAATTTGTTTCTTAAACTATAAAATTACTAAAGAATTTTGTCAAGTGTTTTGATTTTACCAAAAATCTCATAAATATTATAGTTTCCATCCTACTTAAAGTTTTTGTTGTTGTTGTTGTCTTTTTTAAGGTACCAAAGTATTTAAGTTTAGGACAAAAATACATTTGGTAATTGTTCAAAGTCTATGGATTTTGCTTTATGTAGAGACTTTTTTTCTAAAAAAAACAAAAAATCCTAAATTTTACTTCTACGATTTCATACAGAAATTTTAATTTTTAAAGTTTTTGACTTTTTTTTTCTAGTTTAATTCATTTCACATCTTTGATGAAAGAAAGTGTTAAAATTGTGTTACGTTATGTGGACATTATTTCTCTGAAAAAGCTCAGACTTACAGAAAAAAAAAATTCCCTGTGAGGGGTTGTACAGTTGACAGTGTCAAAAGCAACATTAGTAGAAGTGACACACATGAGGCTGCATTTTGACCTCAAATATGCATCTATTGTGGTCATGCATTAAGATCTTTAACTCTATTTTAAGGAATCTTGCTATTCTGTGATTATCATTAGCCCCATCACCACTTCTAATGCTTTTTTCTTCACCCATTATCTGTTCTCATAAGATGTGGTGCATTCTCTCCAGAGTTTTCTTAATGCGAAGTCATGCATACATGTTAGAGTTCAAATAAATAAATCCTTGCCTATTCACTGCCTATATCACAAAGTTCCCGCTGACCAGCTGGCACACGTGTAGCCTCTAAGGGTTCTGGGGCTTGATTTATTTTGCAGTCTCTTAATTCATATATATGATGCCACTGCTGTATATTTCAGGGGCAAGGCCATCTCTTCTATAAATCATGAAATCAGTTGGAAAGCCTGATTGCCTGTTAGTGAATGTGTGCTCTGTGGACATTAATCTACACATAGGGCTGCAGTCAACAAAGTCCTGGCATCAGGCCAATCCACCAGCACTAGAGTACTTTTGACTGCAAGTCAGGTTCACCAAGCTGGACAAGTGTGGAAGATGGATCACAGAGCAGCCTGCACAGCTCTGGGAGGATGCAAAACAGTGGGGACTTTAGACTGAAGAAAGTCAAGAAAGATTCCACAGAATATCTTCAAGTAAATCATGAAAACTGAGAAGCAACAGCAAAGGCCAGGTCTTTCTGGCATAGAGGAATCAGAGATAGAGTGGCAGAGACATCACGAAAGGGGGAGCTGAGAGGCAAAACAGCTCCAGGCCCACAAAGAACAAGGCTCTAGGAGACAGAAACTAGTTGATTAAGAACATGTATGAAATGACCAACAAACATGAAAAGATGCTCAACATCGCTAGCTATTAGGGAAATGCAAATAAAACCACAATGAAATACCATCTCACACCTGTTAGAATAGCTATAATCAACAGGACAAGTAATAAATGTTGGAGAGGATGCAGATAAAAAGGAACCTTCATATACTGCTGGTGGGACTGCAAATTGGTACAGCCACTACGGAAAACAGTATGGAGATTCCTTGGAAAATTAAGAATTAATCTACCATATAATCCAGCAATCCCTCTACTGGGTATTTACCCCAAAGATGTGAAAACTCATATCCTAAAAGATATTTGCACACCCATGTTCATAGCAGCATTATTCACAGTCGCCAGGATGTGGAAGCAACCGAAGTGTCCTACAATAGACGATTGGATAAAGAAGCTGTGGTACATATATACAATGGAATATTACTCAGCCATAAAAAGAGATGAAATGCTGCCATTTGTGACAACATGGATGGACCTAGAAATTATCATGCTAAGCGAAATAAGCCAGACAAAAAAAGTTGAAAATCACATGATATCACTTATATGCAGGATATAAACCGAAAAGCAACAAATGAACAGGACAAACAAACAGAGACTCAGGGGCATGAACAATGGACTAGTGGTTACCAGAGGGTAGGGAGTTGGGGAGGTGGAGAGAGCTAGATGGGGTAAAGGGAGTCAAATATAGGGAGGTAGCAGGAGGGTGAAGTGGGTAAAGGGGATCAAATATATGGTAGCTGAAGGAAACTGGACTTTGGGTGGTAAACACACAATAGAATACATAGATGTCAAATTATAATGTACACCTGAAAATTATATAGTTGTATTAACCAATGTTACCCAATAAACTTAATAATAAAAAAAAAGAAGATGTATGCTGTGCACATCAGACCCAGAGAAGTGTATGTGTATGCACAGATATACCTACCAGAAATGATGTTAGCATCCTTCCAGTTATCCCATTTGTCAGTGGTGTCATTTTTAAAGGCCTCCATAAATCTTAGGATTACATTTTTTAATTTTCTATAAAAATAACACATTTGCAAAGAGGAATCACACAGACAGTTGTACTGAAGCGTATAAAAAGTATAACATTTATACTTTTCCACTTATTTACCATTTTCTTCTTAGCCCTATTCCCTAGATATAGCCATCATGAGGCACTTCCATCAAGTTCTCTCTTACCTTCTTTGACTCTTTCCTCAAACTTCCCCTTTGCTCTCTCACTAAGGGAAAAAGCGTGCTTCAAACTCAAAGCCCCTTGAGTGACGCGAGCAGCTCTCTAGCCTCCATCTCTGCCCTCACCCATCCCCCAGACAGTACTAGATAATTCTTCCTAGAGCACTGTTACCTCTTAGAAAGCCCTGATATCTCCCTCCAGTGCCTACCACATGGAGTCCAGACCTCCATCATTTGTCCTCAGGCCTCCTTATCTAACCACATTCACCTTGTTCATTCTTCCCTGGGGTTTCTACCTATGCTGTTCCTCTGCCTGATACACTGTCACTGCACATTCCAGCCCACCTTCCTCTCATCCTCTCCTTGCTCATCTCTTTCTTTCTTATTCTTCAATGACCACCTCATACTCTACTTTCTTGATAAAATATACCTGCTTCTCTAGCCCAGCAGCTCTCTCCTTTCCCCAAATGCCTCGTGAGTCACATGGTTTAGCATTTATGGTTTTCTAGTTATTTCAGGAATGTTAATTATATCTCTCTCAATTAAAGAGATATCTCTTAAAGTTAGGAAACTTGCCTTAATTCTGTTGGCTCCACAGAAATTGGCATCAAGTTGGATATTTAGGAAAACTCAGTAGCTGCATAGAAAATAGCCAGATGATCGACAAAGTTTACTTTTCACTTAATACTTATCTGCTTACTATTTTGTATATAGGACTGGCTTTCACTTTTTGGTTTTTATTCTCTTTTATGGGGTCATTAAAATAGAAAGAGGATTATCTTCAGGGCAAGGTAACTAATAGGCCTGGCAGATTAACTGAAACTTTTCTTTCAGGAATAAGAATTTTTTTGTGTGTCCTAGAAATTTAAAAAGATATTCTTAAAGAAAAGTAAAAATAAAAAGATACTCTCAAAAACCATCCCTTAAAGGTACAGCAGGTAATTAAGCCCTGTCTTAGGTTTGAGACTCCCTTGATTTTAACCTTAAACATTTAGTCTATATACCCTTTTAACAAGAAATGAAACGCTTTCTTTTTCCTCCCATTTTACTGTAGAAGAAAATTTTAAAGAAAAGTGTAAATCTACTGGTGTATGGCATATGGAGGTCAAGATCTTACATAGATTTTCAGCATTAAGGCAGAACAAATGGACTGCAAGATTACCAAGAAAACAAATTCAGAGCAGTAACCTTTTGAGAACTGCCAAATTGCTGGCAAGATGAAAATGGGATTGCATTTGAAAAATTATGCAGTGTTGTGCTTCTTGGAGAAATGTACAGCACAGAGGAGTATATGTGTTTTGGGTTGAAACTCTATTTTTAATATTCATAATGATACCAAGAGAAGCAAATCTGACTATATGTAGAACATCCAATAAATGAGAAATGGTGGTAGTGGTGGGGGTGGAGAGGGGTGGGGGGAAGTTAAATGGAAATAGAGACTCTGGTGAACCAAGTATATTTTTGAAATATCAAACAGACACATTCAGCCTGGATGCTGAAGATCATTCACTATGCAGAGTGAGAAAGAAGTCGAAAATTTGCCCAGAAAAAGTCTGAAATCATAGCAAACAGAGAGTTGGATTCTCGGCAGTGTGAAAGAAGGGACTATAGGAGAGAAAATGTCTCTGCATACGATAAAAACAGCAAAATTTCCAGCATACGCTGCTATTTTACTTTTTGATTTTGACAGACCGTTTGTGACTAGTTATGGGTGGGGTTGTTCTCACATGTATATTTCAGCCAAGTATGATGAATGCTCAGACTATTTTTCCTGACCTTACATGCATTTACTTCTTGTTTTTTCTTCTTCATATGCCTTCTCCCACTGTTTTCTATCAGATGGGGTTCCCAGGCAGCTCCATCTGGGATCACATTGGAGATGTATGGAGTAATTCCATTTAGATATAAAGTTGACCCATCTCTAAAATATGTTTCCTTATTTCCATCATTCGTTTTGACATACACAAGAGAGCAAGCCAATGAGAATTTAAGTAACATCCAGGTTTTAAACAAATTACACCTACAGGTTTTTCCATAGTTCAATCAGTGTATCAGATCTTTGGGCCTATTTTATTTTCAGATTCATTTTTCAACTCACATATTTCTACATATTATAAAACTCACACATTCTTTATTTTTAATACCTATTTGATATTCTGTATTCTTAACATAACATAGCTTTTCTGGCTTTTTCTTTCATAGTGCATTTGAGTTATTATCAAACTTTTACTATTATATACACCAATGACACAAACATCTGTGTAAAATATCACTTATTTATTTATTCTGTAGGTTATTTTTAAAGGCATTTTCCCAAAACTGGAATTCTTGCATGAAAAGCAAACAATAGTTCAGCAGCTCCTATAAACTACTTACAATTGTCCTTTAGAAAGCATCAAATTGTTATGCCAACATCCATTGAAAGTGTGTCTGCTGTCTCATATCCCTTATAAAATTGAGCTTTCTCACATTTACTCATTTTGTTAATTTGAGAAATTTATTGAATGACTTTTCATTTGTATTTGTCTAATTTCAAAAAGAGCTATCATTTTTAATATAATTATCAAATTTTTATTTCTTTATATACTAACTCCCTATTCATCTCTCTTGAACATTTATTAACTTATATGTTTAGATGAATTTATACATATTTTTGTAATGGAAACAGTAGAGCATAGTGGTTGAATGCATGACTCTGGAGCCAAATTCCTGGATTTTAATTCAATCTCTGCCACTTATCAGGAAGTAAATTAATCAGGAAGTTATTTAATCACTCTGTGTGTCAATTTTCTCATTTGTCAAATGGTCATAATAATAGTACCCAGATCACAGAGTTGCTGTGAAGATTCAATGGGTTATTTTATATAAATTGCTTAAAACAGTGGCTGGCATGTATTAAGTCTAGGTAAATGTTTGTTTACTATTGTCAATAAGCTTTTCATTTTACATTGGCAACTTCTTTTTTCACTCTATTACTTTCTTTTTGGTATTTCCTCTATGACAATCAAATAAATAAACATATACAAGTATGCCCTTTTTTTTTGCTAAGAAAAGTGTTTTATAACAAGTCTCTGACAATTTGGATGTTGTTGACTATATAGTATTAGGTTATGGCTTCAAGTGGAGGTAATAGTCAAAATATTTAAGTTGTTTCAGGAGCCAATAAAAAAATTCAACTATTGATAGGACTCAATCTACCTGAACAACGCACCCACCAATCAGAACAGAGCCCAACAATCAGATGTTGGCATCAACCAATAAGAATACACTCACTAAATTTCATCCCTGTGCACCAGTTAACTCTCTTCTATACTACTGGCCAATTGTTCTATTAACATGTACTTAGTAGCAAATTATTTCCAAAGCATATTACTCCTGAATTGCAATATAGTAATTTCCCCTTCCAATAGAGATATTTGGGTAGGATGTTTATTGTGTTCAAAATAAATATCTTTTACCTTTTACTTCTAGTTACTTAAAACATCTAGCTATAACTACTCTTGTTAGTATCACATGAATTACCAAATAATGCCAGGTGTAAGCAAAGTTCAGCCTGTTATGAAGACTTCAAATGGCATATTTAATGTATCTAAGCCATTTAGGTCACACAAAATAGATTCAGAGATTGTTGTCACAATGCTAAAACTTTCTGATAAAACATGAGAAATACACTAAAAAATCTTATTTTTCACACATTATGATAAATATTGAGATGTTTGCAAGCCCCTGGCTTTTTGAAATGAGCTTTTTATTTGCCATTGTATAGGGACAGCTATAGCCTCTGGTTATTAAAAAAAAAGTGCACTGACAAGCAAATGGAATACATTCCACCAATTAGTATTGACAGAATTCTGTCATTGCAAGTGCCTATTTCATTGATATTTGCTATTTTTTTCTCTAAGAAGTGAAGGAATAAGTACAAGCTGTCTCTTTGGCTTATATATGGCTTTTTCTCTTTTCGCCTCTTAGAGAGTTCTCAAATTTCAATAACTGCCTCTTACTACTGTTGTGCTGCTGGGCATGGTGCTCTAAAAAAGTAAATAAAAAGAGAGATGCATTTACCACTCATATTAGCAAAGATTCCAGGACTACACATTATGAGGGACACGATGACTTTGTTCATCACATTTTCCACCATTTTCTCTTTCCTCTTTTGAATTTTAATTCATGTATTTCATCATGTACACATTTTCCTAATACTTTTGAATATATCTGTAGGCAATGGCAAGTAGACCATACTTTTAGAGGGACATCCCCAGCACTCTGAAAGGCAGACAGACAAAGTTAGCACGTGATTAGTGAGATCAGATACATGCAAAAGTCACCTTAAAAAATATGACCCAGGCTAAAAACAGCAGGATCAAGCTTTGCTGATGGCTAATCAACAGAGTCAACAACTAAGAAAGCATGTGTTAACATTGTAGAGTGAGCAACTTGAAAATCCAGAAACTGAGTTTGAGGGGCACATTTCAAAGCTCATGTTGTCATTTGGGAGGAGGGGCCCATTGAGCAGTGGGTAGAGGTGTATTAGTTGCATCCTCAAGGAGCAGAAGAGTGTTTTGTGTAAAACAGGGCGTAAATCTGTGTTCAAATCCCAATTCTTTCACTTACCAGTGACTTTAGGCAAGTCATTTAACCCTTCTGGGCTTGTTTCCTCATCTGTAAAATGGAGATGATGATAACAGTTACCTCATGGACAGTGAAATAAGTTAACCTATGAAAGCATTTTAGAATACTATCTAACACATAAGGACTATAGAAGTTAATACTTTTTAAAGCCTTTAAGATGTACCTAATACCTAGTAAGCACTTGGTAAATGTTAAGCTATTATTATTTGATGCCATTTATCATAAATTATCATTGTACTTTGATGACACAGTCACAAAAGTGGCTCTCTGATTATCAAGAGTCTTCCCTTCCTCATGGGACAGGATGTACTGATCTAAGAAAATGACTATACAGTCCAATGAGGTGGTTTGAGCTTTCAAGGAAATTAATCTTCTGATGCATATATGATTTTGTTACGAGTTTGATTAATATTGCTCTGAGGAAATAACAAGTTCCACTTTTTAAACACTGAAAGCCAAACTTTAAATAGAAGTGACTCTATTAATAGGATACTATCCCTTTGCAGGCTTCTGCCTGAGAGATAATAAAACTACAGCAAGTCATAATCATATCTTCCAAGAAACTACACATAAAATGAAACCTATTGCTCTTGCATGAGAAAGTTCTAACAGAGACAAAAGAAAGTTAGTTGATTTGAGAGCACACACACCCTTCAGGCCAACACTTGCAGACCATGAAAGTCTCAGGCTACACAATAGCTTTGAACCTGAGAATCAGATAAGTGTACAGGATGATGTTCAGCCAAAGTGCTTTTCTATTAGCATCAGTTGCTACTCAAGGAATTGCTTATTCCAGCAATGATGTGGCATCCACAAACATGTACAGTGCTTTTGTTCTATTAATATTATTTAAATAATTTATTTTGTTGTATCGTTCATTATATTCACAGAGTGGCAATAATTTGCCAAGCCTGGCAGTATAAATATCTACCAAGTACCCCATAGGTTGCAAGAAGTCCTACAAAAGGTCACCAAATCTGCTGGAGACTTGTTGGAATAGTGAGGCAGGCCTTTACTGAAACTTTTGCCAGAAACTCCCACTGGGAAGATATGTTTTCCATGATCTTATTAGTTTAAAATGTAATAATTTTTCTGCATTTATTGTTTTGACAATAAGCTCCCATTAGAAAAAGAAAAGTCAAAACTTTTTCTCATGCTTAAACTATAATACTTCTATGGAATGCTATTGTTTGAAACCAAATGCCAGGACGATGAAGCTGGAGCTGGGTGAAAGCTGCTGGCCAAACTCCAGGGAAAGGGCTGAATGGCAAACTTGCTCCTCAATCCCAGAGACCAGGCCCAGTTATGAGTAATCAAAATAGTTTCCAGGTGCTGAGGATGCTCTCATAATCCAAAGAGCCAGGGTACTCTCCTCATCACATGCACAGTATGACCAGGCATTCTTCCTAACCCTTGAAGATAAATAATAGGCCTCTTTCTAGTTACACATTCCTAATTCATTCATCATTCCTCTTAAGGGATGGTTTGGGTTCTATCATCATCCTGATATGATTCATCCAGAAGAGCTTATAAGAGGGTTAGATACTCTGTAGGTTAATACTAAAATATGCTAGATCGGCAGTCCTCAAAAACTTTTTGGCACCGGTGTCCGGTGCTCCTATGAGAATCTAATGTCTGATGATCTGAGGTGGAGCTGAGGGGGTGATGCTAGTGTTGGGGAGCAGCTGCAAATACAGATGAAGCTTCTCTCACTAACTGGCCAATCACTTCCTGCTGTGCAGCTCAATTCCTAACAGGCCACGGATCAGTCCATGGCCTGGGGATTAGAGATCCCTGTGCTACATAGCTTACCTATACATCTCAACTTTTCAGCTATCTTGGGCCCAGCTAGGAGCATAAAAGAGCTGCTATGGGTTCTCACACCAAGATTAGGCCCCAGAACTAGGATACAGGGTACCTCAACCTCAGGATCCAAAGGCAGGCTACTGTATCACTTACACTTACCCATCAAAGTTGTCAGGTAACTACCTTTCTATGTCAGCTGCAGAAGGTTCTCTGAAAGGAAGTCATGTACTGTGTGACTCAGCTTTGACAGTCAAAATTCGCCATGAAGTTGTCATTCTTGGGACAGAGTCTTGAGAGCATTTTATGGAAAGCTGTCAAAATAGAGAAGTTAAACAACTCAGATGATAATAAAAATAAGAAAGATGTAATAAAACTGCCACCTCCTCTTTTCTCTCCAAGCTGTATTTTGGCAAAATTCTATTTGTTCTTTTATGGAAAAAGAAGACTGTCGGATTTAAGGGCCCAAGCAAACAAGAATTTATTATTATGAGAGAATTATTATCATCGAAGTTGGAGTGCAAAATTAAATCCTTCATAATTTTACACTTAAGTGAAGTGCATTTCTGTCCATGCTTGTGAAGACAGAGAATTTTTCTCATGTTTGACATATCAAATACCAATAACCTTGCCACACAGTAACCAGAGTAGAAAGTTGGATGAGTTTGAAAGCTTTTTTATTGCAGCAAACACAAGAATGTGAAAAATACATTGTTACTCCATTATGTAGGCATCTAGGTGAGGAATAATTGATCAACATTTCTGAAAGTGTGACTGGAGACAGCAAAGCATATAAAAAGAAATTTTTTAGTTCTAAAAAAAGAATTTAATTCTAAACAGAATTAAAGTACTATGATCTAAAATATCATCTTATAAAATAAACAACAGCTAAATGAATCCAGGTACAACTTGAAAGTCACTACGCTATATGAACAAACACAAGATGGAGGCAGAAAAATATGACACTGATGCTTAATCATTTTTATACCTCTTTTTAAGAAAGACATTGGTTGGTGCAATCTAACTATAAAATTCTTCAGATATCAGGAATGATTAGTATAATAAAGAAGAGAACTCACAAATGATCCAAGTGGGAGAGAAGTGTCTGGATCTTTAACTCATCTCTACTCTACTGATGGGTCCATTATCCTTATACAGGACAAAGTATAGCTGATGTTCTGATTGGTTTTGAATTATTTCTCTGTAACAGTGAATAACCTTTTCTAAGCCATCTCTCTGCTTTTTCTCAGTTTCTCCTATGGCAAATAGCTCTTAGCAATTAAAGATACAAAGATGATATGGTAACCAGAATGTAACGAGGATGTGCAATCTCTGTATGTCAGGCTAAACAGTCTAGAAGTCATCGTTCCTTAAGTGGGGTTCCAGACCACCTACAGTAGAATCCCCTGAAGGGAATCTTGTTTGCAAACAGAATTCCTAAGTCCTATCCAAGGCCTAATGAATCAAACTCTCCCAGTCTGCGGGCTGGAGCTAGGTCTTTTCAACAGGTCCTTCAGGTACTGCTTCCTACACACTAAATTCTACACAGTGAATCTTGAGAAACAACCCTTCAAGGAATTGCACTTAAGACTTGGACTTAATTAGTCTTACATACAGGTGTACCTTGGAGATATTGCCAGTCTGGTTCCAGACCACCACAATAAAGCAAGTATACCGGTAAAATGAGTCGTAATCTTTTTGCTGAGGAAGAGTCTTGCCTTCAATTTGTAGAACACATAACATCCGTGAAGTTAAATAAAGTGAAGTGCAATAAAACAAGGTAGCCTGTATATCAGTGGTCACAGCCCTGGCCATGCTATAGAGCCACTTGAGGTGATTAGAAGCTACACCACCATGGCTGCACCTCATCCCCAGAATGTTTAATTTGGTTGGCCTGAGACAAAGTCCTGACAGCAGTATTTTTTTTTAACTTCCAAGTGTTATACTAATATGTAACTAGCGTTAAATGTTCATAGCCATATTATTCCCAATAGTCAAAGGTAGAAAACAATCCAAGTGTCTATCAACAGATGAATAGATAAACAAAATGTGGCACATACATACAATGAAATACTATTCAGCTATAAAAAGAAAAGAAATTCTGATATGTGCTATAACATGGATAAAGCCTTGAAAGCATTATGCTAAGTAAAATATGCCAGATATAATATATGTGTATGATTCCACATATATATCTAGAATAGGCAAACTCACAGAGACAAAAAGTAAAAAAGAGATTACCAGGGGATGAGGGGAAGGGGAGATAGGAAGTTAGTGCTTACTAGTTACAGAATTTCCTTCTGAGGTGACAGAAAAGTTTTAGAAATATATAGTGGTGATGACTATACAACATATTGATTTACAAATGTTTTTAAAGGTACTGAATTTTACACTTAGTATGATTACAATTATAAACTTCAGGTTATGTCTATTTTACCACAATAAAAAAAATTTTTAAAGGCAAAAACATGTATATGCTATAATTAGGACAAAGAACTTTTGTATCTAACAGATACAAGTGAAGCAAACCACCTGTTAAAGGAAAAATTGAGCTCTTCGTTCCAATAGGTAACTCCTCATTGCTCATTAAAAAAAGGCCAAGTCCTTAGTGTGGGCTAAAAGGCCTTCCGTGATTTGGTCCCAGTCTACCCACCCAGTCTCATCTCTCATCACCACCCTCCATCCTTTGCTCCAGCCATAACTTCAGTCTGAATGACATGTAACTGCCTGAATAATTCATTTGGATCCACACACCCAAGCTTTCCCACACGTTATTCTTCCTTTCTGCAAAGCAGTCTCCTTGCCAAAGACTCCTGATCCAGCTCATCATTTATGGTCATGGTGTCAACTCTGGCAGTACATTAGAATCACCTAGGGAGCCTTTTAAAATTAAGCATAACTGAGCCGCTCCTTAGACCAATGGAATCTGTCTATTTTAGAAGTGGGAACTGAGCATCAGAAAACTTTTTAAATGCTCCCCAAGTGATTCTAATGTGCTAGTGTGGCTGAGAATCACTTCTTTACTTATTACTCAGTGTGTGGTCTGCTGACCAGCAGCCTTGACATCATCTTGGAGCTTGTTAGAAATGCAGAATCTCAAAAAAAAAAAAAAAAAAAAGGAAAGAAAGAGAAGAAAAATGCAGAATTTCAGGACTCATCTTAGACTTAATGATTCAAAATTCACATTGTAACAAGATTTGTAGGTGATTTGTATGCCTATTAAAATTTGAGAAGCACTCTGAAAACTCATCTGAGGGCTTTAAGAAGCATTCCCCTAGCCACTATAGCCTTGTTGACTACTTGTGCCTAGAACACACTTCAAGTTGTGCACTTTTTTCATTGTAGTAGGATTTTGAGATCTTGAGGTAAGGGACAGTTTTTCTTTATATCTCTAGTATCCAGCAGGGCATCTAGTTTCCATAAATAATTTCTTGAATTAAACTAAAATTTAAAAGTAATAGTCAATCTTGTAATTGGCATTTCAGAGATAATAATAACACTCAAGAGGAAGTAATAAGGCATGACAGTAATAAAAGAACTCACTTATTGAACAACTATAATGTCCTATGACCTTGAAACATGACACATCCAACCCTCACAATAACCCCCCCAGGATAAGCATAGCCATCTCCATTTTATAGATGGAGAAATTGAAGCTCAGAGAAGAGAAAAAAAACTGGTCACAGAACTGGGAGTTGAACTTAGCTGTCTTATTTCACAGTTTTGCTGAGCTGTAGCAATTTAAAAAGCCAACTCTCATTTTGAAATATCTTGAGTGTATCTTTATCCTCTTTTCTTTTCCTCTCTTTACCTGCCCCTTGTCATCTCTTCCTCTCTACCAGTGCGTGTGACAATCTCTTTCCAAAATACTCTTTCTCCCATCTCCTTCCTGAGTCTCTATTTTCCTCCCCTTCAGTGACTTACCTCAACAGGAATCAAAGTCCATTTTAGACTCTTGTTTTAATTATCAAATGTGTTTTCTCTTTCTAAAATTCAACATCAGGTCAATTATATTTTTCAATAGGCATTTAAGATTTCTGATATGTCCTCTTCTTAATAGACTTGAAGTAGATTATAGATTAAAGTACAATATAAAAGTAATTTTAATTGAAAGTAAGAAATTTTTATTGTTGCTTCTCTTGTGTTTGATTTTATGCAAAAGGTAGACACTGTAAAACCTAAGTGATGTTCTTTTTTTGTTGAGAAGTAAGGCTACAAGGATAACTCTTGTCCTTCCTTGCCCTTCAACAGAAAAGGAACTCAATTCTGCTTCACCCCTTTTCCTTCTATGTGTCAAACATCATATTGAATAGAAAGAAACATTAATTTGAGGAACTAAATATTTTATTATGTTTTTTTTACTAATTTCTTTAGTTTTTTTACTAGTTTTCACATTATCTAGATGTCATGTATAAACATCCATCTTCATTGAAAACTATAACAAATTATGCAATCCAGTTCACAAATATGTTTTTTCTTTGAAAAAAAATTTAAAAAATGGAACATTTCAAAAACTTTCTAAGAAAAAACAATGGTAACATTAACTTAAGCAAAATGTCAAGCCTGAAAAAACCAAATTTAATATAGAACAATAATTCTTTTGCTGGAATAGAATTTGAACAGAAAAGAAATAGCACTGTGATATATAGCCTGCTATATCCAAATAAAGATTACCACGATATTTTATGATAGCATTGTAAGACCAAATAGAATAAAATTACTGTAAGCTTGAGCCACCACAACGTCAAAATAAAAAACTAGCTATGGTAATTCACCCTCAGGCAGTAATACATATGATGTATAATATACCTTGTCTGTTTGAATGGCTTCTCCCCTACACTTCTTGGTGAGAACGGTACCCACCGTGAAGAACTGGTCCTCCCTGTAGAGTGACCAATTTGTCCCAGTTTGTCCCCAAGTTCCCCAGTTTTAGCTGTTATCCCTGTCCTGGAAGACCCTCAGTTCCAGGCAAACTAATGGTTGGTCGCCCCTACCCGGCAGCCATGTTTGTGCCTGGCCACGCCCCCATGCTCTATTTGCATGTACAGGGTGGTAGTCTGACTCATACTGAGTCAATCACATGCTACCTCCTGGTAAATCTTCCTTTTCTCCTGCAAGTTTGCTGAGGAGATGTAAACCAGATCTAGGGCAACTGTAGAGCTGGCTGTGCGCTCTACCAGGGCATCACATCTAAGGTGGCACCATTCACATTGCAGATGTTAGAAGTCTCTATGTTCATTTGACACTTTTTCAGCAGTAAAGAGTCTTTTTACTAGGAAGTCAATATACCATGACAATTTTCTGACTGTCAGAATTAAAAGTGTAATTGAAGAAAGAAACCTGATTTCTAATTAATGCCTAAATGCCATATGGACTGATGGCAGTCTTGGGGGCAACCATGTTTGGCGATATGAATCTGGGAAACCGGAGAAAGCCACTCTGTGGAGAAAAGAGAAGGGAGAAGCCATGTAGCATAAGCGAAGAGCAGAGGCCACGTGTGTAAATACCTCCCTCAGTTCCTCATTCCAGTCTTCCGCTCCTGAGCCTGGCTGCTCCCCTAGGAAGATACTCAGATGTTTAAATGAGATGAGTGGATTCTATAACTCAGAATCAATAGAGCTAATTCCGTAATTTGCATCCAAAAGTTGAAGAGATAAAAATATAACAAACATATTATCTGACAAAATTGTTCATTTTATATGCTTTCTGAGATGACCAGAAATTTCAATAAAAATAGTTAATCTTAGCACACAACTCCATATAGACATAGCCTCTAAAAAAATTATTAAAGAAGTTGTAACCGGGAAGAACATTTTGAGTGTACGTTGCCAATTACATTTAGTGAATAATAATAAAGACATCTGGGATTGCAGTATTAATAGTAAAGTACTCTTTGGATCCCTGTAAATAGGTATTATTAAATCGTAGTAATCTAACAAGTTCTGTGTAAGAACTTAGCCTGATGGGTAAGAATGTTGTTACTGGCAAAGAGACTAAAAATGAACATTATATTTGTTTATCTCTCTGTGTTCAATGATGGGCATATAATACCATCCATGAGATAGTGAAATGAAGGCAGTCTTAAATTAAACCCTCAATAAGGAACTGTAGAATATCCATGCCACTTTAATATATTTTTATAATTATAAGTCTTGATATTTTCCAAACCATATTGTTAGTGCTCAATCACATGTAATATCTAGAGTCTGTCATGTGAAATATAACTCAGTTGTGAGATTGCAAGATTTCTGTTCTGTAATATCACTAATAATGGTGATATTGTGTATTTCTAGAGGGCTTTTCTTTAAAACTATTTTAAAGAATGTCTTGTTGATCTGCACCTGTGAGATAGATGTTGTGCATAGGAAAAAGAAATCTTTCTAATATATTCTAAAGAAAACCTCTTTATTCAAACCTTTACTTACCAATATTACACACTCTGTGGCAAAACAAAATGAGCTCTGCGTCTCCTGGCATAATTGAAAAGCTTATTTTTAAATGCCATATGTTGCTATGATTCATGCTGTGTTTTTAATGATTATTGCACATGCAAGCAAAATGCCGTATTAGTTTTATATTCATGTAATTCCTGATTATCACAAATACACACAATGAAAGACAGGAACAATATTAGGGCACCAGAGATACAAAGAATCTCAAAAAGTTCTCTAATCTAGCATCTCCTCTTTGTAGACAATTGAAATTAAGTCATCTGAGACAAGTGATAGCATTTTTTTTTTCAATTTAATAAGTGTTTTATGGAGGTTTCCAATATGACCTATACTATGAAAAATAAAAGTTGAAGGACTTGATTCTATCCCTCTCTTAAGGAATACACAATATTTTTTCAAAGAAATATAAAATGAATAAAAAATAAATATTAGTATATTAATGTATATCTCTTGGAATGGCATATAGTAGAAGTTCTCAAATTTTAGCATGCCTCTGAATCCCAGATTTTTGAAACACAGATTGCTGGGCCTCCATCTTCCATTTCGAATTCAGAAAGCCTGGAGTGGGACCCAAGAATTTGCATTTTCAACAAGTTCCCAAGTTATGCTAATGCTGCTAGTTCTTGAAACCACTGCAGTAAAATAGAGAGATTAAAAATGCAGGCTGTGGAATTCAAGCACAGAGTTAGAATCCTGGCTGCATAACCTTGAATAAATTACTTATCCTCGTTACCTCAGTTTATTCACCTACAAAATGGAACTAACAACAGTGCTTACGCGTTATTGTGGGAATTAAATGAGATAATGCATGTAAAGCAATAGCACAGTTCCTGGCACATAGTAAACATATGATGAATGTTAATTATTGATGCTATTGCATATTAGTAGTTCCTAAATACCAGTTCTCAGACCAGTACTTTTGTGTGAAAAAAAAAAAGATAAATATTCACACATATAAATGATAGTATAAAGTTGCAAAATGTCTTTTCTTGAGAACTATTTTTTTACCCTAAGATAACATTCTTCTTAATTTTTAGTGTTGAAATATATTAATGTCTGAAAATAATGATAATAGGAATTGGACTTTATTTATTTGAATAATAAAACCTTGGCAATACCATAAATTGTTACCCTCCCCACTAAAACTTGGGGTTGAAGTAGAAAAAATAAATAGGTGAAATTTAGAGTTGGGTGTATCCCAAGAGGAACATGATAGTGTGATCCAGATTGTAATACTAGGAGGCTTACAAATCTCGTAAAGGAATGGGGAGCTCCCATAGGAACGCTACTCACTTGTAGTAAGACTAGCAGTTGTGGGAAGAGGTCAGGAGAGCAGTGTACAAGAATGCAGTGCATAAAACACAGTGCTGGCTCCATTTTACTCAGTCTATGTAACAGAGCAAGGAGCTGAGATGTGCCTAGGTAGCTTTCCTGTGGCCTCCCCTGATAGGTCAGTGTATGGTGCAGGACACTCATCCATGTTCCATAACAACATTAAGGTAAACCTAGCTCAGGATCTAACCTGAGAAGTCAGGGGCTAGAGCCCTGTCCTGACCACCTGACTGATTATTTTTCCAATAGAGGGTTCAATAAGACAGGACTCAAAATCCATTTTATTCTGTCAGAATGGGAATGCAAGTTATCCCCTGGGTTTAGGGGAGAAGTCTGGTGTGAAAGTCAAATGTTTTTGTCCTTGCTACCTTAGTCCATGTTCAATCATCAAGCAAACCACACTTAAGCCATACAAAGCTCTCAAAGATAAAATACAGTATTTCTGTAGATATTTTGGCTTCATTGTTTTGGCCCTAATGAATCACATTCTCGTGCTATTATTAGATTAGAAAAAATAATTCTAAACAAAGATTTGGAAGAAGCATTTTGTTATGGTCCATTTACACCTCTTTAGGTGGGGGTAAGGAATTGGAATCAGGAAGATGATAGGATTCAGGAGAGGGGCAAGAGTTAGTGATATCTTTAGGGCCCTCCAATAGGAAATAAGCACCTGTTTTGATGATTCAATGATCACATTTTGAGCATAAAAAGGGCCACCCACATCAGCCATAGCAAAAGGACTTGCTTCAAAGTAGACAAAATCTTAGTTACTAAAGTTCATTGAAAAACACTGACTTAGGGGATGGGAGAAAATATCTGCAAGCCATATTTCTGATAAGGGATTAATGTTTAAAATATATAAGAAACTCATACAACACAACAGCAATTAAAACAAATAACCCAATTAAAGAATGGACGAAGGACCAGAGTAGACATATCTCCAACATACAGATGACCAATAGGTACATGAAAAGGTACTCAACATCATTAATCATGAGGAAAATGCAACTCAAAACCACAATGAGATATTTACTCATACCTGTCAGGATGGTTTTTACTAAAAAAATAAAAGCGTTGGCAGAACCCTGCCTGGTACACTGTTGGTGGGAATCTAAATTGGTACAGGTATTATTGAAAACAGTGTGGAAGTTCCTAAAAATATTGAAAGTGGAACTATCATGTGATACAGTAATCTAACTTCTGGGTATTTATCCCAAGGAATTGAAATCAGAATCTGGAAAAGATACTTGTACTCCATGTTCATTATAGCACTATTCAAAATAATCAAGATAAAAAAAAAAAACAGGCTAAATTTTCATTTACAGATGAATTGACAAAAAAAAAAAGTGGTATATATACTAAGGAATATTATTCAGCCTTTAAAAATAAGGAAATACTGCCATTTACAACAATACGGATAAACCCGGAGGACATTATGCTAAGAGAAATAAACCAGTCACAGAAGGACAAATACTAAATAATCTCATTTATATGTGGAATCTACAATAGTTAAACTCGTAGAAGCAGAGAGTAGAATGGAGGTTGTCAGAGGCGAGGGCAAGTGGGCAATGAGTAGGTGACAATCAAAGGGTACAAGGTTTCAGTTACCCAAGATAAATAAGTTCTGAAAATCTATTATATAACAGAATGACTATAGCTAACAATACCATATTGTATACTTAATGCTTGTTAAGAGGGTAGATCTTATGTAAAGTGTTCTTACTGCAAAAAAAGAAAATAATACTATTAAAGGGGAGATGGGAGTAAACTTTGAGAAGTAAAGGGTATGACTATGGCCTTGATGGTGATGATGGTTTCATGGGTGTATATTTATCCCCCAATGCAAGAGTTGTATAAATAAAGTATGTACAGCTTTTTACATGTCAGTCATACCTCAATCGAGTTTTAAAAAAGAATAAATGAAAAATGTTGCCTTAGTTTGGGTTTTTCTAAAGCCAATCCTGAGACAAAGATCTAGGTGCAAGTAGTCAATTTGGGAAGTGACCTCAAGAAGCATGATGAGAGAGCGGAGCAGTGAGCCAAGGAAGACAGGACAACCAATAAAAGTGAGTTACTGCAGTGGGCAACTGGGGCTCCGTCTTGCTGGGTACCCATTGAGGAACTAACTATACGGAGCACAGCTCAGAACTGTCTCCTCACAGATCTGTTTTCTGTTTTGTTTTGTTTTGTTTTGTTTTGTTTTGTTTTGTTTTGTTTTTATCCACTGGGGAAGCCAGGAGAAAGCTTCTGGCAGAGCAACTACTCAGGGAGCTAATTGGCTGAGGGCCCCGCGGCCATGCTTTGAAATCCCTGGCCACATTTGTACTGGGGCCAGTCCTTTCAAGGGCTGCTCTCACCAATGACTTGGAGTGGCAAAGACACGAAGGAAGACATGTTCCTGAGAGATGTGGGACAATTCTCTTGGCAGCTTTGGCTCGAGGACTTTCTGACAGCCTTGCTCTGACACGTAGGATGCATCCACCCAACTTCCTGGTCATCAGCTTCCCTCAGGGTCAAACTTGCATCCTGATCTCACAGTTCTCCCAGCCTTTCCTGGCTCCCTCCCTATTTCCTTTCATATGACATTTTCCTTTTTAATCTCCTCTTTGTATTTGCTTCTCTGATGACCCAACTAAACAAATCCCCCACGGCCTATTCCTTCTTGATTGCTCCTGGGGCTATTAATTGTCCAGCGTTTTCATTCACCCCCATTCACTGGATCCACTGCTCCCAGGAGCAGCAGACCCCTTCCAGCAGGGAGATTCAGGAAGCCTCCCATGAAGGAACTGTCAGTTAGTGGCCCCTGGGTTAGCATATGGGCAAGGCATTCACAGTGACAATATTTGCTACAAGCGTTATGGTTTGGTTATCTGCGCAAGCATGCAAGTTGATAGCTGTGCTCTATGAATATGACCAGGAGAAAAGGAGGGCTTTAGGCAATGATATTCCCAGACATCTGTTAGGAAAAATAAATATGCTCCGCAATTAGAATTACATAGCTTTTTCTTTTCTTAACATATCTGGAGGTTTATTTCATTTTCTTCCTGCTACTTTTCTCATGACTTTATAATTTGATTGGTGGTTACTGATTAAAATGGGAAAAGCTTCGTGTTCAGAACATTTACATCTCCCAATAACAAAAAGATATAAAAAGACTCTGAGGAGGAGCTCAGCAATGAGTCTTACAGGAGGGAGTTAATAGTGATGGTTTGCTTCCTTCTTAGCCCCTGGGAATAAAGGACTTGTATGTATAATAATTAAGGTACTGAGAGTAATATTCTTTGTGTGGTCATAAACAGAATCAAAGTAATATAATTATATGATAGCACCATTATAAACTAAAAAAGGGCAAAGAGAAGATAATTTGAGATTTTTGCAATTCATTATTACACTGGTTCAGATGGACTATGAGTCAAGGCAAATCTTCAGAAGCAGGAAACTTGCAAAGAGGAAAGCTTCCCAGAACATGGTCAGAATATAATATAATATAATATAATATAATATAATATAATATAATATAATATAATATAATATATTCTTTCAAATGTGTCTTCCACTCTATTAGCTTACTTTAAACACAACTTAAAATTCCTTCGTGATATTCAGGCAATAAAAGCAATTTTTAGCTATTGAGAAAACATTCTCTTTCATATGTTAGACAATGTACTGTTTGTTGTAATTCCAGCATTCCTGAGTGTTCTACATTTGTTTGTAATTTAATAGAATCCATCTTCTGCCTTTGGGATATTATAGTGTAATTTCATGTGTACCATTAAAAATATAGCTGATATATTCTGCAGCCTGACTTAACTGCAAATGTAGAGAAATTATTGACGCTGCATGATAAAAATGAAGAAACATGAAACCTTAAGAAAAATGAAGAATCTAATTTAAAAGAATGGAAAAGACAGAGATAAAATCAGGACAGTGACTGATCCAGCACCATGCACTAATATATCTTTTATATTTTCTTTTCTTAAACTGAACAATAGAGGTAGGTTGGAATTTGCATTGGTGTGAATAACTCAGATCAAGAGATAGGAAGATGAAGACGCATATATTATCCAGTCAGTTTTACCAGATACAGTTCAATTGCTCTATGGTTCATCTGTCTTTTCTGAGCCATATTTGATCAAAGGTGACCCTCAGAATTCGTTACAAGATCTTGTTATTTGAAGAAACATTTTATTTTTTTGTATTTTCTTCAGACAGCCTCAAAGATTAATGTCTAAAATAAACTCAGCTATTGAAAAATTTTAAAGATACAATCAGAAAAGTAATTCACATGTCCCCAATGCTTTTAACTCCAGTGATGAAATTCTAATCTGTAACAAACTTGGAAAAAAGCAACAACAATACTTGGGTTTTTGTACCTCCTTATGTATGTCTTTCAGCTAACAATTTTAGCTTAACTTTCATCCAAGGCAAATTAAATTAAACTTCACTAGAATTCTGTGGGCGTCATCCTTCTCTCCTAATCATCCCAAGGAATATAGTTGGCACAAATTAAAATATTAAAGATATCTCAGATTTATCAGAAAAATACAATGCTATTTAAGTAAAAAAAAAAAAAAAAAAAAAGGCAGCTGAAGAACACTAAACTAAGAGTCAGTTTCTATGCCTGGCTCAACTATTTATTTATTTTTATCACTGACCTTTGACCTTTCTTAACCTCGACTTACTCAGTTCTAAAATGAGAGAGTTTAACAACCCTTGATTCCTTGAGTTCTAAAATACCAAGTTCACATACATCTACCTTGTCTTAAAATTGCTTATTGTCTGTCTAATCGCTTGACTCTTTTGTTCTTACCTCTACCCCAATACCTAAGACATTTATTGAGTAGGGACTCAATAAATATTTGTTGAATGAATGAATAGTCACATGTAAATAAATAGACATCTCTCTTCCTCTCTTTCCTTATATGGATATGTTCACTGAGGATATGTGTTCACTGACTAAAGGTGGCAACTTATTTAACTGATGGTCACAGATGCCCAGCATGCCTGGGACATCAGGAAACCTTAAGACAACATGAAATAAAAGGCATGTCTGGGTGTCTGGGCATATGGGTATTGTATCCTTTTCATATATAGGCAACAAATTTAAGGGACAGATGGTGAAATAACATAAAAATTGCATGCTTCTATGTTTCTGGGGAAGAAATTCTTCTTACTGAGTATAAATCCACAATTCTTTAAAACTTGAAGAACTAAATCATTTTATTAAATTCTTCAAATATTTAGAAGAGTACAGTGCTCCCTAGGAAAGTACTGTTTAGGTGCTAGGTCTGGAATATTTAATTTGACATCTTGTTGTAACACCATAGTGTTGTACTAAACCACCATGTGCTCTTTTGGAATAATATATCGATAATGGGATTAAGCACCCCAGACAAACTTCAAATTTTTATAAATGTCTATGGAAATTGACAATGAAGTCCCATAAAAATATTTATCCTAAACTAGAAAATACTCGCCATGTGCTAAATTAAAATATTTGCCTATAGTTTTAGGGCACCTGGAATTGCATAATTTTGGGCTTTGAAAATGAAAGAGGTAGCCTCACATAGGGTATTGAAAGGTGATGAAAGTACTATTGGAGTTATCCCACCTAAAGCCAGGGCAGTGAAACTGTTCTGTATGATACTGTCATGGTAGGTACATGACATGCATTTAGCAAAACCCATTGGTCGAACCCTAGTGTAAACATAAAATGTGAACCATAATGTAAGCTATGGACTTTAGTTAATAATAATCAATAGTGGCTGATCGACTGTAACAAATGTACCACACTAACATGATATGTTAATAAAGGAAACTGGTGAGGGATAGAGGGAAGAGAAAAAGAGGGAACTTTCTCTGTACTTTCTGCTTAATTTTCTATATACCTAAAATTGCTCTAAAAATAAAATCTATTGATTAAAAAAAACTGTTGAAGCTAAAGGATTTTCTTTTTGATACTGTAAAGCTCAATAAAAATGGAGCCATCAACTCAGCAAATTGCTATATCAACAGTGAGCAAAATGGTTCATTTATATCATGAGTAGTGATTATGTCCAAAGATAATGATGATTGAAGATATAGTATTTAGATATAAAAAGTTCTTTACTGGTTCCAGATTCTGGATATAGAATACAAAGACCTATATTAATCTTTAAGGAGCATTCTTTTCATTTTATACTTTACACTTAGCTCTGCCAAATCCTGCATAACTAAACAGTAGAATCAGAAAAATATGTCCACAGTTTACACCCTATCATATACTATAAAACAAATTTTAAAAGTTATCATAAAAATAAAACAAACTGTCAGAGCACAAAAGAGCTAGAAGGAACTAAGGAAATGATCCAGGTCACCCTCCTCTTCTTAGTAAAGAAAAAATTGTTTCTTAAGTAAGAAAAAAATGAGGCACAAATATATGTCCCCTGTGATATGAAAAGCCCTATGGAAAAAAAATTAATCTCTGGTTAAATTACAGGGATACTTGAGCTATTTCCCAAGCAACAGATTAATATTTAACTTGTGATCACTGTGAAGTTTATAGGCAATTGCATTTCCATTTTCATTTGGCTGCAAGAAAGCTCAGCACCAGATTTGTGGCCCATTTCCAGAAAGTTTATAGGTTAAACCTTACTCCTGCCTAATCATGCTTTCTGACTCATCCATGCGATTTTTTGACTTATCGCTATCTTGCTGTATTGAATGTGAGGTGGATGACCTTAAACAGTCCCTCTTCCCACTCACCCTCTAATTCCCTTTACTTCAATCAGGGAGAAATGAGTGGATTAGGAAAAAAAAATTATAAAAATGTTGATCAAAAAGAAATTATTTTAGAATGGCGCTGTTCATCTTACATGACCCAGATGGAAGTCCATGTAGTCCTCCATCAAGGAGTTAGATCTTGCAAGGAGTGCTATTAACTTTCAAGGAGTCATATCAGAGTGACACTAATTGTGGAATATTCATTCCTCTTGAAATTAAACAAGCATGCACATACCCCCAAGGGGTATACAAGATGATTTATTGGGGTATGAAAGAAAAATACTATAATTTTTATTGAGCTTTACAGTATCAAAAAGAAAAATCAAAATTTAGGTATTCTATTACTTGTTTTCTTCACTTCCATACAGTAATTTGCATTTTCTAAGTTCCTTTTGAACATGATCTTACCTTTATAATATCCCAGGACACAGAAACAATTCTCTCTCTTTTACATATAGAGAAGCTTAGACACCGAACACACCTCAGTTCCTCATGAAATTAGAATTTGGAATCCAGTCAGAAAAATGGCTTTTGTACTGCCATGTTGACTGAGAGGCTATTATAATATCAAACATCGTATAATAATTTTGCATATTCCCAGCCACTTGACAAATTAAAATTAAAGTAATAGTTCTTGCATGTTTTGCAATGTCCAAACTTATAGGCCATTACCTAATGGTTAAAAAAAAAAAAAAAAACCTGCCACCACATTTATGAAGGTTTTCTTGAATCTATGAAAATATAGTTTGTATTCTAACCCAGGTGTAAGTGCTCTGACTTTCTTCTATGCAAGACCAATTTTAAGAGGGTCCACATCTACTTTAGGGGTTTGACATAGGCCTGCCAGCCCTCCTGGTTTTCATACACTGTCTTTTATTCATTTATGGCTCAGTATTTATGTGGTAACAGATCATCAGGCACTCATGACAATATTTGGCAATTCACAGTTCACAGAGGCAATGTGCTCTGAGTGATGGGGTTTACAATATGTACATGGCTATGATTATAAAATTGCACATGGGCCAGGGAAAGAAAATAACCCAGCAGATTATATTTCAATGCACCCATTAGAGGATCAGCATGAGACACCATCAGTAGTGGAGGAATTCATCAACTTCATAGGCACCCAAGCAGTGTTAAAAGCTTTAACTTTATCAGAAATATAACAAGTAATAAAAACAGACAAGACCTGAAATGGTCTAATGGACCTAGCACAAATGTGACGCAAGATTAACAGCACTAAATTCTCAGGCATGGAAACTTTCCCCAACACTTGGGAAACAGTTTCTTGAAATTCAGGACCTTCGGTACAAATCTTTGTGTCAGCAAAATGGGTTCCTAGATGGACAAACTACCTTTGTTCTACATTGTCACACTGAGTTCATATTCTTAAAAACTGTTTAAGTCCTTATGCTAATGCACTTTACCTTAATGCACTGCTGTAAATCCTTTTCAATCTATTTGTCACTGTTTTATCTACTATTGATGAAAATATTTTCTTTTATATAGATCACACTTGGATCCAGGGGCATCTACCAGGGCCTTGCAGAACATTTATTTTTCTATTTTATTACAACATATTTGAGACATATAGAAAGTTATAAAAACAACGTAATAAATTCCAACTCACTCACCATCCAACTAAGGAATTATATTGTCAATACATATGAAGCCCTCTATAAACTCTTCCTCGAATGCACTCTAGCCTTTACCCTCAGCAATAATACTGCTGTTAAATTTGGGATCTATCATTCCCATTGCACAGCTAATGTATAGATAGTGAACGGCTAATGTATAGATACACTATATCTATATCCTATATATGTATCTTTAAGTGATATTTACTATTATTGTGCATGTTTTTCAGCTTTATAAAAATGGAATCATTTAAGTATACTGTAGGTATACTTTTGTAACTTGCTTTTTTGGGCAACATTATTTTTTAGGACTCATTTGTGTTGATACCTGTGATAAGTTCATTCACTTTCATCACTAGATAGCATCTCTTTGTATGGTGATAACACAATTTATTTATTTATTCCCCTAAATCTATTAAACAGTTTGTGATTATTACATAAGCCACAAGCAAATTTTTATAATTTCCAATGTGTGCTGAAGGTATTGAAGAAAGCAAGCGCATGAATACTGGTGGGATGGTTTTCTGGTGGCAGACCCTGAAACATAGGTACTGCCTGCCTTTGAATGTTTGTGGCTATGCCTTTTTTTTCCCAATCATACAACATTGCAATAATCAGATTTACATTTTTTTGTCTTTTTTTTTTCTGAAATAGGTAGCCTGTGTGTCTAAGGCCAGTGGCATTGCTTTATTCTTCTATGTATTCTTAACACATAATTCAGTGCCTTATTATATCTATAAACATTTATGAGTGGTCTTCATTTGAAAATAGAATTAATGCTTTGTGAATACATTTCTATTGACTAAAGATAACTACGCAGAGGGAAGCTTCCTCTCCATAGTATAAACCTTAACAAGTATAACAGCATGAAATATAAGAGTAGATCAAAGACTGAGTCACATATGTCTTCTCAATCTAGTTTTCTTCTGAAGTGTCAAACATGAGCAATTATATTATTTTTAAATACTTTCGTATTACAGAAACTCATAATGCTACTGCAATCGCCTTCTCTTAGGTGTTTCAAAGTTAAAACATAGGCTTTTGCAAATAGCAAAGGAGTAGTATACATAAAAAATGTTTAGGCAGAAAGAGAGAATAACCATAATTCTCATTCACAATAAATAACTTAAACAAGAGTGGTACAATTGATGCAGAGTTACATAGCCATAAATGATTCCTGTCCAACAAGTTATTCATTTGAAATAAAATGCATTTTCAATCAATAGGTGAAGTGCACATTATCTTACAATGCCTCCGGGAGGACAAAATAAAACATTGAAAGCAAGAATCAGCAACCCATGGTATATATAATTGCTGCTACCATCCTTCTTTCCCATATTTTTTAAAAGATAATTCACTTTATTCTATTTTGTGTAAAACAATTTTCTATTATAAAAGTAAGACGTGGCCATTTTGGAAAATTTAAACTAACCAAAAAAATTACAAGTAAGAAAAATAATCTTATTTTGCAGATATAACCACTGTTAACATTTTAAATATATGCATTCTTTTGTCTATGCATACGCATACATTATAAGAAAACATGAATGTGTTATAGAAACTATTTTATGATTTTTTTCACTAAGCAAATGTCATTCATATTTTTTGTCATCATTACTCTTTTTATCCTTATTTTTAATGGCTCCATATTATTCCTTCATGTGAATGAGCCATAATTTACTTAACATACTTATATTTTTAACAGCTGTTTCTTTTTAACAACTGTTTTACTTTTATCAGCAATGTTTTAGTAAGCGTTATTATTGAACAATCTTTGTATATATCCATGATTCACTTAATATAATATAAATTGTTAGAAATGTGATAGCTAAATAAAAAACCATACATATGTATAATATTTTTCTTATGTGCTGCTAAATGGCTCCCCAAAGAAGTTGTACCAATTTTTACTCCTACTGTAACAGACTGAGAATGCTCATTTCTTTAAACAATAGTTTTCGTAGACTACCTTAGTGGCCTCAAATCTTCACTACTCCCTTTGCCATGTGCAGTGGCCTCCTGCTATGCCTGGGGCATAATTCTCTGCTCCAGAACTTGAACATGTGAACGCTCTCTGGCCAATGAGATATTTGCAGTAATGATGCATGGAGAGTACTTGAAAGTGCTTACATGAGTTGGCTTGCTCTCTTGCGCCTCTGCCATCACTATGTGAAGATATAGGCTAGTCTACTACTCTCAGGAGAAGGATGAGAGACAAGCACAGCAAAACCACCCTTCAGTCAGCCACAAAATGTATGACTGAGTCCAGTAGCACAAGAAAATCCATTCAGTTGAGCCCAGTCGAGTTTAGCCAACACCCAGCTGACCTAAAGATTGGTGAAAAGTAATAAATAATTGTTATGTTTAGCCATTGAGTTTTGGGGGTAGCTTGTTATGCAGCAATGGCTAACTGATATAATTGCCAATGCTACTATCTTCACAAATAGCTAAAACTTAGATAAAAGTTCACAGATTACAAAGTATTTTCATTATATGTCCTCAATCACTATCAAGATAATTTTATATATAAGAAAACCAGAGTTCAGAAAGATTATGATTTGCTCAAATGCTACCAGTTAGTAAGTGCCAGAGTCAGGGTTCGAACAGAGATCTTACAAGCCCTGCCCTTTTCTCTATTTCCAATTTTTCTGTGAAGAACCAGATAGCACATTATTTTAGGTTTTTCAGAACATACAATCTCTTGTCACAACTACTCAGTTCTGCCATTATAGCAAAAAAGCAGTCATAAACAATATATAACTGAATGGGTGTGGCTGAGTTCCAATAAAACTTTATTTATAAAGACCATCTTGGCAATCCCACAAGGAATGTCTGTGGCTGGAATTTCCACCCCTCAAGTAAATGGCTACCACTTCCCACATCAGTGCTAATGAAGGTGCTGAAAGTTTGGCACCTTGTTTTCCAAAGTGTACAGACCACCTAAAATATATCTATATTTTTATCTAAAATATATCTATATTTTTATCTAGATCTACCCAGATCAAGATATATATGGCATACATATATATATATATATATATAGGCATATGTATATATGCCTAAATCCTAGTATATATCTATATCTATACATATAAATCTCAAGATTTTACAGATTCAGAAGTGACAAACATTTATCTTGTTCAATTTCATTTCAATTTCATTTGAAAACTGAAGCTACCAGGAAACCACAGTCCAAAAAAAAAAGAAAAAGAAAAAGAAAAAGAAAAGAAAACAACTACTGGTAATATACTTTCTTGAAAGCAATCACAGGTCGAAGGCCCACTGCTGCAAAGGAGATGATGGTTGGAAATATGTATAAATGGCTGCTGGTCAATCATGAAAATAGAAAATAACCGAGCAGAATCCATCAAAAGAGGTGATGTGTGAAAATGAGAATTTCCCAACTTAGTTCACAAAGGAGCGATTTGAAATGAAAACCTATGAATGCATGAATGAATGAATGAGTGATTGAAGAGGTGCTTAGGGAGCTAATGTCAACCCAACTCGATCTCAGTAAAGGTTAATTGAGACAAGGCAGCTGTTTCATCTGCTGGGGAGTGTAGCTCATAGAGAGAGGTTTGGCAGCGGCAATATTTTGCACAGTTTTAAAGTGATCAGAACCATTTTTGGTGATCTCTGGGTTTAGACGAGCAAATCCATAGGGCCACACAGTGTAAAAACGAACAAGGGGTCATGCTGAATTTTAGGATAGAATCCCATCTCTTTCATTGTAGTAGCTGTGTGTCCTTAGGGGAGTTGTTTAGTGTCCTAACCCTCAGTCTCTATTAAAGAATGTGTAAAATGAACATGAGAATAGACGCTGCCTCATAGACTTGTTTTGCAGATTAAATGAGGCAATGCACTTAATATGCTTAGCACAGTCCCTGGCCATAGTGAAGAAATTGATAAATTATCAGCTATTTGCTAAGGTCAGTGCTGAGTGCTAAAGATAAAACAGGATCCCTGCTTTTGAGAATCTCAGTGTCTAGTGGGAGACATAGATCCCACAAACAGGCATCTACAAGAAAGTCTGTGAAGTCCCATAAAAATAGCATTTATGAACAATCTTGAGGGAAAAAGTGAAGGAAATGACGAATTCTCTGTATTGATTAAAGTTTTGTGTATGTGTGTGTGTGTGTGTGTGAGAGAGAGAGAGAGAGAGAGAAGCAGAGAGCTATGAATATTGTTGAGTTAATACAAAAATAAATTATATTCACTAGACAGTAATTTCCTTATGGGTAGGAATTAGACTATTCCTTAATCAGCAAGCTCTTGAAACTCAATCATAGCTTAATAAACATTTGTTGATTTCTAGATAATAATAAAGAAAATCTTTATTTTAGTAAAAATTAAAAATTATAATTTAGTATTTGAAGAAGGTAAGTAATCTAGTTTCCGCTGTCCTTATGGTCAGGCTCTGCATTTTTGAAGCTCCATTGATTTTAAACAGTGTTATTGTTAAGAGTTTGCAATGAGTCAAATATGTTTATGTTTCCGTTTCAGCTCCAATTTACTGAGTGTGAGACCTAAGGTAAGCGATTTCACCTAAGGTAAGTGATTTCACGCTTCTAGGGAAGTTTCTCTGAATGTAAATGATGTTTGGTTTAGGCATTAAGAGCATCAGCTCTGCAGGTGGGCTGCCTCAATCCCAGTCCTGCTCTGTCACCAGTTAGCTGTATGATGGTGGACAACTTGGTGTGAGTTCCCCACAAAGCAGACCCTTGAACAAGTACTTTAGTGCAGGTCATTTATTTGAGAGGTTGTCCCAAGAATTACAGTGAGTAAGTAGGAGAGGAAAAGAAAAGGGAGAAAAGCCCCCCAAAGTGTGCTAGTAGGGAGGTAATTGCTGGGGGAACTCCACAGTTCACAAGGTGCTCAGCTTCCATAAGGCAGCATAAAGAAGAGCAGGCCTCACAGCTGCTCCGCCACGGGAAACGGGGTGAAGTTTTCTAATGTATCTTTTTTAATTGAAATATATTTGACATATAACATTGTGTAAATATAAAGTAATAACATATTGATTTGATACATTTATATATTAATATGATAGTCATTGTTATGATAGTTAGCACCTATATCACATAATTATCTTTTTTTGTTGTGGAAGTCATTAAGATGTAGTCTCTTAACAAGTTTGATGATTATAATACAATACTGTCTATATTCACTATACTGTGCATTAGGTCCCCAGGACATATTTGCCTATTAGTTGTGCCCTTAAACAACATTTCTCCACCAGCCCAGTGGGAACTACCATTTTACTCTCTGTTTTTACAAGTTTGGCTTTTTTTAGATTCCACATGTGATATCATACACTATTTGTCTTTCTCTGTCTGACTTATCTCATTTAACATAATGTCCTCAAGGTCCATCCTTGTTGCAGATGACAGAATTTCCTTCTTTTTCATGGCTGAATAATATTCTAGTATCTAGTGATATATATCACATTTATATATATACACACACGTATAGATCACATTTTATTTATCCATTCATCCACTGGCAGGTACTTAAGTTGTTTCCCTATCTTGGCTATTGTGAATAATGCTATAATAAACATGGCAGTGTGTGTGTGTGTGTGTGTATATATATATATATATATATATATATATATATATATATATATATATATATACACACATATATCTTTATCTTTGATATTCTGTTTTCATTTCCTTTGGGTATATATCCAGAAATGGAATTGCTAGATCATATGGTGATCTTCACTGATCGAAAGTTGTTCCTGAAGGTGATGAAATACTCAGCTCTTCCAGGCTGCCCTACTCACCAGCTGAACAAGCGCTCTTGGTTCTAGAGAAAGCTCCATGGCAGAGACCCTGAAGCAAGAAGATGTCTTTGTATAGAAAATGCCCACAGCAGCCACAAATGACGCTGCAGCTCCAGTGAGCCATGGGGTTATGAGGCAGGGCATCAACAGTGCCTGCTGCACATTCTAAGCCTTGGTTTTTTTTAGTCTGTATATTAGAAACAAAAATAGAATCTATAAAGGTGACTTTATAAATGACAACTAAATACAGAGCATGATCTTAGACTAGATCTAAGATTTTTTAAATGCAGCTCTAAAGGATATTATTAGGATGATGGAGAAAATGTAAATATGGTCAGCCTATTAAGTGACATTATTATATCGATATTAAATTTCTTGGATGTGATAATGATGTTTTGGCTATTTAGAAGATGATCCCTGTTCCTAGGAGATACATGCCAAAGTATTTATGGGTAAAGTGGACTGATGTTTGCAACTTTCTTTCAATTGTTTCCAAAAAAAACTAAATACCTATACATGCATATGGAGAGAGAGTGAAAGAAAATGTGGTAAAATTTTAACAATTGGTGAATCTAGGTTAGGATATGCAGTGTTCAGTATGCTATTCTTTAATAAATTTTATACAAGTCTTCATATTTTTCAAAATAGAATAAGAAAATGTAAATAAGCAGTTCTGTTTCCTAGAACTGCTGTGAGGATTAGCTGAGAGGTCCTGGTAGTGCAGTGTGGCTAAGAGCAAAGACAGTCCAGGCTGCCTGAGCTCAAACTCTGACTCTCCTGATAGCTAGTTGGGTGACCTTAGGCAAGGGACTTTCTTGGGGTGCCTAAGATTCCTCACCTGGCACCTGAGACTAATAAAGTTAGTTACCTTCTTCATGAGATCATTATGAAGATACATATACAGCACTGAGAACAGTAGCTGGCATACAGAAAATATGTAACCAATGTTATATATCATCATTCTTCTTCTTCATCATCATCATCATCATCATCATCATTGCCACAAGTGACCATACATCCTATTTTCCTATTGTTCTCCCAAAAAGTTTTCAATTTGGGCAATAGATATGATCACCCTATGATTATGTCATTAAAGTGCTGGAGGGCTATTAAATGAAATTACATAAGAATAGTAACACTTTTATAGCTGCTGCTATTAGTTCTCTTCTTCCTGTTCTTTTGAAACCTCATCCTATCTGGGTCAAGAGCAGGACAGTGTGGCACTAAGTAGCAGGCTGGGAGCCTCTAAGGAGATAAAAGTATAGTAGGATTCAGCATCTAACACAACTTAGGATGGATACCCAACAAAAGTCAGAGAATAAAGGATTTAGCCACGGGACAACAGGTCCTGGAAGGATCAAGGAAATTCTGGACCACTGGGCTGGCCCCAGACATATGGTGGAGGAGCAAAGTAGAAGTTTAGTTACTAGTGGAAATATGATCCGAAGGTAATAATTGGTCAAAGGATAGTAAGACAGATAGTACAACTAGTGGAAAACCACAGCAGACTGGGAGAATGGTTATCTCCAGGTGTTTAAGTTTCTAAGGCTTATATTCACCCTGCCTGGGGAAGGATCTTGTCCCAAAAGTTTGGACAGTGTAGTTCAGAGGCAGTGTGGTGAAAGAGAGAGCGCTCAAGTCAGAAGACGTAGCTTTCATCTTAGCTCTGCAAGTAACTTAATGAGAGATGTTAGGCTGATAACATTCAATTTCTAAGCCTTGATTTTCTTATCTATAAAAAATGAGACATCAACATATAAGTGAAATTTTATGGAATTTTTTTCTGTCTTATTTTACTTATATAATATTCTCTTGGTCCATCTATGTTGTTGAAAATGGAAAGATTTCATTCTTTTTTGGTGCGTGGCTGAGTAATATTCCATTACTCTGTATATCTGTACCATTTCTCCTTTAACCATTTGTCTATTGAGGAACATTTAGGTTGCTTCCGTGTTAGAGTTTTAGATTTCTTCAGTTAAATGCCCAGAAGTGAGATTGTTGGGTCATATGGCAGTTCTACTTTTAATTGTTTGAGGAACCTTGATATTATTTTCCATATTGGCTGCACCAGTTTGTAATTCCACCAACAGTGTACAAGGGTTCCCTTTTCTCCACATCCTTGCCAACACTTGTTGTTTGTTGATTTATCTATGATAGCCAGTCTAACAGGTGTGAGGTGATATCTCATATCACAGTTTTAATTTGTATTTCTCTGATGATTAGTGACATTGATTGTCTTTTCATATTCCTATTGGCCATCTGTATGTCCTCTTTGGAGAAATGTCTATGCAGGTCCATACTTACATGTGAAATTTAAAAAAACAAAATAAACAAACAAACAAAACAGAAACAAGCTCATAGATACAGAGAACAAACTGATGGGTTTCAGATGGGAGGGGTTTGGGTGGCTGGGTGAAAAAAGGTGAAGGAATTAAGAAGTACAAATTGGTAGTTACAAAATAGTCATGGGGATATGAAGTATAGCATAGAGAATATAGTCAATATTGTAATAACTATGTATGATGTCAGGTGGGTAATAGACTGAATGAGGGGATGACCTTGGAAGTTATATAAATATCTAACCACTATGCTGTATGCCTGATACTAGTATATTATTGAAAGTCAACTGTAATTAAAAATTTTTTAAAGACTTTTTTTAAAATGAGGCATCAATTCCCAAGTCCCTGATAACTCTATAGAGGCAGAGTGGTCAAAAGCACAGACTCTAGAATCAGATAGAGCTAGTTTTACTCCATAACAATGTGAAAATGAGCAAAAAATTCAACCCCTCTAAGCTTTGATTTCTTTCCATGTTACATAGGGGAAATAACCACACTTATGTCTTAGGGTCTTAGTGTGTTATCAAAATTAAAAGCGGTAAAGCATCAACTGAGTGCCTATGACAGAGGAGGACCACTTGTAATATTTAGGATTAGATTCCCTGCAAATAACTGAAATACCCCCAAGTAGTAATTACTTTAAAAGACAGAAGTTTATTTCTCTCCAATGTTCAAGAAGTCCATAGGTGTCAGGCCAGGGTTTATATGGCATTCTGCCATATTGTGGACTCAGAGGCTACCCATCTTATTGCTCTGTGCCAAGTGGTTGCTTTTCTTGAGGTCACCTGATGGTCCAGGATGAATGCTGGGAAAGGTTACCTTTATTTTGGATAGGCATCTGTTGAAAAACAGGAGATTTATTACAACAGAAAGAAAAGAGAAATAATTCTTGAAAACAAGTAGTAGTCTCTGTTGCAAGCCCTCAATAAGTATTGACTTCTATTTGCATCATTATTGTAATATTGTTTGCACTGTATTCTAGTATTTTGTATATGTTTGTTAGTAATATTTCTATATGTAAGAATTAAATGGCTCCATAAGCTCAAGTTAAAAGGATTAAAGATAAGTGTCAAGGAGATTTTGCTAAAAACTGATTTGCATTAGAGTTTTACTTTCACCTCAGACACTGGGGAGTTTAAGGACAGAAAAATAAGTGTCACTCTGGCATCTGATTCCATATTCATAACAATGTGCAAAAAAATGGATTATGTCCTAAAATGATTGAGAAGCTATGGTTTGGTTGATGAACTAAAGATAATATAAAAGAGAAATCAAGTAACCATAAGGCCCTTGAATGTCTGAGTATAGTACATTTATTTTAATAGCATAAAATGGAAATCAATTCCAATTTCAAATAAAGAATATATATGTACTGGAATTAAATGCTCTTAAAATGTTTACGCTACATTTTGGCTCTAAAAGGAAGAAAGATATCAAGAAGAATATGTGATATAAGAATAGCTATATTAAAAAATAAGAATCCATCCTTCGATGTGGATTTTTTAAATTGGCATCATACAATCCAATAACATGCACTATAACAAACTAGACATTAGAAAACTGAGACATAAACAATAAAATATACCATTCTAAAGATAAGTTTTTTAAAAATGGCAAAAGATGGAATATATATATTCAAATTTCCTTCTCTCAAGCTATGTTTACTGTTATTTGAAACTTTTCACTTGCTAACATGCATATGAAAACCTAAACACAAGATTGAAATTCTGATAGCAACAGTCTCCAAAGATACAGCAGATTCTTAAACTTTATACTGTTTTAATTTCATAAACTTTAATTGTCAGAATATAATTTTCAGTGTGTTTAATAATTTCCCATCAGTCATCTCTTCTGCATGATCTGGCTAAATACAAGAAGAGCGTCTTTGGGAAACCACTCCCTTCTGTGTCATCATCCCTCCTACACAACCACTCAGCAGGCCATTAACACGCGAGTCAAGGAGCACAAGGAACACAGCGAAACATCAGCATAATTAAATAATGTCATCAGCCTCTGAAGTGTACTCCCAACTGTGGTACTGCACGCGAAGACATTTTTAAATATAGAACACCTAGGGGTCTCAGGTGCAAATCTAACTTTGCTTCTTTGCATGCCATCAGAAATGCTAAAATAAGACATAGTATTTGGGATGCAGAGACCCCAGCTATTTTCTCTATTTCAATAATTTTAAGTTCATTCCACAAAAATATCCAGTTACCATTTATGTCTACATGATGTTAATATCTGTTTGGAAAGCGGAAAATTCATATAAAGTAAGTCGAGTAGTGAGCCTAATCACCTATTAGGAATTAAACATTTGGTGTCTGCCTTGAGCGAACAGAGTGTATTTTCTTGCTTGACCTTGTGCTCCTATAATGGCTCAATTCAACCAAATCTTCCCTTGCCTGGTTTTCTTGTCAAATTCAACACAGTTTGCACCTGTACCTCTAGCAGCCTTGCATCTCAAGTGCTTTTGTAATGATCAGTCTTTTAATTTCAGATTTCTTTTGCTTTTTCATGGCTTATATGCTAATGTCAATGAACGGCCTTGCTGCCTTCTCCACTTATTTCTCCTCCTCTTACTGGTTTTTTTTTTTCCCCCTCTTTTTCACCCCTTGGCTCTGTCCTTTTCATGTTTCTTGCTCTCTCTACACTCATCCTCTTCTCATATTGCCTATTTCCTTGCTGGTGACACAAAGTGATTCTTGCATTATTTTCCCTGATTTGAGGGTAAGCTGCTGAAGCTTGTGCCTTGTCATTTGATTCCTCTCAGCTGGGAAAAAAACAAGGGGCTTACAGCCAGATCAGAGTTATGAGACCTGGATCTGTCACAGACTAGCTCTTGAATGTCAAACAAGTCATTGTTTTTTTTTTGAGCCTCCATTTCTTCATCTATAAAGTTGGAATAGTAATTTTAAAAGAGCATGGTTGTTACATAGATTAGATGAGATAATGTAGATGAAAGTTTTAGTTAAAACTACAGACTTGCCCGAATCTTTATAAGTATTGGCTGGTGAATTCACTGAAATATTCAAGTAGTTTGCTGTTTGTTGATATTGAGAAAGATTTGGTTAATTTTATTTTTCATCTAGATGTTTGGCATAATGCAGGCATAACCACAAGCAATTTTATAAAATTTCTGTGTGAATATATTTCTCTGCAAATAAAGTGAATTCTATATATAAAATGATTATTTCTCAGTACTTTTGTCTGAATCTGTTCTTCACGAACTCAGCAACAGCTTCGGTCACAGGCTTCCCCTATCTGAATCGTGCCTTTTTTCCATGGTTAACCCAGAGGGTTTAGGCATGTGCCTCCCCCATCAACCTGCTTCCCTGCAGAGTCGTCCAGGGGCGGTGGTATCAGACTCACTAGGTGCAAATGTGTGAACCTTTACCCCATCCCTTTCTAGCTATGTGACTTTGGGAAAGTACTTAACCTCTCTGAACCTCAATTTCCTCATCTGTAAAATGGAGGACAGCATTCGTTATTCTCTATTTGGCCCTCACCCACAAACAAAGACCTTAATCTGCCCTTCTCAGCCCTGGGAGTCCAACCCCCTACAGATAGCATCCATGAGACTCTCTTGGGTCCAGCCAATGGGCGATGAGCCTGTAGAGGAGAGAGAGGTTAAAATATTTCTTAATCGTCTTTTGCCTCTCAGCACTGCAGAACTGACAGTGGCCATATTTCTTCATTACCAGCTTTGGCAGTGGCTCTTCCTCTGTGATGCTAGCAATAGCCGGGATCTGGTGACACTGTCTCTCCCCTTTCTCCTTCAGTCCAAGGGCAGTTCACCCTTTTACTAGTTCCTGGTACCTTGCCATCTCTATTGGTTTAGTAACCCTGCCCACACATCTATAAATATTCTCTTCACTAAATTGTCTTCATGGTCATATCTTCCACGCTTTCTGTATCCTACTGGAACACCAACTGATACAGGGGTTTACTTCCTAGGTTTGCGAATTGAGGATTAAGCAAATAATTTAGTAAAGATTTAGAACAGGGGCTGAGATATAAGAACTCAGTAAACATCAACTATTATCATCTTGCTCTCCACCCATCCCTGAAGCTTTGGTTATCTGACTTGCTTTTTACCTCAGCCTGGAAGTCAGCCTTCAGCTCCCCTATATCCCACGCCTACCCCAGCTCCAAACCTCTCCCTGGCCCAGCTCCTGAGACCTCAATTTTCTAGATTGTCCAATAGGGAGATTGGACAAGATCAAACATTCCTAAAAATAATTTATTCCATTGTTAAACAAAGTCAATCAAAAAAAATACCCACGCAATTAGAAAATACATTGAGTGACCACATCATTAACTCTCACTCGTGAATTATAGCTTTAGCATGTTTATGCAGTGGAGTAATTTGTGGAGAAATAGATGAAAAGCTAATTGTTAACCTCTTAACAGGAGATCCATCCTCAGTAAATCATAAAGGGGGGAACAGACAGGGATAATAACACAGACTAGTAGTAGTAATAGTTGTAAATTTCAGTTTGTCATATTAATTGAAGAGGCTCATAAAAAAACAATAAAGTCTAGTTTTAAAACTAGTTATTAGACGTTTGAGGTTTTTCAGAAATGGATAAACAAATATAAAAACTCATTTTGACAGGGTGTAAAATCTACTTTTAAAAATTAGTAACGAAGTTTGGGACATTGTAGACATAGGGAACAAAAATTACTTTTTTAAAAATGCAAAGCATGAATGTTTCAGTAAGATTATTTCCAAACATAAATTGCACACTTTTAGGGATGACTTTCATAGAGACATTTTAGGACTGTCAATAAAACAGAGCTACCTCAAGCCATGGGGTAAAAAAGGCTGGAAGCCTGCAACTGAAGGACTAAAGAGACACAAACCACTTCCCTGAAGCACTTGCATGGGTGGCATAATGTGAACTCTCAGAAGAGCCTACACATCATGAGCATTCAAGCATAGCAGAACCATAAACTTCAATGCAGGATCTCAAAGCAGTCTGCAAAAGGCAAGAGAAGCTGCCATGTCTGATTCTCACTGACAAACTGTAACCCAAACATACACTGGGAAAGGGGTCCTGGGAAACGTTTCCAGATTTCAAAAGGAGTCTTAATGGTGGTGATGAGTCAACAGCAAACAATTCACCAGAAGTACCACCAGACACTATCCTAGGTACTTTAGAATACTATCTTATTTAATCCTAATAAGAATCACGTGTAGTAGTTATATTTATTCCCACTTTACAGGTAAGTAAACAGAAAGTTAGAGAGATGTAGTAACTTGTACATCGCCATACAAAGAAACAAGATTTATATACCTAGACTTGTCTAGCTTTCCATAACATTCTGTTTCCCTACATAAATTGTAAAAGATCATGCTCCTTTTATTTTAAGAATCCTTCAAATTACTATTATATAAGAACTAACACTTTCTATCATACAGAATAAAGTAATGAGAGTGTTAAGTTGAGTTACGTTGAATGAGGTTTACGAATGAACATCAAAAATTTACCAAGTTCTCTTTTTGTAGATTAGTACCCACTGTGATCTCCTACCCTGGAGTGCCTCAGAGTGCAAAATAAATCACAGTCCTTTGAGTAGACTCAGTACTGAGTCTCAGTGAAATAATAGATTGCTTTTCAACTGTTAGAAGGTGATTTGGTTCTCCTAATAGAGAAGAGTAATGAATAAAAATTAGACAAGCAGAAGTCAACCTTCAGGAAATCTAAGACTGGGAATGGGTGGGGGTATGCTCTTAATCAGAACCTGGATTTGATTTTCATCTGCTCACCCCAAGGCCCAACCAAGCTGGGCACAGTCAAAAACATATTCGAACTCTGGGAATTACCTCAGAATTTAACTAGTCTTCTAGGACCAGAACTACTTCAAGTAGTATGAACCTTCTCAAACAGCTGCAATTTAGATATTCACTCTCAAACTGTATGTTTTCTGTATGAAGGATATGTGGGGAAAGAAAAAGGTTGCCAATTTCTCCTTAATATTCACATAAAGGCTAAATATTAAAAGGCTAAATACAGAGTTTAAGTTGGCCAGGAAAGCATATTAATTCAAACTGAAAAAAGAAAGGTTGAGAGACCAAGGGTCAAGGAGACAGCGAAAAGGAAAATTAATGGAAAGGAGTGAGGGGTAAAAAGTATATGAATCATTATTAGAGAGAAATCTCAGAAACTAAGAGCTTTGAGAGGGAGCAGTTTAAAATGATATGAAGGTCTAGCTTACAGACGAGTGGATAGGTGTCTGAGGTCAAATTAAGCTGAAGGCTACTAACAATTAGGAAATTCAGGAATGATATAGGTACCCAATGAATGTTGATGGCAAAGTAACTGAATCCTATTTTTAATCATGTTAACTAACTCTTACCAAGATTTTTTTATTTTCTGGTACCCCTAACTCCATCTCCCGCCCACCTTGGTAATCCTCAGATTGCTGTTAGACAAAGCTGTGCCACCATGCTGATGGACTCTATTGGAAATGTGTAGTTTTTGAGCTCCATTGAGTCCCTAGACACGGTTAGCAATCTTCAGGTAATCCTAGTTCACAGTTCTGTTCATAGTAGTAGCTCTTTCAAACTCAAAGCCACCTACCCTTCCTGCTGCCAGTCTCATTCTGAATAGACAGTCTTACTTCCAACCTTGCAGAAAAAAAACAAAAAACAAAAAACGATCATGCAGGAACTTCCTTAAAATCCTCCCTTTTATATTCAGTCTTTTCTACCACTTTACTGTCCTTACCTGTCCATTGTTTGCTTAATCTAACATTCACCTGAACATGAATTAGCACCCCAAGTTTTTCCATCACTAGGGTCTATAAATATAGGTAAGTCTTCTTCACTTTAAAACAAGTACTTCCTTGTCCATGATCCCTGAAGCTGCCACCACATCTTTTTCTTTCTTTCACATTGCAAAGCCTCACTGTCTCCATTCCTCACCATCCTGCAATTAATCAAAACATGCAACAAACAAATATGATAACCAAAATCTGGTTTATGTGTCTGCCACTCAACTGAAACTCTACCTGGAAAGAGTACTACTAACTTACTTTCCAAGTTCAGTCTTCACCTTTCTGGTCTCTGTCAGAGCTTGTTACCACACCTCTCCTCACTGGAATCCTCTCCTACATTAGCCTTAGAGTCAGCCTTGGCCCTTGAACTTCTCATGCCTCTCTATCCATTTGTTCACTCCTCTCTCTCCTCATTCTCTTTAAATGTTGATTCTCCCCAGAATCCATCTTCAATCTTTCTCTCTTCTAATGTATACATTCTCTCTCATCTGTTACATCAAATTCTGTAAATTCAACTATACCTGTGATCCCAAAACCTAAATCCAGCCCCAACATCTCCCTTAAGCCAATATTCCCAGTTGTCTACTAAACATGTCCATATTTGCCCTGCAAGTATTTCAAACTCAAAACATTCAAAACAGAACTTATTAATTCCCCCTATACCAGATCCTTCTCTTTTGTTTGTAAAATTTCTTCCCAGAAAGGAGGAGAGGGAAGGAGTTTGTGTAAAGTGAACAAATTAAGCAAGTCTACGGCATGAGGACTAGGAAAGGAGAAGGGGAGCAGTGTTAGTAAAAGTTGTAGCCAAGATTTATTGCCTGTTTCTTATATATCTGGCATTGTGTTAGGCAGTTTTCATAGATAAGTTACTTATTCTCTTTTGTGATTTCATAGCTACCTTATGAGGTAGCAAGATAGGCAAAATAATGGCTCCCTAAAGATGTCCCTGTACAAATCCCAAAACCTGTAAATATGTCACTGTACATGGCAAAATGGACTTTGGGATGTGATTAAGTTAAGGATCTTGAGATGAGTAGATTATCCTGAACTAGTGAAGTGGGCCCAATGTAATCAGTGTCCTTACAAGAGAGAGGTAGAAGACTTGGAGTCAGAGAAAAAGATATGAAGACAGATGCAGACGTTGACATGATGCAACAGTGAGCTAAGGACTGTGGCCAACCTCTAGAAGAAGTGAAAGACTAGAAAAGAATTTTCCCCTAGTATCTCCAGAAAAAATGCATCTCTGCCAAACACCTTGATTTTGGTCCTATAAGAACTATTTCGGACTTTTATCCTTCAGACTGTAAAATAACCAAATTCTGTTGTTTTAAGCCACTAAGTTTGTGATAATTTGTCATAGCATAACGGGAACTATTATTGGCCCATATGCACTTGAAGAAATTAAAGCCCAAGGCATTTAAAAACTGGTTTAAGTCCTCACAACTAGTGAGTGGTAGAGCTGGGACTTAAACTCAGGTGATTTTGGCTAGCCACCCATGCCCTTGACTGCAATGCTAACCCCAAAGGAATTACCTAAACTGATGATCCAGGGAAGGTCTGAATGCATACATCAAGAGCAAAAGTATGAGAGATTGGGGAACAAGGGAAATAAAAGCAAGGTGCAGTCATTCAAGGGTGGACCTGGGCAATTATCTAAAACCAGCAGTGCTGCCAAGGACTGACTGACTTATGTCACTCAGTGCTTACAGTTTTAGGGAGGTCTGGCTTTGTTTACAGGAGAGAGTCAGAGTATAGTTTTGTCTCTCTTTCAGTTTAGAGCATCTCCATTAGCCAGTGTGCAAGCTAGAAACTGAAATCCTTTGTTCAACAAACTTAATGAGCACTTTCTTTGTGCTGTAAGACATATCAGATCCTAGAAATATAAAATTAAATTGTATGTGCTCTTGCTTCCTCTCTACTCCCTCCTCTGTAATCAACATTTCTTCCTCTGGCCTGTTGTCACATCATTTATATCTGTACTGTTGTGTAGTTTATTGTCATTACTCTATATGACTATAGCAAGCAAAGTTAAATGTCATACTACTCTCTCCAAGAGCCAAGAGTTTGGGAAGATGGGCACTCCTCTACACTGTTGGCAGAGTATAATTTGGCAATATGCATAAAGAGCCCTGAAATGTTTATGAAATTTATATTCAGTAATTCCACTCCTAAGACTTTCTTCTATGAAAATAATCAGACTCACATATGAGGGTAGTTATTTCAGTATTATGAATAATAGTAAAAAAATTAGAAATAACCTAAATGTTAACATTAATGAAATAAGTACACAAATCTTGGTGAATCCAAAAGATGGAAATCTATGCAACCACTAAAAAAGATAATGTTTTCAAATAATATTTAGCGACATAGGGAAACATTTGTGATATCTTGTTAAATATAAAAAGTAGAACCAGCAACTATACAGATAGTATGTAAATCGTAGTTAGCTTTGGGTAACAGAATTGTGGGTTACTCTTATTTTCTTATACATATTTCTCCGTATTTTTTAATTTTTCTACATGAACACTTATCACTTTTATAATCAAGGTAAAGACAACCAATAAATGTTGTTTAAATAGAAGAGTAGCAGAGTATGGTCGTGCTGACTATTCTCTGCTTGTCTTCCTAGATCCTTTGCCAGCCCTACTCTCTGCCAGAGAAAAAGCTGACCTCCACAGACTGCATCATTGAGACTTCCTTGTACATAGTTGCAACTTGTCTTTGACCAATAAGAGGCTCTGGAATTAAAAAAGAAAAGAGGTGGGGGTGAGGGAGAATAGAAGAAAAGAGAAGTTGGGCTAACTGCTCTCCTGGCTATCTGGCACATTTTGCTTCTCTAGATCCAGGCACATTGGCAGGGGCTGTGTTATGTTACCCGTGGCCACAGATCCTGTTGGGTAGCTTCTTCCTCCAGTTCTTCTTCCCCTAGAATTTGGTAGCCATCCTGTCTTCTTGAGTCTTTATGCCTCAGGCCAGTAGGCTTCTTGCTTGCTAATCTCTCAACAGTGTACCTTGTTGGCTCCCATCACCCTGCCCACATCTGCAAATTGTCCCTACATTAAACTCTTTCAATTAACTTTATGCATGCACCATCTGTTTTCTGCCAGGCCCCTGACTGGTACAATGTCTAAGGTGAGTATGCAACAGATGCAGGAGTATAGCGGGCAAATAAGCAGGTGGCTGGTGTTCAAAGAGCAGAGGTAGTTGCACAATGGCAGGATCATTGTCTGGAAAAGCAGTAGATAGCTGAGTCTGGGTAAAGAATGATTTCATTGTAGACTTTTTCAAGAAAAGTGATGATGTTACACAAAAATCGGGGTTCAGGCAGGATAAATAAAACATTGTGGAAAAAGTGAGTTTATAGTATCCCAAGTATAAACTTTGTTGGTAGTTTTGCAACTTCTGGTGGGGAATTTTGAGAGAGTCGATGATGTCTTCACTCCACAGGTCTTCATTTATAAGACTTGTGGATGGGTAGGTGCATTCATGAATGTGGTACCATTACCTTCTAAAAGTTCTTGCATGAATTTGTTTGGACTCAAAGTACAACAATGCAAAGAGAATCCTATCACTTCACTAGTGCTGGCGGCTTCGCTTTAAGAGTAGGGCTTACTTCCCCCCTGCTTCTTGCTCCCGCTTGAACTGAGTGGCTCCCGCTATAGTGAGCAGATATCTAACCCTTGTTTTCAACCAGTGTCACTTTTACTTTCTAAACCAGACTTTGTCATTTTGCCTTGGGTTTTGGCTGTCCTGCTTCCACCTCTGATTGGCAACCCTTATAGACTCCTTCCTACCTCTGGGCAGGTTGGACCAGAGGACAGACACGCCTCTGCAAGTGGACTTCCTCACAGGCTGGACTTCGGCATTGGAACCTGAGTCCTTAGGCCAAGTGATTTGAGCAATAAAATTTTACATGTGCATAGGCACACTGTATTTTTTCTAAGGACTTTCAGCTCTTTCTCATTTGAATGTGGACTGTTCCTACCAGGATAAAGGACAGGGGGAAAAGGCAAGTAAAGGGGCTGAGTAGCTGCCCCACAGCCAGATTCAATTCCCTCGTTGCCCATAAACTTGCCCTCATAAAGTTGTAGGAATGTGCCTTAGGTAACAACTCTCACCCCAAAGATAGTATTGCCCAGAGGTGATTTCCAGGGATTCTATTACTTAAATAGTCAGAGGCTGGTTCTTAGCCTGTGTGTCTAGATATAAAGCCTTTCCAGTGCCCTCAAACAATGAAATCTTGGAGAACTGATTCGAACCAACTGAATTGACAAAAATCAAAGTATAAATCAAAAAAAGACTGCTCTAAAATCTTTTATCTCATGTCAAATATCGTAAGAATCCTAAAAGGTACACAATTTCTACTATTAATTCCCTTTAAGACCAGGAAACTGAGACAGAAAAGTTAAGTAACTTGCTCAAGATCCCACAGGTAGTAAGTGGAAAAGCCCAGGTTGGGACTCATGCATTCGGCATCCTTAAAGGACATGCTGGTCTTCAAGGTGGCACTTAAGACTAGACATTCTTGAAGTGGTGTTTAGATCTCGCATTTCTTCCTGAGATAAACAGATAGAAATGTAAACTACAGTCAAGATTGGTTGGAGAATATTAAGTACAAATGAATGGGAATTATCAGGGGGTTCTTCAGTTAAGAGTGCTTGAAATATATTCTTCCCCCATGAGGAAAGCACCAGCCAAAGAGATGACTGGCATCTTCTGGTGACAGTACCTCTTTCTCGGTCAGTGTCTTGGCTGACAAGAGTGACTGACAGGTCAAGATCTTGGTCCCTTTCAATTTTTCTTCATTCTACCACTGAGTTTTCCATAACACATTCTTCTCTTACATGTGTTAATGTCATTGTCTCACATCTTTAAACATGCTAATAGCCAGGGTTTGACTGAAGTCAATCCAATGTCTAGATTAGAACTTAAGCCAGAAGCCCATTAGCTGGCCTTTTCCTGAGTCATGATTTTGAGTTTGCTTTTGTTGACTCTTGCCTCATTCTTTTGTATTGATTTGCTTAGTTTAACTGTGTTCTGAGGTGCTTTACTGTCATTCTTATGTATCTTCAATATTCTCTCCTTTCTAAAGCTGAATTTTTTACTTATTTTCTAATGTTGGGGGCATTTTCCAAGTCAAGAGTCATCACAACTGTCCCCCATTTGAAAATGAAAGCAGTATCTAGACCTTTAATTATTATTTCATTCTGATTGTTTTGCTCAAAGCTCCCTGATATCAACTGTATAGAGATGAAAATTTTCTTAGGGATTTTAGAGAGATAATGAGATGATGTTAAAAACACTGGGAACTTCTGTACTGGACAACAGCATAGAAAGAAGCAGTGTGACTTGTCCTCCTGAGTAATCTTGAAAAGTGGAACATGTTAAAATGGGAAATATGTTGATGTGACTGTTAGAACTATTGAAAACAATCTTAAGAAATAAAATCTGAAAGCGAGACTTGATTTTCCACACACTTTCTCCACCGTTACACACGACTGGTTTGGATCTCAGAACACAAACATGAAAAGCCAACTCTCTAAATACCTGCCTCATAAACTTATATGAGTTAATAAGTTTATGAGTTTTACAACTACCTCGTAAATTTATGTCATTCATAAGGTGCTCATAAGTCTTGAGACTATATTCTATCCTGTGACATGAGTCTAGCACCTGACTTTAGTTTACACTTTTAAATATATATAATATAATTAAATAGCATATATATGAAAATATATGTGACAGCAACATTTAGGAAAAATAATAAAGGAAATGCCAAGTGGAATACAAAAATAATCCTTTCACTTCAGTGTCCTTTTTCTAATGATGATACCAAGAGGTGTTTTACATGGAAGCTTGGTTACTCTGCACAACAAAAACTGAAATCAAGAGAATAGGTAAAACATTTCAAACATTCCTAGCGATTTTAATAGTCTAGTAAAAGCCTATCTGCTTCAACAGTAAGGGCTTTCTTTTCTAATGGAAGTTAAGTGTTTTGAGAAATCAAGCCACAGGAAAGGGACTTTGGAAACTTTTGTGCCTCAAGCAAACTTGATAGGTGGGGCCAAATCTAGAATGGGTAAAATGTCAAGAGAGGAAGTCCACAGTTCACACAGTTGCACATTTTGAAGGTGCGTTATTCATGGTGAACACTCTCCACTCTTTTCTATCCTACTCAGCTCCAAGAGTTTCATTGGACTTCCTTGCCTTCGGCCTTCCACTGGTTTTGACCTATGAAATGCACCTGTAGGAGATCAGCTATGAGTGAACATGTGCTTGGTGGATTTACTCCCCCAGCACCCTTCCTGTTACATCTCTGCACAGGCTAATGTTTAGGTCAGATGGGCCCTTCCATATCACTCTGCATAGGGGTGGTACCATCTCTCCGTTTGCCTAATTCTGAAGTACTGTACCGTCTACTATTGGTTTATCTAAAGCTGCCCACGTCTGTGAGCATTTCCTTTTGGAAAGTCTCATCACTTAACCTAGTTCAAATGGGCTGTGAGATTCTTTCTAGAATACTGACTGATACAAACATTGAAACTAAAAATACCCAGATCTAGTGGTTTTAAGTGAAGTCATTTTTAATAAAATGAAAAAGTAATTTTGAAAACTTTGCTAACTACTCAGATGAACATTAATGTGCTAGGGAAAAGTATTGCACAAATTTCCTCAAGATTGAATTTTTATTTTACTTTATAAAAAGATATGGAAGAGAGTGAGAAAGAGAGAGACAGAGAGAGAGAGAGAGACAGACAGACAGACAGACAGACAGACACAAAAGAATACCGGGATTAGAGGTAAAAATCTTAGAAGAGGAGAATGAATTCATTGTTCATCTTAACTGTAAGTTACAGAGCGGCTAAAAATTTGATTAGAAGAGCAGATTTTTTTTTTTTTGAAGGTTTTTACAATCAATACTTTCAAGGCAAAACTGTGGGAGCTCTCATCACACATGACAAAATGGTTGCAACAAAAACAAAGTTTGAGAGTTGGGTGATTCCGTTGATCATCACTCATAGTTCTCAAATTGGATGAAAATTATAGATATAGAAATAAACAACTCTTTCATCGGCCATCTTTCATCATTTAAAATGTCCTTTAAGTATTTCTCTAAGGCACACATGAAAGTGACAAGTAGATGGAAAACAGTTATCAGCCACCACATGTCAGAAATGACACAACCTCACAGAAGATGTATTAAAATTTTCACCAACAGTAGTATAAACATTTGCACTAATTCCCCTGTTGGCCACATTATGCTGTTTTCAGCCTTCTCTCAATAAATATAACTTCCAGGAGAGCAGAGTTATTGTATTTCTTGTTTACCACTCTGTCTTAGTCTATTTGGCCTGTTATAACAGAATACCATTGACTGGTGGTTTATAAATCACAGAAATTTATTTTTCCTAGTTTTGGAGGCTGAGAAGTCCAAAATCAAGGTGCCAGCAGATTCGATGTCTGGATAGAGACTACTTCTTGGCTCATAGATGGTCGTCTTCTCTCTGTGTCCTCACATGGCAGAAGGGGTGACGGAGCTCTCTGGAATTTCTTTTGTAAGGGCACTAATCTCATTGGTGAGGGCTCCACCCTCATGATCTGATCACCTCCTGAAGGCCCCACCTCCAAATACCATCACATTGATAATTAGGATTCCATCATATGAGTTTGTGAAGGACACATCCAGTCTATAGCAACTGTATATCCTAAAACAGAAATGGACCTTGTCACTTAATAAATATTTGCTGGACAACTGAGTGGGTGCTTCTTCAATGATTACTCTGGTCTAGCTCATAATAGAAAGTAAACCAAAATATTTTTTTTTCTTAAAACAATATGGATGTACTGTGTGGTTTAATACAAATGCAAAATTTAAATAATATTTTTAGTAAGAATACGAGACATCAGTGGTTTTTTTGTTTTGCTTTGTTTTTCTAATGATCGCCTTCCCAAGATGCTGGAGGTTAAAGTTGGCTCTTCTATGCCTTTAGCAGCCCTGCTCAAAAGCAGGTAATAGAAAATTTAGCCATTGCATTTAGGCCAATGTGAGCCATAATTACTGTGTTATTATCAACTTAGTTTCTTTGGCTCCATTTTCTGCTAGTCTGCCCTTTGGGGTATTTTTTTTTTTTTCAAATAATTGGAGGTTACTTACAGTGTATTCTTTCATTTATTTATCCATTCATTTTTATCTTTAAGTAGGTTGAGCAGTTATTTATATATAAAGCATGTATCTATGAATTCTTAACAGAGCTCTTTTATTACTTCATGTCTTAGGTTGGGTCTGGAGAACAGACTATGAGATGAAGACATATGTAGAAATTTATTGGGAAATATGCTCAAAATCAATTCTTCTCTGGAAGTGAAAAAATAGGAGAAAGAAATTGCATGAGGATGCCTTTCAACAAAGGTCTACTGTAACTGGGGTGACCATTCAGAGTTGACCAGTCTTAAGGCAAGGGATCTGGACCTTTGCATCCTGTCTCCCTTGAAAATTTATTCAAGTATTCATGGACTGCCAGGTTACTTACTCCAGTTATAATCCAGTTCATTGCTAGTAGGCCCTGGATTTATCCTGGTAACAATATATTTAAAAACCCTTGAGTCCATGAATTATTGTTTATAAACTTATTTCATGTGAATTTTTTTATTTTTATGAATATTTGTGTTCTTTGCTAGAGATGGTTGTTTGAGGTTTAAGGATAGCCTTATTCAGAATAATGTAATGAAAAATAATTAGGTAAAGAAAGTGGTTGTTATTGCAATCATGCCTGTAGAGTGATACTTGGAGGTCGATGGAGAGCTGAGGCAGCTCCAAGTGCTTTCTTCTTTCTCATGGACCACTAGAGTCTCAAAAATTGAATTGGCCTTTCAATTCTCTCACTAACAGTAGCCAATCCTTTGTATTCTCTAGCCTATGTACTAGAAGGAGCCAGTTTGATTGGCTTAGCTAATTACCAATGACTTTATCAGGTATTGCTCTTAATATCAGGTTAAATCATGAGTCATCAGCTAGCCTATGGATGGCTGACCTTGAATCAGAGGCCATTCTTGTTCTAAACAGTAACTATTCTAGTCCTAGCACTGTTGTTTTGAGTAGGGGGCTACAATAAGGAAATTTGCATCTAGAAAAAGGTCATTGACCTTGGTAGAGGTCATCGCTAACATACAATTTTCATCCTTTAGATGTCCATTTGAGGGTATCCAATACCAAAAGTTTACTGTGTACATGGCAAACTGAGAACTCTTTTTATTTGCTGTAAAGTCATCCCTTTCAAGTCTTGTTAGATATATTAAAGTCCATATGTAATTTATTTATATTCTTTATCATATGTGTATTCTGCTTATATAAAAAGAAGTTTGAAGATAAACATGTATTAACAAGAGTGCATACTCAAAGGAAAAATACTAATTAATTAAGTTTTCCTGATACTATTGAAATTAAAATTACACTTACTATTATTCAGGTACACATGTGTAAATTGTTAATGGCTTTTTCAAGTAATTTTATACAAAGGAATGACAACTTTAAACTTGAATAGTCTTCAAAAGTTCTATCATGGATCCATGGATTAGTGTCTAAAATTATAGCATATAAAATAAAAGAGACATTACTATTGTAGTTAGACATTTTCAGCATTCAAGAGTAACAGGATGTTTGTATTTGCTGCACGTAGTCCTGTGTGATCATAGCTAAACAAAACTATTACTTTGAGTTTGATGACATAGCAAGAGTAGGAAATGTTTTATTTCTTAAATGATGGAAATTAATAGTTATTTTGGCAATCAGGCAAAATTACTGTTAAAATGTAGAAATAGGTTTCCTTGAGAAAAGCATGAATTTAATCTAGGCTGGGAAAAAATTATTTTCACAAATATACCAAATTGAATTGGAAATATTTTTGGTGCTTTTCCTAAATCTAAATGTTAGTGACAATTAAAGTATCTATTTATGAATTACTGTAGAAGCCTACCAGAAAAGACCTGAGCCAGTCATTACGTTTGCTTCCTGATACTTCCCTGCCCTTCTCCTTGCTAACTGGCTTCCGGTTAGTTCAGCTAGTATGAAACACTGGTGGAAGTGGGGAGGCAAGAGAAAGGACTACAGGGATCTCTCTCTCTCAATCTCTTACTCTCATTGTTATATTTTCATAACTGCAATTCCTTACAGTTCCAAGTCTCTTCTGGACAGCCTCTCTCTCTCTGTGCTCTTAGCTTCTGTCAGGCAGTCCCCGCTATGATTTCAACTCCTGCCAGGCTGCCCAGCTTCTGGTTTCTGATAACACTACCTCCTCCCTACATCCAGCCAACCCTAGAGAAAGAAGCAACTTCTTGTTGTAGCTAATCTCTGAGTTGCCTTGCCATTTCCTGTTTGGCTTTTCAGCAGCTCCATCACAGTGTAATTAATACCTTGTATTTAATGCCTTCTGTTTGAGATAGGGTGTGTTCTCAGTTTGCTTGACTGGACTTTGAGTCATATGGCACTTCCACATTTCCCATGCATGGCATAGTACAATAGTAGGGCTGGACATTACACAATCATATAGTTTACAACTTTGAGTAAAAACGTGAACAGGAGCGGATATTAAACAACTGTATGCACATATGATGTTTCACTTAAAGTTAGCTTTATGCGATTTATCCCAACACTTTTCTTTTGGATCGTCCCCAACTTCTAGTCACATTCTACTCTATTTCTTTGTACATGAAGATGTCAGAATAATGACTATCAAATATTTCATGCATATTACTTCTTCGTTCAAATATCCAGAGGATATTTCTTTGGTGAAACATCCATATACTCTTGAGTCTAGCTCTTATAGATTTTTCAATAATTTCCCTCCATCATTTCCTTCTTCCCTTATCTCTATAACCTTATATCCTATGTTATGCCTCAATGAAGTCTATCTGTTCCAGTCAAACTATCTTGCTTTCCATTCTTAACATTCAATTTCCTGTTCTCTACCATTGTGTTTTCACTACAGTAGCAGCATCCTTTCTTATCATATCTTTGACATTGATAATACTGTATACAGAATAAGAATAACTTATAATTAATGCACCATCATACACATGTGTAACTTCTCTGGATTTCTCTCTCTTCTTAAATATTGGTATTCTACAGGATTCTAGTCTAAGCCCTGTTACCTTTTCATTCTACATTTTTTTTTTTGAACGACTTCCTCCATCTTGATGAATTCAGCTCCAAAAATCTACGACCCCCTAAATTTAAATATCTCATCTCTGGACTCTCTCCTCAGCTTCAAATATTGTATTTCTGGCTAACTAAATATTTCTACCTGGTTACCTGGCAGGCGCATAAAATGTAAAATGTCCCAAATTGAACTTACTCTTCTTCCCCTACCATCCTCAGCCCTCCCTTTTCGAGATTCTTTAGCTTTAATAAATGTCACCTCTTAACTAGAAACCTGAGACTTTTTTGACACCTTCAAAAAGGTTGCTATCTTTGATCTGTCACAAATCCTGAAACGTCTCTTGAATTTGCCCTTCCTCAACATCTACGTTGCCTGAGTCTTTTAGTAGGCCATTGTTATAAACAATCTTTTCAACTTCATTCCCTGCCTCTTGTGGCTCACTACCAAACTGGCTTTCTTTTAATTCCTAAAACACACCTGTGCAGGTCTTATCTTAGGAATATTTGCATTTGCTATTCCTTTTTCTTTAAGTTCTTCACAAAGTTATCTTTCTCTTGTTTATCTAATCTAAACAAGTTCTTTCTTATCCCAATGTTCCCCATCACACAGCCTACTGTTTATACCCTTCATTACCCCTTATCACAATCTGTGAATATTTGTTCATTTGGTTAGTCACTTATCATTTGTCTTCTTCACTTGAGTTTAAGCTTTGTGATCACTTTGTGCTCAGAAGATTATAGGTGTTGAGTAAATACTGTTGCATACAGAAATGAATGATGGAATAAATGAACTAAGCAGGGGCTTTTGTCTGTCTCCCAGGTCCTCTGTATTGTATCATGCATGAATCTGATCATGTCACTGTCCTGCTTAAAATCCTTTGGTGGTTTCCTGTAATAGTCATTTTAACAGTTAGCAAATCTTTTTGAGATTTACAATTGTGGTGAGAAGAAGGCTTCAGAATCTTAAGTTTAAATTGAAACTGCAGGAATAGATAGAAGAATGAGCTCTTTACCTTCACCTCCTGGTCCTGTGAAAGTTCAAAGCCTAGAGCCAATGTTGGTCAAATATTTATTATTTAAATTCCATTACCAGGCAGATAGGGAAGTGAAGAAAGCACCGGGCTATAAACTGAAGGATCTGTATCTTAACTTTCCAGTCCTTAGGTCATCAGGACTTTCCAGTTCTTAATTTCTTCAGATTTAAAATGAGGAGATTGTACAAATAATCTCCAAGGTGCCTTTCAGTTCTGTGATTCTACGATTCTCAGGCACTAGACTACCATGTCCCAGGATTATTTTTTGAGCATCATATTAAATAACATGTGAATTGTTAAATATAACATAAATTGTATTATTTTTATACCCTCATTACAGAGTAAGTTACACTTGGGCTTCAGAAATTGTTTATGACTTTGATGATGGGTAGTTTCCAAGTATCATTTGTTTCTTTCTGAAAGTAGTTTCAAGCCCAGTGAAAATAAATGGTATTTAGAAATGCTAGTAAATGGAATAAAAGGTAAAGGAGAGCAATATATTTTGCCTACTATGTGTTGGGTGCTTTATGTATTTTATACCTTAAAATAGGCCTATCATCTCACTTGCTAAAGGAACACGGTGGCACTTGTCTAAGACTCCATAACTGGTAAGTGGCTGAGTACTTTGGAACATAGTACTAGTTCTTCCCACAATCCTTTTATACACTGAAGCATCTGGTGCAAAATCTCAGCTCTAATTCCTGTCAATTACATGAACACTAGCTCACTTCTCAAGTAAAGGGATACATGAGCAGCAGAAGGAAGCCTTAGGGAAAGTGAGTAGGATTGAAAAGAGAACTCTTGATTGCAACCTCACCCCAGTTCAGGAGCTATCCCTGGATAACTGAGCTTGTTTGAGAGCATCCCTGATCATTGCCGTTGGCCTCCTCCTTAATAGTCAGTCATCAAAGTCTAGAGACGAGAGTAGCTGGTGCCACTGAATAGGACCTACTCCCAGTGGTCAGTACCTATGGGCCCTAATTTGCTTCAGAAAAGGAGAAAACACAATTATTGATCTACTCTTAATGCAACATCATTGGAACAGTTTCCTTACTTTTGGTTTATTTTAATTTGTTTTTAGAGAGACACACATTTCATGATTCAGGTCCTTTTCAAACATAAATCATAGATAGGACATTCGAATTCATAGAGTGGAAATATGTATAAGGCGGGATGGTCCAGCTGAATCACTGTGGAGACTTGTGGGTTTTACTTATAAAACAGGCATAAACAAGGACCTTCCAAAGGGCTGATAGCCCACAGTACTCCCTTCAGGGAGTAAAGCTTTCCTATTTGCATCTTAGGAAAGAAGATACAAAAACTATCAACAAAGAAACAGTCAACAAATGAATGCCATCAGGAATGTAGTAAGAGACATCTCTTAAGAAAAACACTTTCTTGCTAAGTTAAACAACAACCCAACCCCCTTGCTTTTTAATATGGAGGTAAAGAATGAAAAATCATGCTCATTTTTCTCTTTCTTCTCTTATGATATCACTCTGGCACCTGCTTTCATAAGGAAGCTAAGAACATTATCTATTGTACTAATTGCTCCAAAGGTCTTTGGAAGAAGATTATCTCCAATTCAATTTTTTTTGTGTGTGATAAATAATGCTTGTTATAAATAATTCATTGAAGGGTGAAAATATTTTCTGTTTTAATAGTGCAAAAGACCAGAATGAATGACTGGTCAACTATATATTAAAAATGATCATATTTTATTCAATACACACCTAATGGTACCTGACATTTTAGTTAGAATTTTTATAAGGCAGAGCAGTTTAATAATATTGGTCAGTATTACTGTTCTCTGCATAACACATTTTCACTAGCTACTCCAAAGCTTGCTAAGCTGTTGGATAACAAATGAGAAAATATCACACCACAGGCAATATTTACCCATCCAACAGGCAAAACAAGAAAATGGAACCTAGGCTTAGAATCCTCTAGTGTTACTCAATCAAGGCAAATTATTTATTGTCTTCTGCCCAGGAAGTCCCATGGGGCATGAAATATTGATTTAGGAATTTGCTGGGCATGAATGTCTGTGTGTTGCAACTATGTTCTTTTATATAACTTCTTAATATATGATAATTTTTTTCTATTGTGCTGTGATAAGGCTAAATAAGAAATTAAACCTGGCTATTAATAAACATAAAATGTCAACACTAAATTCTTTTTATAACGACTAACTTGGGGTCATTAAAGTTCACTGCATGGTGTGCAGGATTGCACAAAGCATTGTTTATATCCATGTCTAGCTTCATCTCTTCCTTCACCTTACAACAGCACAAGCTCTGCTGCATCCTACAAGACCTGGTTCCAAACTTTTTGGGAATGTGATTTGGAGGGCCTGGTTATTCTTTATGGTTCACCTAGGCCTTCTCAAAGTTAGGACATTCTCAAAGTCAGGGCTCTAGGTACTGGGGAGGGGCTAAAGCTGGGCCATAAAGAGGTTTGAGAAGAAGAGCAGGAGCTATTTATTATCTGAGCAGAAGGGAGGACTCTGGAACGACTGTGAAGGAAAAAAAGAAAAGGTATGAAGCATAAAGAACGGTAACCTGCAAAGTTATTTCATCAGCTAAAATTTTGCTCTGTACCATTCTACATGTCCATAGAATATCCAATATTAAAAGTAAGGGTCACATATTATTTATTTATTTGTTTGCTCTACTCAGTTGGTGCTTCCTATGCAAGATCAGCATAGCAGTTTCTGAAGGCTCTGGAGTCACGCTGCCTAGATTCTAATCCAGCTTCTGCTACTTTCTAAAAATGTGGTCTTAATGACCCTTGGCCTCAGTTTCCTCAACTCTCTAATAAGTAAATTACCTCTCTTGTAAGATTATTGTAAAGGAAAAGATATATAATACATAGTGCATTTGTGTATATATATTTGTACATATGTAAGACATTTTTCATATATCTTTATATATGTATACCTAAAACAGTGCCTGGCATTTGTCTGAATTAATAATGTTCAGTAGAATTATCAAATTCACTGTTGTTTTATAGTTTCTATTTAGCTTCCCTGTAGACCTTGTCGTCCCTACTCTCTGGAAGCTCCATGAAAAGAAACTTACATTTTGTAGTGGCTACATATATTTTGTTGTCTCCCATATGATTTAGTGGCAGGCGAATCAGATCTGGATAATCACTGTTGCATTCATCTCACCAGAGGGAAGGTATATTTCTCAAGGACATTTGGATGTGCAAATCCTCACCAGAAAAAGGTTTACTGGTGCCTGAGATGGCTGGCTTTAGGCTGTGTAAACCTGGAACACTGGGAGTGGCCACCTTTGTCTCCTTTAGGGAGGTCCTGCCTGAAAATCACCAAGACCCTGGTAAAGCCAATAAATGGAGAGAGGAGGCCCTTGAGGACATCATTTGAATTTCAGGTCTCAATCTTGCCTCAAAAGAGTGCCCTGGACTTCATACTAAACCACATGTAAAATAAATAGATTTGACTGAGTGGGGGGGGCGGGGAAGTGCTCTTTGGATCCTCTGATTTTTTGAGGAAATAGATTCTGTCTTTATTTAAATTAGTTTGTATTGGATTTGCTACCAAATTATATTAATATATTTTCTTCAAGTCGACTTGGTCTGCATGATCCTCTTTGATGCCACTGACCTTAAATAAGGTCCTCTACATAGAACACAACCAATATCTACTTATTGCATGTATGGATGAGCTAAAAAATTTGAAACTCTCGAAGTCCAGGAGCCCATTAATTTAATCTCCTGCACATTATCATACTGTCCTAGGCAATTCAAGTTCAATGTAAGTGTATCTTATCTTGTTGTGGAGAAACACAAGATGTAGCCCTGAGGATCATGTTGGATGAATGGGACTGCTGAGAAGACCTCTTGGGAAGACCAGGGATTTAGCATCGAAGAACTAATTTCCTTTCAGCATAGCGAACTCCATGGTCTATTCAGTCTCTTAACTTCGCTGAACACCCTTCTTCAATCATAAAATGAGAAAATATTATTTACGCTACAGGGTTGATGTTAGGCTCAAAGAAACTCACTGATGTGTGAGCTAAGAATGATACAAATATTATTTGTTGAATCCCTCCTCCCTATTTCAATTTATGATACATACCTGCCAAATCATGAACCTAAACGTTGTTAAAATGGTTTTCCCTGTCAGATACATAAGAGGCACATTTCAGAAGAATATATGTAAGTATATGCAATCATATCTGAGTCTGGGGTGTGACTTTTGGGGGAATACTCAATGTCCTCTGTCAAAAGAGTGGTTCCATTGCCACATTATCCCCAGGAATCCCTTCCGTTTTGCCATTTCAGGGCTCCAAAGGGCAGATGCGATGCTGTGCTTCAGACTCTTAAGAAACCCTTTGCCATCCCTGTAGCTGACTACCTGTGAGCAGCCACTCCTTTGGGTGCTTTTTGTGGGCGTGGCGAGAAGCACCTGCTCCCGGGCTCTCCTTGAATCTTGCTCCAATCCCTTCAATTTAAGGGTGTAGCTCTGTAGTCTCCTAGCTATTCCCTTAGGTGTGCTTTAGGAGATCCGGTTTCAATCCCCGGGTGGGTAGCTCTCAGGTCCCGTTACAATTCCCCAGAGCTCTGTGTGTGTGTGTGTGTGCGGGAGGGACAGAGCCAGGGAGAGACCGAGTGAGGGGACGAGACTCCGGGGCTCCAGTTACCGCCCCGCACGGCCCCCGCCGCGCGCCGCCGAGTGAGCGGCGGGGCCGGGAAGCGCCGCGGCCCCTTTAAGAGCCGGGCCCAGCCGGCCCGGGGGCCGCGGGAGCCCAGAGCACCGCGCGCCGCGGAGGAGTTGCGACCAGCGCAAAAGTTTCCTCCCAACTCCGGCCCCGCGCGCCGCCGCCGCCCACTCCAGCCCCGGGCCTGGGGCCGATCCGCTGCTGCCAGGGCCAGGGCCAGGGCCAGGGCCAGGGCCAGGGCCAGGGCCGGGCCGGCAGTTTCACTTTGGTGCGCGCGGAGCTGCAGACTCGGCCGGGCCCGAGCGGGAGTAGGAGGCGGAGGAGGAGCCCTGCAGCGGTGCCGCCGCGTCCCGGCCCCCAGCCACCTGGGTGGTAGCCCTTCCCCCTGCCGCCCCCTCCCCGGCTCCCGCCCCCTGGAGGCCGCTTGCCCGGGCGTAGGGGCGCTGCTGCGAGCCCCAGGTCCAAAGGGGGCGCCGGGGAGAGGCACCCCGGGTCTCCAGGCCCGCCAGTGGTGGACGTCCCCCGAGAGTAGGGGCTGCACCCGCGGGGCCAGACACCTGTTCAGCAGGCCCGGCGTGGTCGCCGGGGGCCAGGATGAAAGTGACCGTATGCTTCGGCAGGACCGGCATCGTGGTGCCCTGCAAGGAGGGCCAGCTGTGCGTCCGGGAGCTCACGCAGCAGGCGCTGCAGCGGTACCTGAAGACCCGGGAGAAGGTGAGCGCCGCGCGGGGGTGGGGAGAGGCGCGCGCGGGGCGGGAGTGGGGAGTGGGGGCGCGGCTGCCGGGTGGACTACTCCAGAGCGCATGGAGACCAAGGCACCTGCTAGGTGTCCCGAGGACCCGGTAGCAACCCTCAGGGGACGTAGGGCACCCAGGCGCCTTGATTTGTCACACTACCTGTAGCCACAACTTTTGAATGTTACTAATAGAAGTGACCTGGGAGTCTTTGGGCGTTTGTGGGACTTGCTTCTCAAAGGGCGGTGGGGGGAACCACAGAATGGGAATCCCTTGGGGGGCCATTAGAAATGCAGTCTGGCGTCCTGATCCAAGCCCACTGCCTCCCAGTCTGCTTTTAAACACTCTCCTAGGTGATTGGAAGGACCACTGGAGTTCACTCTTAGAAGTTGTTTGAGGGAATTGTTCTTAATGGAACCCTTGGAGGTGCTACTGACCTCAGGTGTGATTTTTGACCCGCTAAGGCCAGCCCCACTTCGGCTTCTTGGAGTTAGAAAGATGATTGGTGCAAGTTACAGATACTGGGAAGTTGTGACTGATGGGGCCCCTGGAATTTCAACCTCGTGAGCGGCCCTCCCTAAGAGATTTGGGGAGGGACTTGGGTGGAAGGATGTTGTTTGCTTATAACAACCAGTCTATATTTCGAGTGTTTATAGTTTAGTGCTGCACATTCTATGAGCATTTTTTACGCATGTGGACTGTGTCAAGTCCTGGATGACTAGTGAAATGACGGCCAGGACTGTCCCCAACTCTGTTCTTGAAGTCAGAAACAAGTAAAATTAAGTGAAGCTCAGGAAGAGTGTTTTTAAGTGTGGAACGCATGTTCAGAAGACTTAGCTGGACACTAGAACTCAACAGGTGTTTGGGTAATATACTGGGCCTCTGTGTCTTCTTCAATAGAACTGTTAAATGAAGGCATTGAAGAGCACCTTTTTATTTTTTAATCCTCAGATGGAACATCTTGTGTGTATGCCCCAAACCCTCCTGAAACAGGACAAATCATAAACTCTTCCTTTAGAGGACAATGGTTCTCTAAATATTTGTTCTCATGCTTTGAGAACTGTAGAAATAATGTGTTTGCCAATTTATTGATGGGAAGATGTAATTTCTTTAATGTCTTATAGGTTATCCAAAGCATACAAATAATTTTGTTTCTTCCAAATATATAATTTAAGCCTTTAAGAAAATCTCTGCACCTCTTGTGCCTCCACTAAGAATTATTATACAGAAAAAAATTTCTACTTTGAATAAACATGTGTTTATGTTGTCTTGAACAGTTAAGGGTTTGAGAATAGTATAGTGAAATGTCTATAAATATATTAAATATAATACCTAAAGCTGAACTCTTTACTAATGGAATTGAGGTAGAGGAGGGAAAATAATCAAAATGGCCTATAAAACTATATGAGTATCTACCCTATTTTTTTTCCATTGTTACAATAGCATGTGCTCTTTATATTGTATAATTCAGTTAAACTGAGATTTGCACAGTAACCAATTGTCTTTGAAGTTATATTTCACTAACTTCTGAAAGTAAACTTCTGAAAGTGTTGTTAATAGTAACAACATTATTCTAGACTAATTATTAAAATAGATCTTATTGAATAGGTTTTACTGAGATGATACATCATTTTTATTTTTAATGCATTAAAAATAATTTATGCTCTAAAATCTTGTATATTTAGAAGTTTACTACATGAGACTGTCCAAGGAACAGAAGTAAACTATAAGCTTATAAATAAAATACAGGGATAGATGATATTTAATACATTGTAATTTGATCTTAAAAGGTGTTAAAAAGCTATTGCCATCCTGGACTGAAAGCATAATTTATAATATCACAGAACCCATAATATAATTGTATTGATCCAGTTTACTATTATTACCAGACATTACATTTTTCTGTTTACATTTATATATTAGTGAATGTGACATTTAAAAGTCATCTGCAGTTTATAAATCCTCCCTCCCTTCTTTGGCTTTTAAAATCTCAATTTAATAAGTGGCAAGTGATATTTTTTCCCTCCCCAAATATTCCTCTCCTATAGTTTCATTTTAAATAATGTCATAATCATAGTGAGGCCTAATATTAAATGGTATTCCTAATGGAACAAAAATGTCAAGAAATACTCTGACAAATTCTGTGCGTTTATCCATCGAATTTAGAAAATGATGGGGAAAGACAGGAAATGTCAAAATTGAGTTTGAAAAACAATCTGTAATAAATTCACTTTCTTTAAATCAGTGAAAACAATTTAAAAGGCTCATTTTCCTGGACAGCAAGATTTTAAACCGTACATGAATAATAATAACTAACACTAGTTGTGCAGGCACTGTTCTAGGAGCTTTACATGTCTTTAACGACTTACTCCATGAGGGTTGGTGCTGTTATTCCCATTTTACAGATGAGGCGGAAAGAGACACAGAGAAATGATTGGTATGTGGTGGAACTGAAATTTGAACCCAGGAACTGTGTCTCCAGGTCCTTACACTCAGTCATTAACTGCACAGCCCAGTAGGTTATTATGCATTTGAATTTACTCACCTTGTTTATATTTTAAAGTTTGTTTTAAAAAGACCATTTCCTCTAAAAACAGCTACAATAACAACCTAAAGATAGCTATTTTGTTTCTTGCAGAGAGATGGACATCCATAAGTTTTTCTTGATTATATTTTACAGTACAGATCTACATGTTATAAGGGAGAAGTCTAGTTTCTGAGGCAAATATTGCAAGATTTATAAATCAAGTATCAAAAATGTTCCTCAGTCTAATTACAAATGGAAATATGGGCAAGATCTCTTATACATCCAGGTAGAGACTACTGTACAGAAACAAATTTGGTGGGAATATGAATGTAAATTAAGTCGATTTCTTACGGAGCCTTGAATAATTTAGATGAGAGAAAGGCAGATTTCAAGATTGAGGATAGACTTGACGCTACTAAAGTTGGGAGGGTAAGTGAAGGCCAAGGAGGTCATTCTGGAATTTGTGGGCAGCATCAGAGAAGTATCCACTTCCTGCTGGGATGAAACAAAAAAGACTGGTATTTGTGGAATGTGGGGAACCAGCTGAATCAGCATCAGATAAGGACAGAAGTAGGTAGGGTGCTGAAGATACTGAGAAAGACTTTAATTATGTTCTGAAATCAGGGAACTTTGAGGTTCCTACTTCCTCCCATGCCCTCCCATTTTATGAACTCTACTGGGGAGGTGAATAGACTAATAGGCAGGAATTATGGGATCACTTGTCTTTGGATTCTGGTTGTTTATCAGTGTCCTAGGCTCTAAATCCAATTTAGTTAAGTAGTTAGTGGAGAGGATATTGTTGTCTTAAGTAGTCAAGATGGGCATCACTGAGTAATTAGTTAAATTTATCATCAAAATTACATGTCACAGGTGAAGGGGTAATCGAGCCATATCCTGCAGGGGCTCTCAACCCTGGATGATTATCAGTCACCTCTAACTTTAACATTTAACATTTAGACAGTGCAAATGCCTGAGTTCCTTTCTCCAAGATTCTCATTCACTGGGTTTAGAGTGGGGCCTGGAGACAGGTATTTTACAAAACATTCTAGGTGATTCTAATACCCAGCCAGGGTTGAGAACCACCAATATATGTATGACCATTAATCTTGGTATCACTGAACTCATTTGGTTTTAAACTCTTTTCGTGACAGATATTGTGTCTTAGGCATCTATAGACCAATCTGTTTTTAGGAACTGTCCCTTTACTCCTACCATGAATGAATTCTCTCAGCAGGTGCTCAAATTCTTAAATCGAACGTTCATTATATACGTACTAGATGAGGTTGAAGTGAATAATGAAAAGACTTGTTTAGTAACGAGTGTGTAGTGTATTGAAGAGTTGAAATGAATGAGATAACATGAACATTGAGTACATGGGATAATGGGTGTGCTGGAATTTTTCAGAAGCTGATTTGTGGATCTGACTATGAGAAACTTTTTTTGTGTGTGTGAAGAAACATTTGATAGACTTTTCAAAATAAATCTCTTCTGTGTTCAGATAGTTTGAATAATTTGTTTGTTTTACAAGTTGAGACCAGCTTTCCAGATCTGAAGAAGAGTAATGACTCTATTCCTTGATTAATTATGGGATCAGAATCCAAGAGAATTTTTACAGTAATGAGATCTGATATGATATCGTATGGGACTAGCCTAGAGGAATAGGCGAGCACTCTTGAATTCCTAAACTTTTCAATTTTTGATGCTTTGTTTTGATATTTTAAGGTTTCTGTATGCATAAACCAGGACTAGACTGGATTCTCAAAAATCCTTTTCAATATATTGGGCACAGACTTATTTGAGTGCTTTATTTCCTATTCAGTTCTCTCCTAATGTGTAGACTAGATATTCTTCCCACCATGTGGCTAAAGCTGACTCACTATCAGCATGGCATTAACTTTTTTTTTTTTTTAAGCCTATAGCACTTGGTCTTCCTAGGTGGTCTCCCATCCAAATACTAACCAGGCTGGACCCTGCTTAGCTTCTGAGATCAGATGAGATCGGGCATTTTCAGGGTGGCATGGCTGTAAACTTAACTTGGTTTTGGTTCTGCTATGTGACTTGCATTGAGCAACCTCTAAGTTGCCTCTAAACGCAAGGCTCATGGGGCCTGCGATGACCCACAAATGTGTATGTGCATGTGTGTGTGTTTAGTTCTGTTCAGTATTATATTTTGACTTAGTTTCGATTTTTACATATTTTGAGATTTCAGTCTTCTTTTGGGGAAAAACAATATAGAAGCTCTGACAATACTGAGCTTTACTTTCCCACATAGCAGCTATCAGTTGGAGCTGAGACACCTCTTTTCTCTTTAGAAAGAATCATTAATGCTCTCGTCTCTATTATTGCCTCCTCAAAATGAGAAAGTCATTATCTTCATGCTTAACTTTTTGCTCTGTCTTTATTTTCTTACTTATAGCCTAGTTAATGCATTGCTGCTATTTGGCCTGCTGCTAGGCATTTGAGTTTGTGATCTTGGGACCTCTTCCTCCACTGTATAATCCAGTGACCCACATGTAGGGTTTGCTGACCAGGATTTGGGCTGCAGTTTAGTTCATCTGAGTTAATTGCCTTGTGTGGGATTGGGAGTCTCAGTCTGGAATTGTAGTTTGGAGAATTGTGCTCAAGTGGCTGAGTTAACCAGGTATTCATTCCCAGGGCATTTGTGCTATAGGTCCTCTTTGAGGAAGTTGGGCAAATGATAATGTCACATTCTTATGAGTCAATGTTTTCTGAGACAATTGATTATTAACAACATCTGAGGAAGTGTATTCAACATGCAGAAGTTCGGGCCTCTCTCAGAAAGTATAAAGCAGGGCAGCCCAATAGAACTTTCTGTGATGATGGAAATGTTCTGTGTCTGTGTTTTCCAGTAGGACACCCTCTAGCCACACATGGCTGTTAAAGACTTCAAATGTGGCTAGCGCAACTGAAAAACCGAATTTTAAATTTTAATTAATTTAGTCACAGTGGCTTACCGTAATGGACAGGTCAGGTCCAAAGCTCCTCCGATGATTTCTCAGCTACTTTTAAAGACCACTGGTCTAGAGCTCAGATCCCAGGCAGCCTTTCACCGGTAGTGTTCTTGTAGAATCGCTGTCTGTTCTGTTGAGAACTTTGCCAGCAGAAGGGCGTCTTCATTTATTCTTTGGTAGCTGTAGGCAGAGAGAGAGCCTTTAAAATCTTAAATCCTCCACCTAGACGTGAGTAAAAATCAGCTGAATTGTAGAATAAGTTGAGGTATGTACCTCTGATGCAACAGCTTGCAGTATACATTTTCCATTTTTGGTTTGGTATTGGGTAAGTGGTGGACTAAAAAAGAAGTGGTGAACAAAAATCTAGACATTTTCAGTGAGATTTAGAGGCTTCTGGATGAGCTTATCCAGTGTTATGGTTCCAAATATTATTTCTTTAGTGCCAGTCCAGAACTCTCCCCTTAACTCCAAACCCCGTATAGAGCAGACTCCTTGACACATTTGCTTGGATGTCAGGTAGGTAACTTAGCATGCCACGAACTGAACTCCTGATCTCCTACTCCAAATCTATCCTTCCCACGGTTTTCCCATTTCATTAAATGATAGTGCCATCTTTCTAGTAGCTCAGGCCAGAAATCTTTACAATAACCCTTGAATGACCTTTTCCTCTTATGATCTGCCTACAATTAATCTTCAAATCAGACTGACTGTGCTGTCACAGTATATCCAGAATCTGACCACTTATCTTTAGCTTTTCTGTTAGCATGCTGGGGCTTTTCTAAAAATTTTTAATTATTATTATTATTTTTTTAATGGACTTTAGTTTTCCTGTTTCTGCCCCTGCTACTCTTCTCAACAGAAAAGCCAGAGTGATCATTTAAAATTCTAGTTGGGTGTCATGTCATTCATTGTTCTACTCAGCATCCTCTAATGGCTTCCATCTTTCAAATGGACTATAAAGCGCTACACAATCTGGCTATCTGTGCAGGAAAAGTTAACGTAGCTGGCCTGCAACTGCTATCTATCCATAGGCCTATTTGTAAGGCTGGCCCTTGACTAGCATCCAGGAACTTAGATTTGCTGAGAGTTTCCACTGTTCCCTGAAGGGAAAGGCTCACTGTGCCAAAACTGTTTATACAAACAATGTGGTTTATACTGAATACTTTCTTTTTTTTCTTTTCTTTTTTTTTTTTAGAGGTCTGGAAGTTTTGTGCACACTCAGTAGAGAGTTCTATGTCACCAGAGCTCAGTGAAAACCTCAGATGCTGAGTCTCTAATGAGCCTTCCTGGTAGACAGCATTTCATGTGTGTCATCAAAACTCATTGCTGGGAGGTCCAATGAGAGAGGACCCTTTGAAGCTTGTGCCCAGTTTCCTCCAGAACGTACCTGTGTGCCTTTTCTCTTTCCTAATTTGCTTTATCTCTTTTTGCTGTAATAAATCAAAGCTGTGAGAATGACTGTATGCTGAGTCCTGTGTGTCCTCCTAGGGAATCATTGAACTTGGTGGTCTTAGGGACTGTGAGACACTATCTCTTACTATTCAGCCCTCACTTTCACCCTTCTCTCACTCTCCCCCAGCCACACTGATAATCTTGGCTGTTACTTAGATGTGCCAGAGAGGCTCTATCTCATGTGCTACTTTCTTTGCCTGAAACATTCTCCCACCATTATCTGGCTCCGGTATCTTTTCCATCGTAAAAGATTGTTTCCTTCTCTATGCAACCTGACCACACTATTTATAATTATAACCCTTCCAACCACTCTCTGTATTGCTCTTTCCTGCTTTATTTTTCTCCATAGAACTCATCCCTCCCTACCGTGCTGCTGATTTTAACTCTATTTATTGTACCTTTCCCCCACTAGAATGCTAGTTTAATAAAAGTAGAATCTTTATCCATTTTGTTCATTGTTGAACCCCTAGCTCCTACAAGAGTGCCTGGTACATAGTAGGCTATTGATAAATTCCTTGTTGAATAAATATTTCTTTTACCACATCTCCATCACCATGTGTTACAGTTATCTTTTGCTCCACTATGTAACTTAATATTATATTCAACAATACGTGGAAAAGACTCAGTGAGATGTTTCCTAGGTCTGGCATATTCAGGATTGGCATTTCCATTCACATGTCTGGTGCCTCAGCTGTGATGGTTTGAATAGCTGGGGGCTGGCTATAATGGCTCACCTGGGGGCATATGTCTGGAGCCTTGGTTCTTCATGTCAGCTGGGTTCCTGGGTTCTCTTCCACGTAGTCTCAGCATCTGATCATCTTCAGATGGCCTCTTCCCTTGGCCTCTATAAGCACAATAGTGAGACTTCACATGGCAGCTCAGGGTTCCAAAGAGCACAAAAGTGCTAGCTGCCAGGTGCTGTTAAGGCTTAGACCTGCAACTGGCGTGATGTGTTCTGTTCTGCCATGTTCTACTAGTTAAAATGGGTAACAAGTTCAGCCCATATTCAAAGGAAAGAATTACACAAGGAGCCAAACAACAGTAGATATAGTTCTTTGTGGGGGTGAGCACCAACGCAACAGGTCACATTGCCATCAAGGCGATAGGAACGTGAAGCTTAATCAGTCACTTTCTGGTTTTGATGTTTCACAGCCTTCTAGGAGATGAGGCATACATGTGAATGAGCCAGTGGTATGTTTGCTGAGACACAATTTAGATAAGGAGTGCTCTTTCAAATAAGACACTGAAGTTGTTGTGAAACATGATGAGGAATTTGCCAGGTGGAAAAGTGTGGTGAGGCATTCCAGGTGGAGGGAATACAAGGAGAAGGCATCAGCTGCTTGAGGGCGTTGTGAAAAGTCGAGCATAGCCCAGGGAGGAGGACTGCTGCACAGACTAACCCGGACCAGATTTTGAAAGCCCTCGGGTGCCACCCTGAGATATTTTCTGGCCTTGTTAATGTAGTTTCGGTTTTATTACAAGTATATTTACATTTTACTAAATTTGCACGAGGCTAAAGGTATTTGTAAGAACTTAAAAAATGGGGAGGATTTTTGAAAATTAGGATCTTAAGGCCTCATCACCAGCTCACTTGGTTACTCAGGTTCTCACCTTTCCCAGATAAAGAGCTCTCAACAAGATGATCAAGATCTCCTAGCTAAAACCCATGGTTAATTTTCAGTCCTAATTTTTATATAATCTTTTAAAACTCTCTGTCCTCACGAACTTTCCAGGATTTTAAAACGTGTCTCTTCACAGTCTTTGCAAGTTCTCCCCACATTGTTTCCTTGTGTGGTTGTGCATCAGGGTTCTTTCTGGCCTTGCTCTCAATGGGATCTCATCTGGTCCATGGCTTAAGCTACCCCCAGATACACACCGCTAGCCCTGAATTTACTATAGACCCCAATATCAATCTGCCACCTTGATGTTCCACATTCACTTCAAGCCCAGGCTAGTCCCTGTTTCTGGTGTCGTCATTCGCTTGGTAGTTTAACCCAGAAACCTGGAAATCCTTCATTCCTCGCTGACTCTTCCTCTATTACATTCCACCATCAGTCTAGTTGGTTAGAAAATTCCTTTGGTTCAGGTGATATCTCTTAGATCTGCTTCCAACGCCAAGCCATGCCATTGTTCATTTCTACTGTGTGGAATTGCAGTAGACTCCTACCTGGCCTTTCTGCCTCTGCTAGCTCCCAATTCCTGCAAACCATTTTCCCTTGAGGACCTTACAGCTGCAAATCTGATCATGTCTGGAGTACTGCTGGGGATATTTAAATAGTTCCCCATGGCTTTTAGGTGAAAATCTAAGCCTTGCTTACCTAGTCAGTATCTTCTCTTGTCATTTCAACCCCTTTAAATTCCTACATGCAATTTAGTGTTCTTTCATGCTTTCGCCCACCCCAAGTAAATCCTGCTCATCCTTTAAGATGAGGCTCCAGTTTCCCTCCTCCTTCTCTTTCCCCCTCATTCCTGTGTTCCTAGTGCTCCTATGCTTGTGCTTTCATTTTGAAAACTACATCTTACATTATACTGTTTATTAGTCAGGCTCTGCTAACTTAACAGACTACTCCAAATGACAGTGGCTTATCATAACAAAGTTTTCTTGTTCTGGGTTGGAGGTGGGGCTCTGACCCGTACAATCCCCTGCTTACTGTTGCCTTTGGCCTTGGAGTTTTCTGTAGACCACCTGCATGGTGCTGACTGATGAATAAAGACAGTATGGAGGATGCCTCAGGAGGCTTGGGGCCTGGCTTAGAAGTGGCAGATATCACTTCTGCTAGCATTCCACTGGTGAGACTCGCCATGTGCTCCATCTAGATGAAGTGTGCTTGGGACAGTAGTCTACTTGGCTGTGCTGCATACCGAAATCATTTTGTCTTCCCTACTATACTGTGAACTATTCAAGAACAAAGAGTGGGCCTTTTTTGTTTTCCTTTCCTGTTTTTAGCAAAGTAGCTGATGTAGAGTATGTATACCATAAATGTTTGTTAACTTCTATTAAATTTCCCATTGCTTTCTTTTATAAACATGGGAATGATCTTGTATTCAACACAATGTTTTATAAGTTTGGAATCTTTATATGTGATATGAGTTTTTTTTTTTTTTAACAAAAGTCTAAATGCAACTTTTGTCTTGATTTCTACATTCAGATACCTCCCCATATTCACATTTGCAGCAGGCAGCAGTTTAGTGGTCCATTGTATCTGCCACACTGATTGTCTTAAATAATAGCTTCAAATTCTGACAGGTTGACTCACTTCTCAGATAATTGAAACTGAGAACTCTGTAGTTCTGGACTTTTAACGACAGAACATTATGTTTCTGCTTCATGAAGATATGTGCCATGCTGATTCTTACATTTGAACAGTTTTTGATTTTTCAGTATTCTCTTCATTACTTTCAGGTTTATTTTAAAAATGATTCTGGATTATCTCAATTTGGAAGGATTCTTTGATTTTTGAGAGGCACAGTATCTGTGTGTGAGGGGCTGCCAAATTAGGTCTGCCTCCCATATCTGGGCTCAACCATTTTTCTGAAGATTGTTGGACTCTCACTTTTTCGATCACAATGAGATGGAATTGTGGATACCAAGAGATGGCTGGTTAAAAAGGTTCACTCAATTTAGTCTCTGTCAGATGCAGGGCCAAGTAGCATCCAGATAAATATGCTTGTCCTCTGCCTCAAGGTGAGATTATTAAACTAACCAGGTGGTTCTGGGCCCTGGAGGGGTCCACTTGGTGATGCAGGCAGATAACAGAAGAGATGCCACAACTCTTGGCTAAGCCACTACTAGCAAGGCCAGAGAACCATATGGATAGGGAAAATGATCAGACCCATTTTATTGCCTCATATGGACAGAAATTAAGGGTTCGTGGAGAGCTCTAGTAATAGACTTCTGATATCTCTTTAGGAGAATTTAGGGTAAGTTTTGCCACCATTCTTGTATAGAGACATAACCGTAGAAAGGTGACCTTTAAGCAACACAGGCTTTTGACAAGGGATATATAGATATAATTTGTACTCTTTCCTTTTTACAGATTGGTGGCAGAGATATTGGGATACTTGACTTAAGAATGATGGGAAATTACTGTATCACATTAAAAAGTATGTCCTGTATTCAGTGAGGCCTTAGTCATATCTCCATAGTGGATGCTTTCCTGTGGTTGTCTATAGCAATCTAGCAATCTAAATGTCACTTCAGTCACTTGAGAAGATTTAGAAAGTGGTCATGAGTCAAGCATTGTGTTTTGTGCTGGGGATATAGAATAAAATAAAGCATGGTTCCTGACTCTATCAGGCTTATAGACTAAGAAGGCAGAGAGAACAATGTGAATAAACAAAACAATGTGGTAGTGGGGCCCTGGAGTGGTGGACAAAGGGAGCAATTGACTTTGACTTTGCTTGGAGTGGGGAAGAGATGGGGAAGTTGCGTAAACTTCACTGAGGGAGTTAGGCAGGTTTTCAAGGATGAATGGACCTTTGCCAGTTCAGTAAGGGGCAGGGGAAGGGCTTCAGGATGGGGCAGGGGAGGGGCAGGGGAGAGAAGCAGCCTGCTTCTCAAGGTAAACAAATGATTACTTTGGGTAAGGGAAGGGGAGAATATTATGGAAAATTTCCCAAGTGTGATTGTGTAGAGAATGATGCTGTTAAGGTGAAGGGAGGGTCAAAGCCAGGAGGCCTTTGTTATGACTAGCTAAAGAGCTTGAGGAGTCTGGGCAGGGTGCTGTTAGTGTGTGATTTGCCCTTTTGTATTACGTGCTTTGGAGAACGGAGACAGAGGGAGAAACTGGAGGTAGAGAAACTGGTCCACGCCCCTGCTGTGGGAGTGGAGGTTAGATATAGTGAAGCAGAAGAGGAAATGGGCTTTGAGATTTTGGGGCAAAGTAATCAGACTTGGGAGTTCACTGTCTGTGAGTGGAAATGGGGAGAGGAAACTATGAGGTGTTTGTAGTCACAAGGCTACGCCTGTGTCCTTGTCTCCAAGGCCTGGAGACACAGAGACAAGTAATCTTTTGCATCATTTGTTTGGCGTTGGATTAGAGCCTTGATTCAAGATTGAGATTTGAAGGCAGTTGTGGGAAAATGTGGCACCCAGAAATAAGGGTTCAGAGTAAGTTGATGAATGCATGAACTGTATCGGTGGCTTTTTTCAGACTCGTGATAGAGATTCACAGTGGCTAGAAGTCTGCTTTCGCTCCTCCAGACATCCTCTTGACCTTTCTCCGTGTCCCTCTGTGACCTAAAAGGTTGAGATGTGTGGACTCTCTTGCTCTGTGGCTTCTAGCTGGGGAGGCCCGAGCAGGAAAACAGGGTGGTCAGCTCCCTTCCTGCCAGGTCACTGGAGGTTGGCTGCCTCTCTTTACCAAAGGTCATAGCTCCTGTCTAGCAACCCTCCCCATTCTCCTTTTTCCACCATATTGGCATCTGCTCCTTTCCCTGGCCCCTTGGGTCCTAGATGATGGCAAGGGCTCACCATCTTTAAGAGCACTATCCCCTAATGTTTTCCCTTAACCTCGTTCAAACCTTTATAAATAGTTTCTTTATTAAACTCCTAAGTGCCTAACTTGAGTGAACCATCTGTTTCCTGCCAGGGTTTGGACTGATAAATACAGTAATAATAGATTTTCCTTCATGACTCAGTACCCATAACACATATACAACTGTAATAAAAGTTGCATGAGGGTACTTATCCTTACTATGAATGATGCCCTCTGATATTTTTATTCTTTTTTTTTTTAATTAAAAAAAAAAGTAGTTGGGGCATACTAAATTGATTTTACTAATAGGTTAGAATTCACGGTTAGAAAACCAGTGGGGCTACCTGATGTTTGGGGGACAGTGGATGGGTCATCAAAAATCTCCATAGTGCTAAGAACTCAATGTTTTATGGATTGAGATAAAGTCTGAGACTAAAGGTAAATTCCTGAAATCCGGTATGTGTTATAAGTGTGTAAATGAATTTTTCTATAGATTCTAATGCCAAGTACTTAATATATGATAAGACTTGAATCTAGACACTTGTGAATGCCCAGCATGTGAACTAAGAGTCGTCTTGGTCTAGAAGTCTGGGTGGCTTGATAAAAGTTTGGAGAAATTGAAAGATTTTTACTCGCTATCCCATATTTCTTTTGTCATGACATAGTAATAGTATTGGTAACTTTAAATGTTAGGTTCTGGATTACTTCCTTTTGTAGCAAAGAGTTGAGGAAATGCAAGATGGATAAATAATCCTTGTCTCTATATTTAAAGGCACATTTATAGAGATTCAGTGGGATTGAGTTTTGACAGTAGTTTTAATCAGAGACATTTCCCCAGAACTTTATAAAAATCTAACTGCTCTTCAGAAATTTCTAGTTAAAAGATTTTTTTTTTTAGTTGCTGCAACTAGATTTTCATTTCAGATCTTCCTTTGGTTCCACTTTTGTCTGTGGGTGAAGAGGGAGGGCTAGTTGGAAATGTGATTGTGGATAGTGATGTGTCCTTTACTCTATTGCTGTATTAGTTTTCTAGGGTTGCCAAAGTGCAGTAAACTGGGTGGCTTAACAAAACAGAAATGTATTCTCTCACAGTTATGAAAGCTAGAGGTCTGAAAAATCAAGATGTTGACGGGGTCACACTCCTTTCATAGCCTCAGCTCGGTAATGAGCCTTCCTTGCCTCTTCTAGCTTCTGGTAGGTGGCCTCGACATTCCTTAGCTTGTGGCAGCATAACTCGGCCTCCATATTTACAGGGACATCTTCCCTCTGTCTCTCTATATCCTAGTCTCTTCTCTTCCGATAAGGACACTAATCGTATCAGGTTAGGGCCCACCCTAATGACCTTACATAACTTGATTATATCTGTAAAGACTATTTCTAAATAAGGTCACATTCACAGGTACCAGGGGTTAAGACTTTAACATGTCTTTTTTTCTTTTTTGGGAGATACGATTCAGCTCACAACCAATTGCTATTTAGTTTAATGTATTTTCCCCTGCTTTTACAGAACGAGACATTGTGCAAATTCTGTTGATTCCCTGCAATATTGCTCTTTAATCCTCATATGTATATATATATTTTAGGTTCAAAATGGTTCAGGGATAACTCGCTTTCCGTTTTATTGAGAAACAAAGGTATTATGGTCTGATGTCACTTACTACTACCTTTTCCACTTAAACATTTTGGTGTCTATATTCTTGTTCTTATCTGACTCTTCAAGTGACCTTTTTGAGACTCACATTTGTCCTAAATTTCACCTCATCCCCTGTCCTTTGTGGTCTGGCTTCATTAAGCATTGATTGAAGCCCAGTGGCATGTCTGAAGTGCATTCCTATTTAGTCTATAATTAAGTTAGCCTGGAGAAGGCAGGAGGGTGAGTGTTTTCGAGCACCTGTCATGTGCCATACAGCACGGTCCCTTTCCTTCAGGGCTTTATAATTCAGTTGGAGAGACATGTATACCTACTGAAAATGACGAAGGCAATAACCAGCTGTCAGGTGAGTTCTCTGGGCATTCAGAAGAGAGAGAGCTCACAATAGGTGGGCATGGCCACATGTCAAAAATGGATAGAATTTAGATAAATGGAGGAAAGAAGGAGAAAGTGTGTCATGAAGCAGAGACAAAGGAAATAGAAATACTGCAAGAGTTCTCACATTTATTGGTTCTAACACCCCTTTCAAACTCTTCAATTTAGAGGACTTGAGAGAGCTTTTTATGTGGCTTATACCTATTTCTACTTAGCATATTAGAAATTAAAACTGACAAATTAAAAATACATATCTAATTGATTTAATATAACAATGAGCCCATAACAAGTCAAGATCACTCATTGTCATGTAAAATAACTGTTTTACAAAATGAAAATTTAGCGAGTGGCATAGTGTAACATTTTTTACAAACCTCTGATGTTTGCTTATTAGCTGGATTCTCAAATCTGCTTTCTCATTCAGTCTATTTAATATGTTGTTGTGGTTGAAATTTATGAAGAATATCCTGCCTCACATAGATATGTAGTTGGAAGAGGGAGGAGCATTTTAATAGCTTTTCCAGATAATTGTAGATATACTTTCTGTATACTATATGTAAATCCAACAATCGATAGTTTATTTCTATCTTTCTTTCTCATACATTATATCACAATTTTTGTGGGTGAGGAACCTGGGAACAGCTTAAGCTGAGTCTTTTTCTTAGAATCTCATCAGCTACAATGAAGATCTCAGCTACAGTGCCTTGTGATGTGGCTCGACTGGAAAGAATCTACTTCTAAGCTCACTTGTTGACAGAATTCATTTTTTGTAGCCCTAGAACTGAGAGTCCTGGATTTTACTGACCATTCTCAGCATCTAGAGGTCACTTTCCTTTCCTAGAGGTCACTCACACACCATATCATGCAGACTTTCCCAACCTGATCAATTACATTAGCACATTAGCTAGCAAGACATAATATAATCATGAGAATGGCATTACAGTAAGTACTGGTTTCTTAAATTTTAGTTGCAATGTGGAGTCTCAAGTCATACCAATGAAAATTTTAAACTCTCATATTACAATTCATTGGTTTTTGTTGTACTTTTGAATATATTTTTTTCCATGAATGATCTTTTAACATCATACGTTGGTCATTGGGAAAACATTGGTTCACTGAGTTATGCCAGTCTTCCAAATGTTGACACATTTTATTATACAATTTCAAAATCCACATACATTGATATGACCATGAATTTCATCAGAAAAGTAAAAGTATTGGGAAACTATCAGGCTCACAGTGGTGAATACAAATTTTCTAAAATTTTAATTTTTGTTTTATCATTGGCAACAAATACAGTCATTTGTTTTCTATGAAATGCCCAGATTCATGTCATTCATTTTTGAGAAACATCTACCAAGAGCTCAAGTATAAATATCCATAGTTTGTCTGCCAGTCTTCAAGTGAAAAAGGTGCTCCAGGAAAATAACAGTTAGTTCAGCTCAATTCAATCAATCATACAAGTGCTTTTCACTAAGGTGATCATCGTATGTCAGAGTATGCAGACGTGCTTTTTTGTGTACTTTCTATTTTTTTCACATACAGTGTCAAAAAGATGTGAAATCAAGGGTTAAAAATTGATAAAATCATTTTTGCTTCATCAAGGGATTTCTTAAGTTAAATTACCCCCGCTTTTAAGTGCAAATGAGTGGCAATGAGGAATACAGTGACCATGAGTAGTTTACTGCCTTGATTCAAGCTAAGGCGAAGGCACAAGCAGTTTTACTCACCATTGCTTTTGCACCAGTAATGCAAGTGTCAACATAGTTCATTATTCCCAGGATAAACCATGAGATTCCAAAAAGTAATTTGACATGTTGACTATTTCAACATCAGTGTTTATTGTCAGGCATTCACATAAAAAAAATTCTTCCATTAGTATCAGCCTCAAGTAGTCATTTTATACAAAAGAAACTATAAGTTCAGTCATATCTGTAGATTATTCCATTTGTTAGACAAAGGTATAATTCTTCAGATTGGCTGTTAACTCAGTCTTCATATTCTTTGCCAGATCTTTCATTTGAGGAGTTACTGTATCATTGGGAAGTGGCACTGTCATACCTTTTAAAAACTAACATCATCTGGAAGCATTCAAAAATGTCACCTGTACACGGCTTTCTTCATGTCTCAGTTATTGTGTGCACTTTTCCAGCTAATGAAATACAATAGTTTACCCCGTAAGATGCTTCAGTGGTGTTTTCATTTCTAGTTTTGAAAAGCTATAATCATTTTTGGCTTTTAAAGTGCTCATCCTGTCTGCATTTAAAAATATTCACTTTCTTTACCTTAGTGATTAATTGCAAAATGATGCTACAACTTTACTATTTGAAAATGTTCTGTTGCATAAGATATAATAATGTAAATTATTAATATCGGTTAAGGACAAGGAAAACATAACTTTAATATATTTGTCTACTTTTACCCAGTTTTTTTAAAAAGTAGATTCTTACCTTCTGTGATTCTTACCAGGTGTGTTTCATTTTTTTATTTTCTATTTTTAAATGTAGATAGTATAATTGTACATGTGAGAAAGCAGGTCTTTTAATCCTCCTTTTTTATATGTTGGATTTTTTTGTTGTGGTAAAATAGATCTAACATAAAATTTATCATCTGTACTTTTTTAAGTGTACATACAGTCCTGTGGCATTAGAAACATTCATATTATTGTACAGCCATTACCACCATCATCTCCAGAACTTTTTCATCTTCCCAAACTGAAACTCTATCCATTAAACAATAACTTCTCATTTTCCCCTCCCCCAGCCCCTAGTAATCACTATTCTACTTTCTGTCTCTATGAATTTGGCTACTCTATCTAGGTACCTCATGTAAGTGAAATCATACAATATTTTTCCTTTGCGATTGGCTTATTTCACTTAGCATAATGTCTTCAAGGCTCATCCATGTTACAGCATGTATTCCTTTTTAGGTTTGAATAATATTCCATTATATGTATATACCACATTTTATTTATCCATTCATCCAGTGATGGACATGTGGGTTGCTTCTTTCTTTTGGCTGTTGTAAATAATGCTCTAATAAACCTGCTCTAATAAACATGTGTACAAATATCTTTTTGGGTTCCTGCTTTCAGTTCTTTTGAGTGTATACCCAGATGTGGAATTGCTGCATTATATGGTAGTTCTCTGTTTAATTTTTTGAGGAACAGCCATGTTGTTTTTCACACTGGATGTACCATTTCACATTTCTACTAGCAATTCATAAGGGTTTCAATTTCTCCACTTCCCTGCCAACATTTTTTTATTATTTTTCTTTTTTTAATAATAGCTATCTTAATGGGTGCGAAGTATCTAATCTTCCCTTTAAACCAATGATCCTCCTTTAAATATAAAAAAGTTATCGATTTCCTTTTATATTTGAATGAACTATATTAAATTCTAGATTACAGTTTGATACATTTCAACATTTAGAAGTATTTTTCAAAAGATGATACATTTTATTGTAAATTTGTGAAGGGACAAATAAAATATTTAACCTTTTAGCATGACTCGGGGACAAGGTTTGGCCTTGTGGGCTTCCTCCAAAGGTCCAGAGACCCCCAGAGGTCATAGCTTTCACTCCAAGAACATTCCCCTGGAGTACAGTGTTGGATACACATGCACAGTGAGTTCAGGCCATTTCCTTCAGGTGGGTAAAAGCTATTTCTCTTGGTCTGCAAATCTACGATGAACTTCAAAAAAATTTTATTTTTTACAAAATAACAAATCAGTTGCCATGGAATTAAGGCTGGGAAGGAAGAATATTTTGTCATTTACTGGGAACCTACTTAGGATCTGGCAACAGAAGGGAGAAATAAATTGTATTTTGCTGACAACAGAAATAGTTTAAGTCTACTCTTAATCTTTAGTATTTTTTGAAGATAATCTAAGGATGTTCATACCAGCCTTGAAGTTAAAACATTTCTCTGAAGCAGCAGTGACAAAACTTATTTAAAACATTTAAAATATATTGTTAGAACACCAGTTGTCATTTGAGGCACTCTATTCATATCCTTAGGTAAGAAAATAACAAAAACAATCTCCGTTGGAGTCGATGACCACAAGAAATGATTGTAATTTGATGAATGGAAAAAAAGTTAGGGACCTCATTTTGCATTTCATAATCCCAATATATTGCTATTTAAAATGACATACCAAATATATCAACATTTAAATGAGAAGGTATATTTTTTTTCATCGACCATCTACTGAGTGTTGGAAATGCTGGTGCTGAATCAGTGCTTCGCCCAAGGTCAGGACGGCCTCACCTTTCCTGCTTTTTTGTTTTCATTGCAGTTTCATACTTAGGCTCTCTTGAAAAGAGTTCTAAATATCGTGAATTGTCTCCATTTGTATAGTTCATATCTTTTATTTTTAAAAACACTAAAGGTGATGATCACTCATCGTTATAATAGAACACCTTTTTGCTATGATTTAGATGCCATTTAAAATCACAATATCTTTCTTCAAATTCTGATTCACAGAGATATTTGTATAGTATAAATGTTTAAATATTGTATATGAATTATTAACATATAGGTTGAAATTACAAGACAAGATGCGTAATAGAGCAGTAATCATCAAGTGGCAGATATCCATGCGACGGAGAACTTAGACTGTGTACCATTGTACAAATCGAACCTTCTCCATTCATTTAGCAGACTGTCTCTGGGATTGTGCCTGGCGTTCTTTGTTATGGCCATGTTGTTTAGGTAGGTACTTGCATAGTAAGATATTTAGTGTATGCTTTTGTAACTAAAACTTGTTTTAGAAAAATTTTAGTTTTTTCCCCTTTGGCTTTAACAGGATGAGGTATTTAATTTTGAACATTAAATTGTCCCACGCAGTGGTAATGAAAACTAATTGGGAAGCGGAGGTGAGAACACAAGAAAAGAGCAGAAGTGGGGAGGTGATCCTTGATTTGGAAACGCTTCTGTACACCTTGGGCGACTTGTTGCTGCAGCCTCAAAGATCAGGATATTAAGCATCGTCAAGATGGCATGAAAACAAAACCTTTTTCCTGCACGTTTGCCATACCTTTCTATGTTTGGGCCTGGAATTTTAAAGTATGTGGTAAAATTTATAAGTAGTGGTTCAGGAGATCATTGGGCTGGAGGCTTGTGTGGTCACCAGTACTGATGGAGTCAAACTATTGGACATCTCTTGAGAAGGCAAAATCTGATATGAGATTTTAAAGATGAAAACTATAGAGGCCCAAAGCTTACGCAATAAAGCAAAGAGCTCAAATCCCAGTGGGAAGGAAACCTTTCTGTACTCTGAGTATGGTAAGCCCTGCCTCCAAAGTGTGTGGTAAATGTAATGAATTTGTTACTCCCAAGAGCTGGTATAGGTGAGAAGTATGAAGAATGTGGCAGTGTTTATGAGGTAGGCCAGACCAGACCTCACCATTACAGTTGAAGTTGGGAAGACAATACACTGCTTTGTGCCTCCTTCCATGAGTAGCCTGGCAAAAAACAGCGGGTAGAATGAAGCCTGACAACTTCTTTGTCATGCTGAACAGGATTACATCCATCTGGCTGGAATAGGGAGTTCAATTTCTGAGGACAGGGAGTTGAGAATGTTATAGTTTTAGAACCTTTCTTAAGAATATCGAGTCTTGATTGCCTGGATGGGAGATTTATTCCAAAGGCAAGGGAAAACATCAGTAATGACATATTAAAAGCTGTCCTTTAGATGACTGTCCAGGGCCCAGAGTACAGGATGAACTGGAAGTGGGAAAAACCGAAGATCAAATGAGTAGCTGTTATATCTGAGACATGTCAGTCCTGCCGGTATTAGCTCTGATTTCTGCATACTTTATTTCTGGTACTTCTGGCAATATTTAGAATAGAAAATCTACTAATTTAGACTGTCTGGCAATGAAAGTCAAATAGATCCACGTGGGGTTTTGGGAAAAGCACTGGACTTGGCGTCTGGGGCCTTGGCATAGCGATTTCATGAGTATGATGAACTAGCTCTGAAACCATGGGCAAGGCCCTTGAACTTTCAAGACCTTAGACATGGAATAGCTTACTTATAAGGTCTCCCCAGCTATAAAAATGTTTTTTAATGTCTGGTTTATTACTTTCAAGTCCACATGTCTAAGGACTAACTTCTACATTGCTGCCAAGGAGAGGTTTTAGGGGCTTATTATGATAAAGTATGATGAATAGATGACTCATTTACAATTAACAGTGTATATTTCCATATAAACAATTTCTGAGCTTTAAGTCTCCCATAATAGACCCCTCTCTTTAAGTAGGGTTAAGCCCTTGAAATTTTGTTTACATCTTTAATTTATTTGGGAAATGAATTGGAGATATACATAACTCATCTCCCTAATTAGATTGTAACCTCCTCGAAAGCAGAATGCTTTGTTTTGGTCTGCTTGCTTGTTTGTTTTAATCCATCATAATGCCTTAAATAGCACTATGCATACATAAAGCACTTAATAAAGCATATCAGTGAATGAGTAACTAGAGCATAAAATTTAGTTCAGATCAAATTATTAGGAACGCTGAAATATTTAAACATGAATTAGTAAAGGTTTAGGACTATGATATGTTATTACTGTCCTGAACTGAATAACGTGTTCGTAATTATTGCTGTGGCTACATGTAGTTATGACTAAAAAGGCCAGGAAAGGTCTTCCCAGTGTACTGCTATAGAAGAAACTGGTAGGAGTTGCTTCATAATCATATAATTTTATTCTTTACGCTGAAAGGAATGATCCGTTTCCAGAGATCAGTCTCAGAGCACCTTCACGGTCCAGAGCCGTACCCTACCGTTGAGGGGGGGGGAGAAACAGAATAAAGCTATGTGTTGAGAAGCAGCAGCGGTTGGTTACATAGAGAACAAAGCACTTTGTCGGTTTTCTGGCCAGAAGGAAAATAATACTTTTTTGACTAGAAATGATTTTTGAAACAAAAGTTTTCCAAAACATGGAGTATCTGGTTTATGCATTTAGTTTCTTTAGGAACCAGAGACAAGAGAAGATGAAAAGAGAGGCAGGTGTATGCAGTGGTGATGAGAAATGGACATTGTCAGATAAAAGGTGGGGAAGTGAGAACCCTCCTCATCGTGGGAGGAAGCTGACTTTTCTCCACATCAGTTGCTCCCTAGATATTTCTTATATTTAACCTAGAACATTCACGGATATTCCCTATGATCAATCTGACCTATGTTTAAAGTGAATGGGGATGTTTGACCTGTGTTTTAAAGCATCGCATCAGAAACCAGTTAAAGCAGATATTTATTTAATTTTTTTATCAGAAATATTTCTATAAACACAAAAAGTCTATTTTTTCTTCTCATAGTACCTTAGTTGCTTGACCTTATGAGGAATTGAATTAAATAGGTAGATGCTCCAGACAGCTGTTTAAATTTTATGCATCAAAATCATGAAGTCAGTTATTCATTCATATAGCCAGTATTCACTGGCTGGCAGACATACGTCAATAACTTTGCCAGCCAATGGAGATATAATAATGGTATTGTATGGTTCCTACCATCTTGTAGGAAACTATAATTCCGTTTGACAGTGCACCTCACCTATGCAGCATAATGTCTCAGAAACGACCACTCTGCTTGGGGAGTTGGAATTTTAGCTGCCCTCCTAGAAGGAATGAAACTTGAGATTTCTCTGCTGCCTTTAAATTATTGACTCAAAAAATATCTTCGGATGAAGCCACAGAGACCATGAATTGACATAGATGACATAGAGGACAGCCCAGTTTGTCTGGTCATTGTACAATTCTCCTGTCTGCTCTTCCATCCCCAGTCTTGGGTCATTCTTTACCTCAACTATGATGCTGGAGTGAGATGTAAGAGACACTCTGAAATTGACCCAGGTCTCCACACTCTGAAATCTCTATACCTTTTTTATCCACACTGATTTTTATTCTTGATGTCTTTCCTATTAGATTGCAAACTCTTTTGTGGTCATGATAATGATAATGATATTTATATTGGCAGTAGTGATGATTATACCTAACATCCTTTGAGCATTACTCAACCTCAGACAGTGTATGTGCATTATCTCATCAGACGCTTGCAGCCTTTGAGAAGGGGGCTGTCATTCTTTCCTATCTTACCAAAGATGCCATTGAAACTTGGAGAGGTTAGGTGATTCTCCCATATCAGTATCAGTCGTCAGCATGGTAGAATAGGTGATCATTATTTTTGTGTGTGTGTGTGTGTGTGGATGTGTCTACATAATTTATACTCTTCTTCTCTGCCACATGCTCAGCTAATACAGGTTTTCATTTGTGGTAAGTACTTGATAAGTGACAGATTCTGCTCTGTAAAGTGATTATATTCCCTGGTTTCTTATTATTCTGGTTTGTATGAAATAACAGTGGTTTCAGGTGCCCTTGGGTGCTGAGGCATTGAGATTCAGGTCACTGTTCGTTCTTCAGCCGTGATGCTTTGCCTTTTATTTTGCCATCACTGGCTCTTCTTGTTTGTCAGATTCTGTAGCTTAGCCCTCTCACTTGACTTCTGCTTTTGCATGTCACTGCTCGCATGTCTGTTCTGTTGCTGTAGCTAATCCTCAGCTGCTTTTTGCCACTGCTGACCCCATCTAAGCCCAGCGTTGACCATTCTCTTTACTCTTCCCGTTCTCTTCCTTTTCCTATAGAGCCTCCAGCGTGTCTTAGCATCAACTCCAAGAGATTGGCAAACTGGGCACTTGTTTTGCTTATGAGCTAATCAGTTGCTTTGCGTCAGAATGTCCTTTTCTTGGCCTTTCTTTTGAGCTTTATTGCTGGGTGCATGTGTGGGCCCAGGGCTATTACTTGGTCCTCACAACTTGTTTAGTTGTGTACAGCCTTCTAGTTGGAGCTGTTTAAGAATCATGTTACCATACACAATGCTTTACTGTATCAATAACTGTTGACTAGGAAAAAACGATCAGTTTCTTAAAGCTTTCTTTTCATTTCTGTGTTGTTTCTTTTTAAAAAAGAATTATGGCAGAGTTCTCTATGAAACCTACCTAACAGCTACCTCATACTTTGTTCATAATAAATTTTGCTTGAATACATGTATTTTGTATTTTGACTCCTGACTTTGAATTATTCTTCTCTCCAATGGTCACTCTGAGTGTACCTTTATTATATGAGTACTTAACACCCATAAGGGGTTAAGATTCCTGTTTTTTACACAGTGGTCTGAGGTTCAACTCCTGCCATGAGACACCTCAGTTTGGAGAGGAAACATGACCCAGTTGTCATTTGTGTGGACTCTGACATGAGATTACTTAGATTCAAATACAAGCTGTACTATGTATTAGTTGCATGACTTTGGGCAACTTATACCCACTGTGCCTCAGTTTTCTCATCTGTGAGATGAGGTTATAACATTGCTGTGGAGGACTGAATGAGTTCACATTTCTACAGTGCTTAGAGAGTGCTGGACACACCCTGACAGCCTAAGATACTCATTAAGTGTATCTTCAATGTGGTATCCATGTTTTTCAAGTAGACTTTGAGTAGGTTCAGTGGTGGATTCTATTCCCAGTAACTAGCATAGAACTTGACATGTAGTTTCTACTCATAGGTTTGTTAACTAGATACAGGGATGTATTAATAAATGACAAACCCTTTACTAAATCTCATTTGTCCTTTAATGTATTTTTATTGATTAGATTGTTTTAAGTTCTCTATTCTTTGGTGACTCTGCTTTAAGTTCTCTATTCTTTGGTGACTCTGGATGTTCATTACTTTAATGATGTTTCTTTGTTGATGATCTTTCTCACTGTCATAGGACCAGTCATTAGCTATAAGATGCCTAACTTAAAATTTTTACAAGAACTGGCTTTTGGTTCTGAATTGTCCACCAGATATAACTTACCTAATAAGGTATATGACTTCATTACAATTGGTATGTTGTCAAATATTCATAGTTTCTGAAATTATGAAAATGGTCATTTATTATTGTGTCTCCTAATGCTGTATTTCCGATGAATTTGTTCTTGGTTAACGGTTTACAGTTTCGGTGAGCTCTTAAAATTTTATTGCATTTTGCTTTTTAAGTTCTAGACATTTAAAGCCTAAAACCTAAGTTATATCATAAAGGACTTAAAACTATTTAAATAGCTTATAGTATGTGATGTGTAGGCTTCTTTTTTAGTTCAAGGGAAAAATGTAGATTATTGACCCTCTGAAACCCACTGATGCTAAGAAAGCAGTTCAGATTTTAATCTTCCACTTGACACTTGATACAGATGAACAGGCATTTCCCCCTCCCTTTTGTGTGGGATGGACTTAGGCTGGAAATGCTCTTGAATGATGTAGTACTTTAGTCTGGTGTCATCTCCGTTGGAGATGTGTAGGCCCTGCCTGCTCTCCTCCCGGTTCCCTTTGACTGTGACACTTGTCAGTGCTTCTGAGAGCCACTTCAGTGCAATGTCAGAGACCAAGAACAGGTATGCTTATTTAACACCGTGTTCACCTGGTTAATTAAGCTTGTAATCTTAGACAATTCCTGTTGTTTCTTTAGTAGAGTCAGTTTTTGCTGGCCCCTTAAGTAATCATGGAGATCCAAGTCCGTTTCAATCCTGTGATTTCTCAGATAGTCCCTTCCTTGTTATGGGGTGCCTTCACACGTGGCTCTTAGCTTCTCTGCTATTCAAGTATTGGGTCCCTCATTTTATAAAGTTTCCAGGTTATAACCTCTTGTCTTTTCCTTCTGGGTACTCCTTTACCCCCAGCCTCTCTATTTTAGGGTCTTTACAGTAGAACTAGAATCTTATAATTAATAGCTCTGTCCTGACACATCTAAGCTTTGGTCTGATTTTGAATATTTGACTTGAAGATTTGATGCTTTTTAAAGTTACATAGTAGCTTGAGGCACCCTAAAGACGATGATTGGTAGGGACTTGCCTCATACCAGCAGCTGAGGTGCTGCCAGCTTTGAAGACAGGACTGCCTTAATCCATGCTACACCGAAAGTTCCACACAGGTCCCCTGGGGCATGACGAATGTTTGAATGTGTCTTTGTGTGATCTTAGGAAAAGAGGGGAGATGAGGGGGAATGAGAATCAGTGTCTGAATTAACTTTTCATGTAGCAATATCTGTTTTGTAAATAAAGGTACCTGTACATTATTACAGCCCACTTCTTCTTTAATTAAAAATGAAGTGTAAATTCTGCATACCTGAAGAATTATATGGACCAGTGGTTCTCAACATGATAGCAGCAGGCGTGTTCACCAGTGATGCTTTTCCAGAATATATATGTCTAGTTTCTTCCCCCACTCACCCATTCAGTATCCCGGGGGTTGTGGTGGTGTTTATGAGTCATCTGCTTTCCCTGTGGTGTATTCGGGCAATACTCAGAGTTAGGTGTAGTCATTGGTCATGGTTCATAATAAAAATAAGAAATGTAACTAGTATATATTGAGCAATTATTCTGTGCCAGAAACTTTTTCTTAATGGGTATTTTTCACTTATGGTGAGATAAGACACTTGCTTCACAATTATAACATGGTAATAGTAGAATTTGAAATAAAACTTGACTGTATATATACATATTCATATATGTGTTTATTCAGGTCATAAATCATCCATTTTCTTGGGCTGCGGTGGGGTAAGTGGGCTTTGTAAATCGATGAGAGTGTATTGCTTTTAGTTCTACTACAGAAATCAAAGTACTTCATTTATGTGTTCTTAAAATACAGGATAAGGCTAACAAATATTTATTAATACTTATGATGTGCCAGACTCCATGCCAAGTACTTTCATGGTCTCATTTCATTTAATTTTTGCAAAAGCAAAGTGCTACTGATTTGACCTCTCTAATCTACAGATGAGAAAACTAAGGCATAGAAGATTTAAGGATATGATGATAGTAAAAGCTAGCATCTAATGAGTGCTTACTACCTGCCAGACAAGTGCTAACCATTTTCTATTGTTAACCTATTCGATCTTCACAACAATTTCATGAAGCATTTACTATTATCATCACTATTTTATAGATTTGGAAACTGAGGCCTAGAGGTTAAGTGCCTACTTCATGGTTCTCTGGTGGCAAAGTGGCAGAGTCAGGTTCTAAGCCCAGGCTGACTGACTCATGGCTGTACAGTGACTCTGAAGTAGAATGGAGATTTGAACCTTGGCCGTCTGCCTCAGTATCTCTTTTCTCAGAACTATATTGCTTTCAATTCTTAAAGGAAATTAAGAACTCAACATATGCACCCATGTAGGGGAAGTTTTTGATGTTTATTTAATGAGAGAGGTCATAATCTGCAAATGATGGTCAGCAAAGAGTGACAGTTTGTTTAGATCAGTCGTTCTCATTTGGGGGTGATTTTTCCCCCCAGGGACATCACCAATATCTGGAGACATTTTTGGTTGTGACAACTAGTGAGAGGGTGCTATTGTCATCTCCTGGGTGGAGGCCAGGGATGCTGCCAGCTGTCTTATAGCACAGAGGATGGCTCCCCCACAACGAAGAATTATCAGCCCCAACATCAGAAGTGGCGAGACTGGGACATGTTAGTTTATAGTGTTTTGAGTGGTGCCTTTTTTCTCGGAGGAATCAATGCCCTTAGTTTAAAATTATGCAGAAGGTTCCCCCGCCGCTGGAGAGTAAAATAAGGGGTGAGGTGGATACTAAACTTACAGTAGAGAGAGTCTTGGCTTAGTGAGCCCTTTTCTATGGGCTGCATTCATTCTCTTTTTAAAAGCTGTGCATGAGTGGAATCATAGGATTACAAATTCCAGGTTAAAGGACTTTTCACCTCTGGAATATAGGAGGATGAGATCTTTTAAGTCCATCTATAAGGCTGGGTTTGAGATATTGTCTGGAATGTGTGTCTCTGGGCATCTGTGTGGTGAACACTTCTTTGTACATTGTGTGTGTGTGTGTGGTGTATAAGTGACTTCATAAAAGATGGCTTCTGCCAGAATTCAGATCACAGCAGGTAATGTACTTACTGAAGAGGTAAGAGCATGAGTAATTCGCGTCTCATGAGAAAGATGTAAAAACTAGTTTATTATAGTGATGTAATATTTGGGTGCTTAATTTATCATCCCCATTTCCAATGATGCAAAACCTTAAGGACTAAGCAGGTTGTAAAAATTCAAAATGTGTCTTTGAAGTCTGACATTTTCCCCTACGCAATTAAAGTGTCACATTTGTTGTGATAGTTTGCTATTCGTGGATATTTCCACAGATCTTGGTTGAGAACTCAACAAATGCACCCATACAGGGGAAGTTTTAGATGTTTATTTAATGAGAGAGGTCATGACCTGCAAAGATGGAATTCACTCAGATAACAAGGCAGAAAAGTGTCATAGTAAAGCTGCAGACAGCATTGTCACAGCACAGAGGAGATGCATATTCACCTAGCGCCGAAAAGTGGGGACCGATGTAGGAAGGGTTGTGAGGGAAGAGGTGGCTTTCCATTGGTTCTTGTTTTAAGAGAAACTTAGGAGTAAGTCCAAGTTGAATACCATCCTAGACAAAAGTGTGGTCTTTTTAGAAGTGGAAATAAAAGGAAATCATCATCCTCATCATTATAACACTAAGACTCATGGCTACCATGAAATGAGTACTTACTCCATAAAGGTACTAGTCTAGAGGTTTCATGATGAACTCACTTAGTTGTCAGAGCAATGTCATGGGGTTGGTCTTATAACCTTCACAAGAAGGAAAACCAGTACCTACCCAGGCCCAGTGTCCTATCCACGGTCACAGGACTCTCTGGCCAAAGGCAGCCTCTGGGCAGTAGCCCGTCATGGTTTGGTTTGGCAGTTTCCAATGTGATCAGGGAGCCATGTTGGCAGAACTGTGCTGTAGCAAGATGAACATGAATCTGGAGGAAATGCCCTTGACACAGCTTTCTGTGCCGTTCAAGAAGATTAAGTTTGGACTTCATTTAAGGAAATTGGCTCTGTTATACTTGGTCTCAGAGGGATTCTTGGAAGTGTTGTGACCTGAAAAATTGGAGAAGTATGATTTTTGAGTTGAACTGGCCAAAGTGATTAATTTGGGCAATTAAGTATGAAAGTGTAACTACAGACTAAACAAATGGAAATTATTACCACAAAGCTTTCCTCCAACAGAGAGTCAGGGTCAAGACGATCTGGAAATGGTGGCTCTTTAGATTAGCTGTGAGAATGTAACAGCAGCTCATTCTTCTCCTCTACCCATAGTAGGCCCCAGTGTGGGGGGTGAGGGGAAAGAGGTGTATTTCCTTCCTTGACCCTAATAGCTAAGATTACTATACATTCATCTCTCTCTCTTAGATTTTTATATTTTCTCCTCCATCTCCACCCTCATGACAATGAATTGAAGGCTAGTGTTTGGTTAGAAAGGTAACAAGTTAATACACTGTATCCAAAATTCTTATTTATTTGTATTTCCCTGATTGTCTCTTCTCTGATGTTACTTTGTTATAAGAGATGGATCTTATTTGACTTACAGGCTCAAAGAGAATTCCATTCCATTCCTTCCTTGTTCATTCATTCATCAAGCGTTTATAGCAAGCCAGTCCTTGACCTGGAGAGGCTCAGAGTCTAGACTCTGGAGGAAAAACAGACGTGGGGACCAATAAGTTAAGTGCTGAGTGTGAAAAGTGAAGACAGAAGGTAAAACAAGATGTTTAAAAGCCCCTAGAAGGTTCCTGCTAGAGGGAGAGTAGGGGGGGATGAGGCTGCCTTTTATTCTGGGGAGTGTTTTCTCTATTTTGTTTCATTCTCTGTCCTGGACTGACACCCTGCCCTTCAGACCTGTGTTTTTCCTTTTATCCAAAGTGAGTCTCCTGGGTAAATACGGCTGTGTCTCTTTGCATTCTCCATGAGGGCTGCTCTCTGTTCTCCCTCATGACTCACACCCAGGGCTCTACTCCCTTCTTCTTCGGATATTGATGAGCTGCTGCAGCTTTGCATCCTTCCTTTTTTTTCTCTCATTCAACCCTAGCCAACTCTGTCACTTGTTACGGAGATGGCCGGAAGCATATGGGGTATTGAAAATACTGTATTGGAGAATACATAGGAAACATATACAAATAACTACACTTGGGCGAGGGAACATTTTATCACGCTGGGAATCACCTCAGGTTTGAAGTGCAGGTTAATGTATACATTTCTACTTCCTAGGTGTTGTTTTGAAGTACCTATTTTTTAAAAAAATATACTCTAACTATTGTTCACACCTGACACTATTAATGTACAAAATATGGCAGGATTGTGGCCCCTAGGGGAGTGAATGGGACTCTGTAAGACAGGCTGCGATCTTGTCAAACCCTGTAATAACAATTTGTGTGACACACAGAACAAATCTTTTCCATGGAAAGGAGTTGGGGGAATAGAAATAGTAAATTTGGAAGCAAAAATGTATTTTGTTAAAGTATATTTTTACATTGCAGTACTCTTATGGAAAGTAGGTGACATTTCTATCAGAAGAATTTCAAATTTAAAGAGACTATTCTGCTTTAAAAAGCCTTATTTCCTAAGCTCTCAACAAAAGATTGCATATTATAGTTATGAACCTCTCATTCTAATAAAATGCAAGCCAGTGGATGTATCCTAGTAGATTTTGTCAAACCAGGGACCATTAAGGACTTTATACACAAGAAGTCTAACCTATTTTAAACCAATTAGTTTAATTAGGAGACAGGTTTGGAAGAGATGGAAATCGCCTCGTGTTCTGTTGAGCGTTGTGGTTATGGGACTGTGTACTCTGCCCTAATGCCTCCTGCTCTTACTGAGGTCATCTAATCTCCTGAAAGGGGTTTTAGATATTGAGTTGCATTTATAAGTAAATTGTGTCCTATTATTATACCTTCTTTACTTTTTATTCCACAGTCACTAAAGCCTTGCTGGGCTCTTGTTATGTGTTGATAAATGCTTCATAATTACTGTACGGTTGAAATGTTGAACTTGAATGATTATATAGATTTTTATTTTTTTAAAAAAACCTTTCTCACCAGAGAAAGGCAAAGTGGTGGCACAAAATGAACTCTGGCAGAGAAGTGTAGAAAACAGGAACTAGGTATGCGGGGGAGGGAGGCCTAGGAGGGTTCTAGGCCCAACCGCCCGTGTCTTGAGTGTTTTATGATCTGCCAGGTACTGTGTAAGGGCTTTATGTGGCTTCACCCACTCAGTCACCACAAGAACTCTGTGAGATTGGTACTGTTACTATTCTCATTTTAAGGATGCGAAAACTAAGGCACAAAAAGTTGAGTTACCTTGCTGCTCGAGATCACCCAGCTCCTAAGTTGGAGACTGAATTTGAATCTAGGCAGTTGGGTTGCAGCCTGCAGAGGTCTTGATGGGAGAGCTAATATGGAATTGCATTCACCTAAGTTTCAATCCTACTTGCTACTTCCCAACTCTGTGATCCTGGATAAAGTTATGTAACCCACCTGAGTCTGTTCCCCAGTGGGAGTAATAATACTTACAGTGTAGAGTTGTTGAGAGTTTTAAATAGGTGATGCAGGTAAATGGTTTGGCACGTAGAAGTTGCTGAGTAAACATTGCCTTCTCTGCTTGGGGTTTTCTGTCCTGGGGAAGTGGTGGTGGTAGCTTGCAGCCCTGACTCACTCTGAATGTCCTGGAGGTATGAGGCAGCTCCCGGCATTCTTAGAGCTCTGCATAAGTTCTGTAAACACATGACAGACACTTTCAACTAGAAAACTTTCTGCTGTTTCCTCCTGCTTTACTCCTTGGTAATTCCAAAGGGAAGCATTGTTGTTCCGTTTTGCTCAGTGTAGGCCTGTCCTTGCTGTGGTCTGTCTGCTGGTATGTGAACACAGCTGGACAGGCACCCTTTCATGGGAGACTGAGGGAATTTTCCCTCGCGCTTTTGACTCTTTTCTTATGAGAAGATAAATGTTTACTTCTTTTTATCACTGACTTTTTTCTTTGGATTAGTTTTTCTTAACTATTAATAAAGAAGGGAAACAATTGCAGAGAAGAAAAATTCTCCTCTGCTACTCTCTTAAGGTCTTTGGCAGAGCCTAAGAATTAAAATTAAATAAGACAGATTAACAGGAAAAAAACACGTTTTTATCAAGTTTTTACATGTACATGGGAGTGCTCCCTAGAGAATGAAGACCCAAAGAAGTGACCAGAGCAGAAAGTTTTTATATTTTTTAGACAAAGAAACGATAAATTTGTGAAGAACTGGTGAGACAAAGGGGTTTGGGGGCAGTAAATTGTGGAGAAGTGACGAGGAAGATAATGGGTTAGTTTAATAAGGTTCGTTTGCACAGATTTCCCCTGGCCTTGCTCCCTTGTTTCTGGTGATAGAATGTCTTCCTTTCTCCTGGTATTATCTCCTGCTTTCAGAAATAAAAACAAGAGTCAGAGTACCCTTCTTGTACCTGCTGTTTCTCAAGTGTCTTTAACTCAAGATAATGTCTAAGTGGCATCTTTTGGGGTGACAGGCTCAGAACTCTTCACAAATTTGAGTGAATATAGTATGTAGTACCTCTTTTGATTTTTTGCTTATTAATCTTGGATCCCCTGAGGGTCCTAAGAGTAAGAGGTGACACTTTACCTCAAGGTTTCCCTTCTGCAGGATGGGTAGGATATGCAGATTAATTTATGGACTTGACAGCCTGAACCAGACTTGGATTATGGGGAAGCTGTTCCCTAACCCCATCCCTCCCACTCTCTGCTCTCCCGATCCCTCTGCCAGCCATGACTCTGCAGGTACTTCGTGTGGAAGGAAGGTTTTTACAGAGCTGGAAAGAAGCATGTATCAGGAGTAACTGTGCATCCATGTAGATACCATTCACTTTGTTAAAGGCAAGAAGAATGTATACCTATGACATGATTCCCAGCGTGTGGTCCAAGGACCACAGGCCTGAGAATCCCTTGGGTATTTATTAAATAAAGAGATACCTGGCCCACATAGATTTACTGAATCAGAATCATAGTGTCATAATTTGTGGTTTTAAAATATTCTTTTCATGGGTTGATCCAATTTCTCTTTGATAAGAAGTGGCAATGCAGACTTGTCAAATCATTCAGCGTTGCTCAGATCTTGGCATAAACATTTTCAAGACTTATTTTCTCTCACTGTGGCTTGTCATTACCAGTGAAGGCCTGTTTATTAGAATTTCCTGTGAGCTCATTGGTGAGAGCTGCTGGGAGTGGTTGGTAAGGGGTGCCAGGGAGATAGAAGTTAGGGGACGTGAGGCCTATGGAGTGAGGTGAGGCTGGAACCAGTTCATGGAATTAGATTCAAGGCACAGGTGGTCTGTACTTGGGGGAATTGAAGTCAACTATCTTATGAAGCAGAGGAGGGAAATGCGATTCAAATAAGAAGGCAGAAGCAGCAAGAGACTCCAGTGAGAACAGGGTGGAGGCGGGAATACAAGGCTGACCTTGGCCGAGGCACCTTTGGAACTAATTAATCTCAAACCTTTTCCTCAAAGGTGTTTATGATATGACTTGCCTGGGAATTTGTTTGATAATTGAATATGTAGATAGTGACTATAATGCATGACATGGATTAAGTGTATATACTGCTTATAAGTAAAAGGTAAAATCAAAGATAGCTGGTTAGGAGCACAGCGGAAAAACTAAGAACAAGCCAAGTTAATTTCCAAAAATGTATTATTCTTACCATAAATCTGTTATCTTAGACGATTCTAGAAACACAGGAATACATAAACACACATTCCAGCTTTCTAGTGCAGTTATTACCAAACTTTGCTGTGCATTGGAACCACCTGGGGAATGTTTTAAAAATACTGTTGTCTGGTTCCCACTCTCAGATGTTCTGATTGAATTGGTGTCGGGTATGATCTGGACACTGGGAATTCAAAAGCTCTCCAGGCCCCATTTTTCTTTCATTTTTATTTTCTATTTTTTGCCTTAAAATACCTATCTTTTCATTTTTTTATTCAAAAATTAAAATTCAATTACATTTAACATCCAATGTTATATTAGTTTCGCGTATATGGCATAGTGGTTTGACATTTATATAACTTATGAAGTGATCCCCCTGAGAAGTCTAGTACTCACCTGGCACCTTACCTAGATATTATTGATTGTATTCTCTATGCTGTACTTTACATCCCCGTGACTATTTTGTAACTGCCAATTTATACTTCTTAAACCCTTTACCTGTTTTCCCCAGACCCCTATCCTCCTCCCATCTGGCAACCATCAGTTCAGTCCCTCATTTTTAGATGAGGAAATTCAGGTCCAGAAATATTGTTAATTTTTCCAAGGTCACATGGTTTTAAAAGCCGAGACAGGATTAAATAAACAACAGTCTCCTGACTCTTAGCTCAGGGTTCAGAAATCACTCCTGGCCTTACAAACAAAGGGAATTTAAAACAGGGCACTGTCGACATAGATGATGCAAGATTTGAGGAGGCAAACAGGAGACAGTGAGGCAAGTCAGAGATCAGCAACAGCAGGAAGCAGCTACATCACCCCGAGGGCTGGAGAGATGATGGGAGCAGATGGTGTTTCTGGATCCCAGATGCCAGAGAAATCTTGGAGGGAGCTAGAACCACAGTGGGGGTGAGAGGCTGCCTGTAGGGAGCAGAGACTCATAGAGGGAGCCGGAGGTGCTACCTGAAGCAGAGAGGGAGGGAGAAGTAGAAATATCCTCCCCTCTCTTCTCTTTGTCCATGCTCTCTAGTCTTGCACTCACTGGCACAGCCTGTTGGCCAAACCCATTGGGAAGCGGTTCTCTCCAGAGCAAAAGAGGGAATGGACCTGAGAGAAAACCAGCAGGTGACTGGCACTGTGGTCTTCTGATGTGCTGAAAATACAAAGTGTCCTGTATTTTGAGCACATTTCTGTTTGGATGCTGTTTTTATAGAGGAAGGTTTTATGGGAGTTTCTCAGTAATTTGTAGGTGGACAAGGGAATCACTTTTTTTTTTTTTGAGGAATATCATATTAAAGCAGATATTTTCTTATGTTCATTTTAATAAATGGTATGATCAAAGGTTTAATACAGGTATGCATGTTTTCATTAATATCCTCTATTTCAATTCAGGTCCATATTTCTTTCCCATTCAACATGTTTACATTTTTACAAGCTTTATATTTAAAATATATATAGGTTTAACAGGACCCATTCGTAATCTTATCTGTGATAAATCTTAAGCACTTGTTACTTTGAGGACTAGTTACGTACTTTCTAGACATATCACTAAAGCCTGATGACTTCATGTGTGTAGATGAGATGACAGACTTTGCTTTACTATATCATTTAAAGGAATTTTACAAGAAAAATGGAATTATAATACATTGCATTTTATTTGTTCTGCCTGATGGGCCAAGTACTTTACACCCAACAGAGCTAAGCCCTGGTATCCTGCTGTTCTAACTGTAGCTCCCCTGTAGAGCTCAGCATTCTTTAGACTTGGATAATGAGTCTGATATAATAAAAAGAGCTTTATTAAAATGAATACAATACCATATTTCCTTTCTAATGACATTCTGATTCATTCCATCATAAACGAATACCTGACACTTTTTAATCAATAGAGGTAGCGAAGTGTCTGCAGTTAGTGATACCGAAGGGGTCAGCAGCTTATCCCTACCCTGACATCAGTATCAATGTTTGGTATTTTTCTAGGTCATGATCTGAAGATCTGTGTCTGTTTTAACCTATCTCATTGAACTGTTGTGAGAGTAATTAAAACTAAGGCATGCCCCTGTTTTGAGGATTAAGCTACTTAAACACTAAGAGATTAAATGCTTCCCCAAGGTTGCCTGCAGAGGCAGGGTTAGAATTGGTTCCTAATTTGTAGCCTTTTGCTTGAATTGCCATCTACAGATCCCAGTAATATGTTCTGACTTTATTTTCCCTCAGAATTAATCTGTGGTTAATGATAGCTTTCACAATGAAAAAGAACATGCAGGATGGAATTTATGACTTCCATTTAATCTACTTCTTTCCAACATATTCACAAGCAAAGTTTGCCAGGGAGGCAGCTCTTGGAGCGTCTATTATCCTTTAGTGAATTGAACTCTTTTTAGTGTTTGGGAAATTTTATATTTTAACATAGCCCATGAACTATTAATAGTAAATGCAAAATATAATGTCAGCATTTAAACATTGTGTACCATTACCTAATTTTAAAAATACATGTGACTAAAACTAATGAATATATCATGTTCTTATAATTTTTTTTTTACTTCTGTTATCTACTTCTAACAGAGAAATTGGGGTCTAGAATATGTAACAATTTCTTCCAGAGATATACAGGGATGCTGGATAATGGGACAAAACCAAATCCTCCAGACTGTATTATATAAGTGCAATATAAAAATGGAATGGAAACATTTAATTTCAGGAAGCTACTGACTCTTCATGCCCTGTAAAACTCTGTGTGTGTGTGTGTGTGTGTGTGTGTGTGTGTGTGTGTGTGTAATTTTTTTTAAACACTGGGAGGTATGCCAATGGTACAGTAGGGGATATGTCAGTAAGATAGAGAAGACAACTTACATGGAAAAGCCAGAAAACTTATCATTAGAGAGATGCTTATAGAATATATCTTATCTTTTACAGGACATAAGGAAGATACAAAACTATTCAATGATAGTTAATTCTGTTCAGATTATTGCATTCTTTAAAACTGAGAGGTTTTTTTAAAAATTGAATTTTCTATTTTCCATCTACCTTAATTACTTGTGAGGGGCTTTTATCCATTGTAGGCAATGAATTGCCCACAGATAAATGACATCGTTGATAGACACTTTTACTTCGGAGATCTTTTACAATTGAAATGTGAAGATATTTGAATTACTTTGAGGATATTTAAATACAAGAAGTAGCTTTTTTTATGTTTTGGATTGAAAGCAAAAAAAGTCACTTTACTGATTTTAAATACATTTTTAAAGCCTCGAATTACTAAAAATAAGTTCATTCAGCTCCAACACAATTGTTTTCAATTTTGCTCTGAGGGAGAAGAGCAGGCCCTGGGTCATCTCAATTGATTTTTTATCTGGTCATACACTTTTCATAATACTCTGAGGGAAGGTATACATTGGAATTATTGTGGTGTTGATTGAAGTGGGAAAAAAACACAAAACACACTGTAACAAGACTTGAGAACACAAACCTATTTTCTCACGTTGCTGGGTAGACTTTAGTGAATTGGACCTAGGTAGGCTCTATTGGTCATGTCAGGTTTAGAATTCTTTCATGCAGAACAAGCTAAAAAATATATGGGGGTTAGAGGAACCCATTTATCATATACATGAGATAAAGCTGACATAATAATGCAACGATTTTTTTTTTCTTTAAATATTGAAGATGCTGGAACTTCTGGGTAAGCAGGTAACCTATATATTTAATTCAAGGACTGAATCATAAGAACTTGTCTTAGGGAAGGTCTTCACTATTATACAGTGCTGGATTTTTTAGTTTGGTCCCTGCAGAAACTTTCATCTCCTAGTTTTTTGAAATGCAAATATTTCCACTGGGCTTTTGGTTTCTTTTATGGTTTTCAAAGGTACTAAATCATTGTAATTTCATTTACTTTGTATAATAGTTCTTAATATTTATTTTCAAATTAGAACATTCTGGAGTACTTTAGTGAAAGATGCTTTTCTTTTTATATTTGGAATACATCACTTAAAATGGATTCCCAAGTTTATTTTAAAAATAAATAAATTTAAAGAAAAATTCGATCCCCCACTTCCCTCAAATGAAGAAAAGGTCCTTGGAGAAAGCTTTTTCATTTTATTTTTTTACTAGAATCATAACATTTAAAATTGGAAATTATCTGTATCTGTTCCCCTTAAATGCAGAAATCTTTAAGCTCTGGTTTCCAGAGGCCTCAGAGAGGGCTGGGACATCTTTAATCTAAAAATCCTCTGTTCCTTCAATATTACCCCTAAAATGTGGTTTCCAGATGGCTCATGACCTTGGCTTTCTTTTTCTCTCAAGCTCTTTTGGATGCCACATTTAAAAAAAAAACTTAGAAGATGTGATTAAAATTGTAATATAAGACCAGGTGAGTATTTACAAAGCCTCACTAGAGTGCTTAGGGAGGACCCAGGCAGGCGAGACCAGTGGAGACTTCAGACAAGACTTGCAGCTCTCAGGAGTTGCATGTAGTTGGGATCACAGCACATGTTCCTGTGGTATAATTAGGGAAGAATGTAAGAGATTTGGTGACAAAAATAGGTTAAATTATAGGTGCTAGAATCGGAGCGATTGGGAAATGTTTGGAAAGGAGAGGGTAGAGCTGAACCTTGAGAGATAGATGGGGAGCAGAGGCACTGATGTGGGAATAGATATTGGAGCAGACTCGTAAGGAGACTGATCCCATTGGACAGTATTCATGTTGGAGAGTAGTAGTAACAAGATGGGATAAATAAAATTGGTCCAAGTATGAAGAGGCCTCAAAAGCCACTGCACTAACTTTGAACTCGACATTGACATTACTGGGAGCCAGTGTAGGCTTCCTAGCACTGGTATGACTAAATGAAGGCAATACTTTTATTGGTATTAACCTATTTCAGTTAATACTAATAATAGAATAGAATCTAGAAGACTTGATTTGTATTCGATTTTACTTAATATTAGCTATTACTCAGGATTTTAGGCACTGAGTGCATATTTGAATCAGAGAGGTCTAGCTTGAGATGTATGGATGGATGGATCAGAAAGGCAGTTAAGGTGAATCAAAAAGATTTTTGGAAATAGTCAATGACAAAGAGAATTTGAATCTCAGATGACCATGATTTTTAATGTAGGTGGCAAGGAAAATGTTGGTGCCATCGACAGAATGGGAGCATTAGAAAGCAAATTATTTTCATATATCAGAGCTGAAATATGGAAATTCACTAACTGTGTGCTCTTAATCTTCTCTATATTAGGTTCTTTATGGAGAAAATAGGCATGTGATCTACGTACATTAATGATGATGGTGAGGGCCAAATGAAGTGAGAGAGATAAGAACATGATAGTCCAAACAAAAAGACAGAAATTTAAGTTTTTTACAAGTACAAGATGGTAACACTTTTAAAGGAAATGGGTCTGATATGAAATATGAGTTGAAGGTGTGATTAACAAACTCTCTGGCGGTTTGGTGCAAGGACTTGCTGAGGCCCTCCACATCATCTGCCTTTTGGCCAAAGTCATCTTTCTAAAAACAAATCTGGTCATTTCCTATCAAAAAATATGTTCTACTTTTGTTTCTCATTGTCCACAGCATGAAAATCTCTCCCCTGAATAAGGCCTAAAATCCCTTCACATTCTGGCCCCAAAATACTTTAAAATGTTTTAAAAATGCCCACTATATGGCAGACATTGAGCTGAGTTCCGAAGATATGGAGGTCAGGAGGCATGGTCTCTATTGTCAAGGAGCACACTGTCTGGTGGGAGGTGCAGGTTAGTAAGTTATATGATATAGCCATATACATGGGGGCTGTAGAAAGAGAAGCAGAGGAACACCTAATGCAGATAATCTCTCTGGGCATAGAGAGATGGCTGAATATCGAGGAAGGTTTCGTAGAAGAGGTGCCTGAGCTGAGTTTTTGGGTGGGAGTAGGAGTCAGCCTGGGAAGAAATGAGGGGTGTGGGTCAGGTAAGGTATTTCAGAGAGTGCGTCTACTCTCCTTTGAATCCTGTCTGTCACTCAGTTACTGTTTCACATAAAACTGTAGCCATGCTGAGTTACCCTTGGCCATTTTTCAAATATGAGAAAAGGGAGGTAAGGGAGGGGGAATGGTCCTGGACCATGAGAGAGGTGGTGGGGTGGGGGTGGGGGGCAGACTATAACCAGGATTCCTCCAGACAGGTACAGAGCAACCACATAATTTATTATCCAGACCAAAGCACTTTGGGGAGCAAAAGGGGTGCTGTTAATACTTATGCCTGGGTCACAAGTATAAACTGGGACTATATCAGGCATATCAGTGTTTGGTGGTTGTAGGCAGAAAAATTCCTTCTGCTGTGGTCACACCATCACTGCTCCTGGCTCTAAGCTGGCCCCTGAGCTGTCTCTGCACCCTTTTACCCTCAGGGCTGCTTTTTGGGATGGGCCCAAGATCCAGCTCTGCAGAACAGTCTCCTTAGTGAGAAGAATGGGAGGTGTGTGGACTGGGTGTGGGGCTAAGTACCCACCTCACGCCCCCCTCCAAGAGTCTCAGCAATGTTCTGGCGGGGTGGGTGATGGTATGGGAGGCCTAATGGGCAGTAAACCCACATAGTCCCTAGTTTCAACAGGAACATTTGGGTCTGATGGGCTGATTGAGGGTGGGATGTAGGGACTTGCTTCTTGAGAATCTGAGCCCTGGTTTCTAGTCTGCCATTGATCAACTGCTATTCTAAGTGTTCTCTTCCCTGTCTCACTGAATGCCTTTCAAATGGGCCCCTTCATTTACGGATGCTTTAGTTTATTCTTGTTGACATAGGGACTGATGCCGGTGATCAGTCATTAAGAGCCCTTGCTTTTCTCTCTCCTGGGTGTAGAAATGGTGAGATTCACACTTTCATGCCTAGGGTAAGAAGAAAGGAACGGGGAACATGCTGTGAGGGACCTCTGTCTTGTGGCTGTTGGAGTAGCAAGAGAGAATACATTGCTTGTGGACAGAGGCTACCACAGATAGATCTCCATGGACATGTAGCTTATGGTTACCAGAACTTCCTTGGAGGACTGCCACTCGGCCTTTTTAATAAACTGTCCAACTCTGTTATCGTCTTTGTGTGTTCAATTACCTCTCATTAAGGTAGAATTAGTCAAACTATATCCATTTTAGTACTTAGGAAGGACTGAATTGCCATTCTTTCCCCTCTAAAACTGAATATTGAGTGACAATAACAAGGATTAAAAGATGTTTTCAGATTTTAGGTACAATATAAAATAGTGAGATTTTTCTTATATATATTCTGGTTTTCCTCAGCATTTTGTAATAAATTTAATATCTCCATTTTGTGTTCAATAATTTAAATGGGGAAAAATAATTTTAATGATTAGCATAGGTCTATTGCCTACTTTGTCTTTTGTATGAAAATGAATGTTGCAATTACTATGTATTAATACCCAATAAACTCTATTCCTTTTTTTTCATTTGGAACTAATAAAGAATTACTTCTAAGCAAGCTCACACAATTTACCCTGGTAAATAAAATAATTCTAAGTGTGCATATATGTTTATTATGAAGCCATCTTTCAGAAGCACCAAATGGAAAGAGGGGGAAGCTGATTGTCTTTTATTGTGGAGCTGACAGAATGTTTATTAATGGCCATGGATTTGAAATGAGCATCTTACTAAATGGAGGTCTTGGGTCACCCTCTGACCCTTTTGTCTTAAAGGTTTGAGAACAGATAATATGAAAGAATACTAGCTTTTTTCCAGATGGCTGCGTGCCTGATGTTCCTTTATGTTTAGCTGTCATTCAAATATGAATGCCCAGTGATTATAAGTGTCTCTTTCTCTTTTCTGGACTGAAATGAAACCTTTCATGCATTGTGTGTTAAAACAGATTAACTGTTTGGCTCATCAGTAGGGAAATTAGAACAATAGCTGCCAACTCAGTGGTATAGTAAAAGAATGTCCATTGGGGCTTAGGGACTAGGGTTCATAAGCAAATGGTGTGCCAAGTGTCAGGCTTGGGAAAGATGGGTGAGTCATAAAAATAATTCTTAATTTTAATTTTAAAACTGCATTTTGATGAGAGTAATAGTATCTTTTAGAATCATGCAGGATTTGGATAAAATTTATCAAATTTTTACATACTTTTTAGTTGGCCCATTATTATTTTCTTGGAGTTCTCCTGTGCAAGAATAAAATTGATGTGTTCATATGTAATGACATGTGTTTTATCATGAAGGCATATGTAATGTTTTCCTACCTCAGTGTGCTAAAGTTGTCATTTAAAAAATTCGTATATTTGATAAGATACTCATAATGGATAATTTATATATCATTTTTTTCCTACTAATATTGGCAATTTTGTGATCTGAAAAGCAAGTAAAGGTGGACAGTGATCATTTAGGTATGGTTGAAATGCAGACCTGCCTGGCGGGCAGAGGGGAAACTGGCGACTCTTAATGACCTCTGCAGTTGAGGCAATGTGGGAGATGGCCAGAGGGACCCACCACGCCTATTTTAAGAAGCTAGAATACTTTGTAAATGCTGGGCTGACTCACATTCTCAGCGATAAGAATGAAGGTGGCTCTTATTTTCCCTGGGAATCCATAAAATGTGTTAATTACAGTATTTATAAGACCTAGCAGAAGAAAAATAGCATGTCTGATCCATTTATTTCACTCCTATTTAAAATGATTATTTTTGTAATAAAAGTGCTGTGTGTGTGTGTGTGTGTGTGTGTGTGTGTGTTGATGGAAAAGCACAAGGAAAGCTTGCTATGAATATCTGTTGTTTTAATAAAATGTAATGTTTGTTAAAATGCCCAAAGATGAAAATAAGCTTAAATAAAATAATCAACTGTTCTACTTTGTTAACATGTCTTCGTAAAATATTTTTGATATTTATTTAAAATTGTTGTTTTATGTATACTTTTTGTGATTATGCCCAGCTTATTTTTATAATAGTTATATTGAGATACAATTTACATATCGTACAACTCACCAATTAAAAATGTTCAATTCAGTGATTTTTAGTATATTCTGAGAGTTGTGCTCCTATTGCCACAATCAATTTTAGAATATTTTTTTTATCCTCGCCCCTCCCTCACCCCAAGAAACTTCATTCCTCTTAGTGCTCATCTCCTAATTCCTTCAGCCACTGGCAACCTCTAGTCTGCTCTCCCTATAGATTTGCCTATTCCGGACATTTCTTAAGAATAGAATCATAGAACCAACATGTGGTCCTTTGCGATTGGGTTATTTCAGTTGGCATGTTTTCAAGGTTCATCCATGTTGTAGCAGTATTAGTACTCATTTCTTTTATGACTAAATAGTATATCGCTGTATGTATATAATACAGTTTGTTTATCCATTCATCTATTGAGGGACATTATTTGGCTTCATTTACTTTTTCTAAGTAAATACCGAGTAGAGCAGGGAGGTATCTCATTTGCCAGAAAACTCAGGATTCAGAAATGACTTGGACTTACTTCTTCTAATCAGCAGGGTTAAACTTGATTCCAGGTCTTAAAAATGCAGAACTTGTGCTTGTTTTCAGATGCCCTTTGCTTACACGTCTCTCTATCTTCTGCCTTTATCTCCCTTGTCTCCCTTTTGCTAAGCATGACCAGCACACTCTAAAACTTTAGTGGTGGCATCTAAGCATTTTAGTGTGAAAATGACTTTACTGAAAACTTTCACTGAGGAATTCAACAATAGTGTCTTGACTGTTTTTTTGAATCCAAAACTCTGTCATAAGTACCAGTATTAATAGTGGTTCGGGCACTCTAAGATGTCACAAAGTGGTGATATCGCACTTGCCCCCCAAAACAAATGTCCAGAACTGAATAAATGAAATGGGGTCTGAGATTAATTAATATAAAGCAGATATTGGGTAAAAAGGAGATTTGTGACTCTGTTCAGGTCTGCGCACCTCACTCACTAAATCAATGTTTTGCTCTGTTGCTCATTACCGCATCTTGTGCAGTTAGGTATATATAACATCTGTTTATAATAGTATCTTTATAGCATGATGAGAAATAGACAATGCACAGTCCTTCTCTGTGGAGTTTACCAACATGCATTCACACAATAACAGCAAAGAATTAAGATGGACATCACTACGTAGGATGCAAAAAGACCTTAGGAAAGATGAGAGTAGTGACTATATGTGGGGGACGTGCCGTGTTCAGGAGTATGCTAAGGCCTTACCCAGCTTTAATCCTTAGACCCATCTTTTGAGTAGGAACCTTGTCTCCATCTCGCAGGCGTACAAGCGAGGGGTAAGTTATTTTGCCCAACTTCAAACATATGGCAGATGGTGGAGCCAGATCATATCTAGGCCATGGAACTCCAAAGTACATGCTTTGGATTCCAGTGCAAATGGCCATAGGCAGCACTCGAATTCCTGATCACCTTTTCTTGTCACCACTGTGTTCTCTGCATGTGCTTTCAAAGTGAAAATAACATTTTCTTTTCTCTCTTTTGGATAGCTCTGTTGGTGGTTCTTCTATTCTCCGATTTATAAAAATAATGCATACTCGCTGGAGCAAAATGTCAGAAAATACAGTATAAAGAAGAAAATAAAAAGAATACTTGAAATCCTGCAATGTAATTGGCATAGAATTAAAGATAGAGGTCTCAGCTATGATGGTATCTGTAAGGTGGTTTGGTCAGGTCCCTTCGTGAATTTTCTTTCACTACCACTGTCTTTAAGTGTAGAAATCTAAATGCTGCCTCTAATGAGCTGGCTAGAGAAATGCCTGTTCCTTAGAGTCGTGAGTCTACCATGTAGAAAGGGCTTGCTCTGAGAATTTTCTGGAGTTGTTTGCAGGTTTGCCCTTTGTTTCACAGGGTGCTCAGATGTTGCTTTCCAGTTCAGAAAGTCCTTTTGACCTTTGGTATACCTGACTTATACCTAGTGACATGGAAGTTTCTTTATTTTTGTGGAAAAATTTATTAAGAATCTCTGTATGAGATGCCAAGAAGAAATCACCTCCCTCCATAGTCTCCAAAGGAGAGCAAAGTCTAGTCTGCCCCCACTCCTTCCTCTGCTCCTTTCCTGATGACAGTGAGAACTCTCCTGTTTCTAAATCATTGATGGTGGATCCCATGATGGGACCAAGTGTGGAACAGATGAAACACTTAGATGGAGTATGAGGGTTTCGACAAGGATGGGTCAAAGAGACTGTGTGTGGGAGACAGTGGTTGATGGTTTGGCTATTGCCCTTCACTCCCCCAATGCCAACGAGATCACTGCCTGTGTTGGTACAGTACTGGCAGTAGGAATGAGGGGAGCATGGAAGTAAGAAGTTGGGTGGGAAGAAAGAAAGAGTTTACAGGGAAATATCACGCATTATTGGTGTTTATTAAGAGGTGGAACATTTATATATTTTATCTAATTGAAAAATAATTTTTAATTAAAGTTATTTGGGTGACATTGGTTAATAAATAGGTTTCAAGTGTACAATTCAGTAATACATCATATGTATATTGCATTGTATGTTCACCACCCAAAATTAAATTTTCTTCCGTCACCAAAGATTTGACCCCCTATACTCTCATCTACCTCCCTCTCCATGAAAGCAGTCATTCTGTAAGCTCATTTCATCATTTTGGGGCTGAGGAAACTGTTTCAGAGGGTCGAGTATCTTTGTCTAAAGCCACATAAATAAAATGAGGGTATATTTCACACATTTCATTAGTTCTTGCTTTGTCTTATGTTTTGTAGTAATTAGAGCCCTGGTCAAAATTGAGAGTTAAAATTTCTTTTTTTTTAAGGGAAATTAGCAAATGCTGTGCTATTGGCCTCAATTTGAATTCTCCAGAGAAACAAAGAAATAGAAATTTGATCATTGATTCAGCAAACTTTTTTGTTTTTTGAACAACTGATCATTTGCAGGTGCTATGCTAAATGCTGTGAGCAAGACATGTGCTCTGCTGTCATGAAGCTATCTGACTACTGAGCATAAAGATAAGTGAAAACAATACAGCACTATAATGAGTCTTGTGTTGTTTTTTTTTGATAGAAAATAAATTTCTTAAATAATTACATTTAGAATGATGAAATTATGAGATAAAGGAATATAATGTTCGTGGCTTTTATTGTCTAATAACCATTATTTTCTCCTTTTTTCTTTTAAAAATTTTTGTCATGAAAAAAATTTTGAGCTTATACATAAAATAGATTATGACCCCTTCCCCCCATATATCTATCCATCACTCAGCCCCCCACATCATCAAGCACTGGCTCATCCGGTTCCATCTATTGTTCTTGTTCCATCTATTTTGTTTCTACTTGCTTTTCCTTTTTAGATGCTCAGGCGTGGAGCAAGGCTTCCTGTGTGATAATGGAGCCTTATTAAACATTATCTTTCAAGTTACTTCTTGTATCCTCCTCATTTTGTCAGGCAGGAAACAAAGAAGTCATGCCAGCCGCATGGCAATTTTCTTAGTTGTTTAGCAAAAAGACAATAAAATGGTTATTTGACTTCCAGGTTCAAGGATGAGTCCTGCTGCTCATAAACAGGGCTGCCTTTTGCTGGCTTACGAGGTTTAGTGGTTGGCTTATCTCGTGCTGGTTGTAAAAAACCCTTACCAGGTACGGAAACATAGAATACCCTCCAAATAATCTTTCAGGTAAGCTAAGTTTAGCAAGATAAATAATTGCAGAGAAAATTTGTATTCATGGTCTGTATATTGTATAAAGGCAGAAATTTCAGGCTTTTAAGGAATTAAGCTAGCTGGGGAATTGGGTATGGAAAATCAACCTAATTCATTGGCTTTATTTTTGTGGTGCTCACGATCTGTGATGAGGATACTGTTTCACAGTACTATGTAATGCTTCCACAACTCATTTCTGAGAATGGACTAACTTTTCTTGGGGCAGGGGCTCTCGCAGGACTTTTTCTGGTGAGATCTAAACCATTGATGCCTATAGAATAAGTAAAGGGTTCTCATGAATAAATCCTCACTATTAAATACGGCCCTTAAAAGTCTCTAGTTGTGAATGCTTTGTCTTTTCTGCTTAGAATATGCCCTGAAAATGCTTTTAAAAAAACTCATCTCTCTAGGCAAGGTGATGGGAACTATGGGAACTGTGAGAAACCAGTACGAGTGATGTCAATTTAGCCCTAGAATGTGGAGAGAAGGCAGTTATCTGCATAGGATTATACTGCTAACATGTATGAATGTGCTTGGCAAACTCATTTCAGTTCTTAAACATCTCAGAAAAGTGGGGGAACAGGCAATATTGACCCTTTTCTACTCTTGAGTAAACAGTCTTAGATGGGCCAGTGAGTGGTGAGCTGGCACTAGAACTCAAGTCTTTTCTGTTATCAGCATTGTTGTTGTCCCAAGGAGAACCTTGTGGGCGGTGGTAATTGTTCAAATGAGTGAATGGTGGAAATGTTACATATCAGCTTTCTACAGAGTGTGCTTTATAGAACTTCGGTATTATGCGGAAATCTTTGGAAAAGTTCCTGGACAAATAAGTTGGGAAATGTTATCCTCTGGTAGAGTTGCTGAGGGCTTTGTCTTCCAGCAGAGAAATCAATCATTTTACCGTTGTTTAATCCAGTGTATAAAACCATACGATTGTGGTGCCTTCCTATCATAGCACATCTGTTAATGTCCCATGGAATTGCCGTTATGTATAAGAGCCTTTGGAAATAAAGCTGCAAATGGCTAGCTTTCCAGAGTATTTGACATTTACCAGTTAAGACCACCAAATTGAAAATTAATCTGAGATCTTGGCCTTTTGCTTTTGTCTTATATTCGTTCTTTTAGTGCCCATATTAAAGCCTCAACTATCATCTCTATCTTGATGCTTCGAATTTTACATTTTCTGTCTCTACTTATTTCCTGGGTTATTCTTTTATTTGTGTATTAAAACAAACCTTCTCATATAACAAAAACACAAGTTCAAGTTGGAAAATTAGAAAATATAAGTAACATAATTCTCATTTCATAACAATATTCTACTTATAATCTCACTATCAGAGATAACCGTTTTTTAATTTATGTACTATTGTATATAGCCGTTAGAGCTCAGACTTTGGAGCTGAGTTGCCTGGGTTCAAATCCAGGCTATTCCACTTGGTGGCTATGTAGCTTTGGCTAAATTATTCAGCCTTCTTCCTCAGTTTCCTCATCTCTACTACGAGGCTAATGATAGTGTCCATATAATGGTGTCATTATGAGGCATAAAGAAATTAATGTTTATAAAATGCTTAGAATATTACCTGGCACATAGAATTTCTATAGGAACTAAATTGAAGAAATGTGCATGTGTGTGTGTGTGTGTGTGCACAAAAATGTGTATATATATATGTCTGTGTGTACAATATTACACTGCATATATATATCACAAATTATTTAAGCAGTATACCATTGTTGGATGTTTAGGTTGTTACAGATTTTTCACGATGATGAACAGCACTATAGTGAACACCTGTTCCTCAGATTTTTTGAGTATCTGTACCATTTTTTCCTTAGGCTAGTTTCTTAATTGGAACAACTAGATCAACAGATGTGCATGTTTTTAAAACTTTGATACAGTCTTCTGTAGAACTTGGTAAGAGAGCCAGTCATTGCTGCACACAGCTGTATTTGAGACTGCTATCTTTTTTCATTTTTGTCAATATGGGGATAAAACATTTTCTCATTAAAAAAATTACTAATGAAGTTTATTTCTCCTGTATGGATTGATCAGCCACTTGTGTTTCCTCTTTGGTTGTTGCTGTTTACCGTTTGAAAGAAAGAAAATGGACAAAGGACAAATTTTTCTTCTTGCGAGAATCTTCCATATTAAGGATTTTCATCCCTGTCATTTGTTGTAAATATCCCCTACATCCTTTCCCTCTTTCTTCTTTCTCATTTGATTGACTCCATTGCCTCAGTCTAGACTTTTTTACATTTTTTTTGGTGTTTTCCAGTCTAGCCTCTAGTATAATTTAAGTGAACACTTACAAAAATACCATCACTAATACTCTATTTATAGTATCTTTTAAAAAGCAGTCTGCAGGGTTAATATATCAGTTGTTAAAGGGCATAGGACAGTTTTAAAATGAAATTTGTATAGAGAAGAAATGTCTTCGAATTTTTTTTTGTCTTAGAACTGAAGTGATAAGGTTTCAGCTTTTAAAAGTAACATCTCATTCTTATTTTGTGCTTTTGCAGTGTTGAGCAGTACTTTATAAGCCTCTCTGTACCTTTTTATTTGAAAAACGAGTTACGTGGAATTATTGTTTTATGTAGACTTACTGAACTAGACAGTTGAATCTTTTTGCCCAGTTGTATAGTGTAAAATAAGATTTTTTTTTCCTGAGTAAATACGTTAATGATGAACTTGAAGTTTTTGGTTGTCACCTCATTGGGTAAGAATGGAGTATAGAGGTTTCTTTTGAGGACAAATCTTTAAGCACATTTCCTGAGTATAGACCTTGAGACCTTTATTTTATAATAATGGAAGTAAAATATTTGATGCATTGAAATTTCTCATGCATATAACCTCGTTTTCTACTCCATTTATTTGATAATTGTTTCATCATTTCAAATTCAATTTGTAATAGCAATGAACACTCTTTAATATTTTTCTAATAAGGATTAGTTGGAAAGGTTAATATGGTCAGAAATTTAAAGAAGCCCAGAGTCATCTTAATGAGTGTCAGGTAATTAACCTACATGAATAGATTAAAGAAACCAAGCAGGCACACTGATGAGTTTTCCTTTCAAGTTCAAATTTAGAACATCATCTGTGCAGTGGTTAGGTCTTACACGTTAGATGGTGATTGCTATATTGTTTTTTAATATATAAAAAACGTAATTGTGAAACCTTATTAGAATTCTTCATCAAATTTGATTAATTGAAGAATGATCATATGTGATATGAATTTTGAATTCTTATATGTAAATGATTTTTTTAATAAATAGGCTCCTCCAAATGAATTTCTTCATGAATCAGGAAGCAGTGCTTTAATATCTAGATCTCCTATTACAAGAAAAAAATTATAATGTAAAAGTAGTTCATGAACTACTTCAATTTAGGTTCAAGAAACTTGGTGAAAGTGATTATCACTATTATCCTATGAATGAATTCTGTTGTTCAAATTTACATGAAAATTTATCTATTCTCGTGGTCACTGTTGCATTAAAAGACAAATTCTGGAAGTAATCCTGAGCGATTCAAAGGCAAAGTTCATCTTCTCAATTATTCAAACAGATGATGTTCATCTTCTTAAGAAATTCCAGAAATTGATGGAATTTTCTCCTTTGTTTAGCTAATTACAATGAAGTTGATATAAACTATTTGTTTTTCTGGCCCTACTGGACGTGATGTGCAATTAGTTACTATCTTTTTATAATCACAGCAATTTTAGACCAGGAAGAGACTAAAACCAGAGATTTTTTTTATTTCCCTCATTGAGTGGAGGTATTTCTGGGCTAGGGTAGAGAGCACCATCTAGGAGAAAGAGACAAAATCTGGTTTGTACCTCAGCTCTGCACTTGTCATTCAGTCCTTCAGCCTCTATCATATTTTGTACAATGGGGACACAAACTTCACATAGGCAGAATAAATGAAATCTTGCTTGTGAAAATACTTTGTAAATGTGCTTAGTAATACAAATAGGAAATGTTACATTGTTTGCTTTCTAGGTAAAGCTTTTTTCTAGGTGTCACCCTCTGGTATGTCTCCTCCAAACTAAGTCTGTTTTCATTCAATTGTCTTAGCTTTCAATCTTATAATTCTCTTTTTCTATGAACCCTGACCAAGAAATTTTTTAAAATAATAACACAAAGAAACAGTGAAAATCTAACTGGTCTTGAGTTCAGGAGATGTTATAATTAGTTCTGTACAACTCGTTCTAATCTGTAATTAGTAAAATGTCCATTTAGGTCAGAATGTTGGGTTTTAATCTGTATTTTGGCCTGTTTATGTTTTTCATTGTCACAGACTGTATGTCCACCTTTCACCAAATATCTCATTAGTGAGAGTCCTCATTTAAAAGGGAGACCAAATCAAATTGACCCAAATTATGTACACAGCTCTGTGCTGATTGCTGGTGTGGGTGGGTGGATAAAAAGATAAATACACAGAAACTCTTAAACTTCTTAGTCTGGTTTGAAGATGACATATTACATACAAGTCAGAAGTTGATGCTAAGTGTCTTTCAAACACTCATTTGGTCATTTGGATTTTATAAAATATATTTTATTTCCCCAGTTATATTGGGGATGGACAAGGGGCTATCTTTGTACCACTTTGTATTGCCATATTGACTAATACAGTTGTTTCCTCTTCGCAGATGCTTAATAAATATTTTGAATCAAGTTGTAGAATCGGGATAATTATAAATTTCTTACTTTTAGAAAAATAGTTCACAGGACAGATATTACTGATACTAATAGCACCCTCTGAAACACTAAGGAGAACAAATTTACTTCCCTAAATTATATAGCCATGTGCTCACTTATCTTTTAAAGTGGTCAATAAAAGAGCCTTCTCACTCAGCACAGGAATGAGGAAGTGTAGATGGAATAGTCTTTTAAATCAGAAAAATTGAAAATACTGAATCCTTATCACATAACCTGAGGCATAAGGAAATATAGATGGAAATAGTCTTTTAAGTTAGAAAAGTTGAATATACTGAATCTTTATCACATTACCTGAGGCATCTAAGTTAATTTTCTTTTATGCCTTTATAACTCCTATTTTATTAAATTTGCTGTCTGTCAACCTCTTTGAGAGTTTTCTTTATTTGTCTGGATCTGACTTTCTAATAGCACATTTTGTATTAGAAAGACAGTATTTTAGCTGTGGTTGCAATCATTTGTAGTTCTTGATTAATTCACCAGTATTATTTCAGGAATCCTCATAAAAAGTGTTTCAGTGGTTATTATTTGTTAATTTCTCTACTGGGACAAATTAAGTGCTGAGAAGTAAAGTAATCCATGAAGTTGGTGTGAACTGTTTTGGACCCCTGAGGATCATCAGGGACAGATAATGAAAACACTGAAAATTTACCCACCTCAACTTCAATATCATTATTATTTTTAAGTCAGACAACAGGACTTTTTACTGTCCTGTTAATCATGTGTTACAAAAATGTGGCACCTTAATGCCTGTTAACTACATCCCGATAGAAGTTATGCCTTATAGACAACACTTGGTTCGCTCTAGCCATAAGTGCATTGGCTAATTCCAAAACAGACTCTGCACAGACAGGATGTGAAGCATACAGTGCAAATCCAACAGGAGTATTGCAAAAACACTTAAAAGTTCCAGTAGTGCTTCACGTTAGTGTGAAGGATCTTTGTTCACGTCCTGGTTTGGTTTCCATTTTGGGAGACAACCTCACGCCTTTTCTAGGATAATCCCACCTGGGCACAAACTGCGATTTCATTTGGTGCATTCATTATCTTGGGAAATCTTTTGACTTCCTTTCACCTGATCCACTACTACTTGGCACATAGTAGGTACCATTTGCTGGGTGAGCAATATTTATTGATGAGTATTTGGTTATTTTCCTTCATATGCACATAGCATTTGATGATGAGGCTGAGAAGACAGTCTCTGAGATGATTACATTTATCACTAATGACCTCATTTTCTAATCTCTGAATATTAAATGTTCAGAGAGAATATTTGTTTTATAGGAAATGGCTTACTGATTTTGTGCCTTTTGACATCCTGAATGCTTTTCCTCACAACTGACAATTGGACAAAGGCAATGCTTTATTACAAAAGGGGCAGAGGTTATTTTGATTTTTTTTCTAAATATTCTAAGATAAATTCTAAGTATTAATATTCTTTTAATTCCATTCTGGAATTCTTCATATTAGGGAAAAAAGTTTTGTTATTAGCTCAGTAAGGGAATACAATTTGTGTGGTGGGGAGCGGCTTCATGCATAAGCTAAGCTTTTTGAAATGAAATTTTCCCTTTAAAAGCTGTTTAGCCTCCAGTCTTTCCAGTAGATATTTTTAAAGCAGAAATATAAATCTACTCCTAAAAGTCATATGCTTTAAACTGCTTCCTGAAACATACTCAAGACTTAAAAATTTTACTTGATGTATTTAAAATAATATTTGACCAAATCGATGTACGTATTGCAAGTAATTTTAGATAGAAGATATTGCAGTTCTCTCTGATCTTTTTTTCTCAGGTAGGGCCTGCAGATCATCCTTGCAGTTTTGAGGAATCTAGCCAAACCTTTCTTTTTCCTCTGAGTGATTCTTTTCCTAGGAAGCCTTTTAAAATTCCTCCATTGACCATAAAGCAATAAAATAGAAATGGTTAACTGTGAACCAGCAGCTCTTAATCCTGGCTGCATGTTAAAATCACCTGTATACTCCTCCCACTTATTGTTTTGAGGCGAGACTTAAAACTTTGGCAACGTTTAAAAGTTTCCCATGTGGAAGCCAGAGTGGAAAATGTCTGTGGAGCCAGCAGAAGATGAATGGCAATTTAAATTTTTGTATATCACTCATTTTGTGGTGAACCAGCTCTTTTGGTTTCATTTTTATTGTGTAGATGGTTTTGATTCTACTCCTCTGAAACTTTAATGTAAGAAGCCCTTGTGGTGGTGGGACTTGATAAATGATGGTCCTTGAGGCCACATGCACAAATTCTGACTCATTCAGTGAATCGAGGGGCAGAGCACACTGAATGATTTCGATATAGCTGCGTAAACTTCAGGGTTCCTTTAATATATGCTGCGTTCTAGTTACCCATGTCAACATAACAAACCATTCCAAAACACATTGTCTTAACATATTTATTCTATCTCATGGGCTTGTGGGTCAGGAATTTGGCACAGTTTAGCTGAGGACTGCTTCTGTTCCACAGTGTCAATGGGAGTCACCTAGTGATATTCAGCTGGTGGCTGGTGCGAAGGGTCCAAGATGGCTGAATTCACATGCCTGGACCTTAGGTATGGATAGCTGGAGGACTGGGCTGTGCTGGGCCTTCTCCATGTACTCTTGGGGCTTTTTGACAAAGCCTCTTAGCGAGGTATTTGTGCTTCTTCCAAGGTGACTCAGGGCTTGTAATGTTTTGCCAAGGAATGTACTTCAAGAGGGCCAGGCAGGAGCTACAGAACTTCTTATAACCTAGTGTCAGGAGCACTAGAGCATATTTACGCCACAACCTGTTGGTCAGGCAAATCTGTAAGAAGGCCTAGATTTAAGGAAAGGTGAATTAGACTCTCTCTCTCAATGAGAGTTGTAGCATAGGACTTACCGCCAGGTTTAAACTCTCATATGGTAATAGGAAGATGGCATATTGCTGTGACCATATCATAAGTTTCTGAATTATTGATTCATAGTTACTAGTTATCATCTTAATGTAGGGACTTATTATCTTTAACCTGGTTTCAGTGATTTCTAAGAGGTCTCTACCTATGCACCAGTCTTCTTCCTTTGATTCATATTATAGAGGGTACAACTAATCTTTTTGAAGCATGACACTAATAGCAGAACTGCCTTGCCCAAAAGTGTTAAGTGGGTCTCATTGCCTATACAGAAGATAGTCTAAATTCTGTGGCTGGAAGTATGGTATAGTGGTTAATATCACAAACCCTGGGGTGAAACTGTCTGCATGCAAATCCTGGTTTTACTACCGGCATGCCTCGTAGATATTGAGGGTTCAGTTCCAAACCACTGCAATAAAGTGAGTCATAATCTTTTTGCTGGTGGAAGGCCTTGCCTTCAGTTTGTAAAAACAAACACACAAATAATTTTAAAAGGCAACATCTGCGAAGTGCAGTAAAGTGGAGCGCAACGAAACAAGCTATGCCTCTACTAACTCCTTTAGTGACTTTGGGTAAGGGAGTCTGCCTGCACCTTACTATTATAATCTCTGTTTGCAGGTCAGAAAAGTGTCTACCTCAGTGGGTTGTTGTGACAATTAAATAACATATGTAATGTCCTAAAATGTGTTGAGACATAGTGGTCGTTTTTATTATCGTTGCTGTTAACGTTTGTAGGGTGGGGCATTCAAGGTCCGTCATGCTCTTTGTGCCTAATACTTCCAACTTTATTCTCTATGACTCTTGTAATCTGTGCTGCAGCCTCACTCAACTATCCCCTGTATTGTCTTCACGTTTTCCCACATTTTGGTTTTAACCTTTACTCATGTGTCGCCTGTTAATGGAGAGCTGACTTCTCTCCCCTTCCCCTTTAGAAAGTGATTTTACCACAAGGCTTTAGAGGGCTTTCAATAGATGGAAACTGAAACCTCGTTTCATGACCAAACCATGGTTATATGTGGGCTCTGCTTCCATTATATACTTCTTGAGGGCAATACCACCTACTTGCTTGACTTCTGTCATTGAGTTTCTCACAGGTTTGGCACAGTAATGTGCCTTACATATTGGTGTTAAAAGTTAATTGTAGTATCAGGGAAGATTAGGTTATGCTGCCCTAATGAACAATCTGAAAGCTTCATTGTCTAAAAGTAACTAGTTTATTTCTTGGTCACCATATGGGCCCCTAGTAGATCATAACGAGTTCGGTTCAGCATATCATTGGGGCCTTGGTTGAAGGAGGCTCCATCTTAAAACATGCTTCCACAATTGCAGAAAATTAGAGAAAAGAGAAATATAAATCTATGCCCTGGCTTTTATGACATCTGCACAGAGAGGCCCATGTTCCTTAGGTTCACAATTCTTTGGCCAGTTACATGGTCAAACCTAAATTCAAGTGGGTAGTAAACTGATTCTACCATGTTCTCAGAATGAGAGAATCAACAATTTATGAACAAGCTCCAGTGGCTACCATAGATGTCCCCGGGTCTCATTACCTCTTCCTATAAGATGCTGCTAGGTTAATAGGACTAAATTGCTATAAAAGCTTTACTTGTGTGTATCTCATTAGGTTGTAGCAGTCAGTTCATGTGAGTTTATAGAGACTCTTTAGGTCTTATTTGGATATTCTCTATTCCAGGAAAAACAGAATCATGCAGTGTAGGTGATATAGTATGGTCTTCCTTGGAAAACATGAAAGCCTCAAACGTTTTCTTACTTTTAAAGAAAGACATTTCTTCCCCCTAACCTCTACTTCAATTCTTGCTTTAAAGTAAAAACCGTTTAGGAAGACATGAGAGAACATTCTAGCATCCTAGAACTGCCATTAGGTGTCTGCAAAAGACATAAAATTAGAAATAAATCGTATAGTGGAAGCAAAGGATTCAGGAACCAAGGGAATGAAGGATATGGGAGTGGCTGCCCTTGCGAATGTGTTCAGGTGTTCTAAATTCTGAATGCAAGGAAGGCTATAGTCTCACGTTCCTATAAGAGACCTATATTAAAGAACTTCCTGAGAAGGAGATTAACTCTGAATAGGTTGGTTAGAGTGCTTATTCCATAGGAATTTTAGGGTGGCTGACCTAGAAGACTGGAAGAATCTACTAATGCACATTGTGACCTCTTAATGTAAATTGTAATCCCCTTAAAGCCATGGTATCTTTTAAGAACTTGGACCCCTTTGACAATTGGGACATTAGAATCCCTCTGTCCAGAAAGATGCACTCGTGTGTGCCATATTGCGCTTAACTTCAAGCGTTTCATGGGACCCTCAGTTTAGAATCCTGGTAGAACAGGAAGAGGAAGTCTGCTAAATTGTTTGTATCCCAGCAGTCTGCTGCTTCGTAAATATCTGTGGTGATAAAGAATGAATGTGTTGGTGGTTTTATACAGGCAATAAGGGGGAATTTGTTTATTTTTAATTTTAGGCATTTTAAATAGCACATGCTTGTGGATTTGAAAAATATTTGCTTTAGCACAGCACTAAATATTGTGAGGGGCAAGGAAAGTTTATAGCAAAGCACAGTTGCTTGGGGAGAAGGTTTCCATGGCTCTCCACTAGCTGTTATATGTTTATATCCTCCAAAACTTTCACTCTGGCTTATTTCCCAGGAAAGAAATATCTGCCCTTTCCCATTCTTCTACCCTTAGTGTGTGGGTGGCTGTGCATCTCCAGGGGGAGGGCACTGGAAGTAAAGCTGTGCAGAATGCTCCTCGCTCCCAGAATCTCAAACCAAATGCAATTGTTCTGAATTGGCTGGGTCTTATTTGCTCAGAGTTATGTCTGGAAGGAGATAGGATTAGGATGTAATGTTTCCTGAAAGCATAAACTCTTTATTAGCACAAATAAATCAGTTAGTTGGCTCAGTTGCTCTTGGGAGTGCTGGTAACATTCATAGATCATTGCATAGGGATGTCAGTTACCTGGGAAATGCTCAGTTGATTATGATACCCTGACATTGACATCGGCTCAATACTCATCATGCTTCCCACCTCCATACATATATAACACATGTATGTTTGTGTAATGGTGATGATATTGGGGAAGGTGAAAAGATTTCAGTCTTTACATTTCTGAGATTAATAGAATGGTTAAAATGTGTTGTGGGCGAGAGAGAAGTTTGAAACTCTGATTTAAAATGAAGGTACGAGATTAACTGTGTATTTCTATAATCCGACTTTGTCTCCCTATATTATAAATAATCCCAGCTATGATGGAATTATGACTGTTCAGGGAATTCCTTCCTATATGGCTCTGGAGTTTCACTTTTTAAAGATATATTACTTAAAAGTTATAATTTTACTCATACTTTTGTTTCTAAAATTACATTTGAATGACGTTTTTGAGGTATTTTCTTCTCCTGTAGACTTTTATATGTATTTAGAAAGTTTTGATTTTTAAAATTGTCTTTGAGAGTATTAAGGTAAAGCATGGTGTATCTAACATCAGTTTTTTTAAATAACCTCAAAATATTTTGCTAAGCGTTTTGCAATTGGAAAATGGAATCTGAAAATAATTAACATTCCACAGGTTAGCAAATCTGGATTTTCTTTTCTTTTTTTAAGTCTACTTCACAACAGCTCTTATCTTTCTGGATAGAAGGAGAAACATCATCTCCCCCACCTCTGAGCATTCTGAGAACAATACATACATGGCTAATTGGTCCAATCTGTGTTAACTGCTTTTCAATAATTCTGCGTATGTTATTTGCATAGCAGTATTTCTAGCATATATAATTCAATTGATACCTACTTGAAAAATTGCTCTGAGGTTTTTGAAGACCTCAGTGATATTTCATAATTTACACTGAAAGTGATTGCATTTTCTGCCTTCCAAACCACTTTCCTGGTGCCTTCCCTCCAGCAGTGGCAGAGTAGAGGAGCACCTTGCTGGCAGAGTAATTCTCTAACCTGGCCTGGGAGGCCTTCAGGCGGGCTTTCTTGTCCATACTTTAATGTTTTGTAAACAGAAAACAAAATTCTTATTCTGGCTTCTATCCTGCTGAGGGGGTGGTTAGCTCAGCAGGAACCCAGATGCATCTGAGATTAAAGGAAATGGGTTGGAGAGAGATTTTCTCTATTCCTGGGGCCAGGTGAAGAGAAGCTGGTGTCATTTCTAAAGTGCTATAGAAGAAGAAAACCTTGTAGCCCTCTTCCGGCACCCACTTAGAAACATCCTATTAAAATTTGCTACATAGTTACAGCTGACATTTTGAACCTTGTCTGAGAAAGCAGGGAACCCTTGTCATGAATAATGCTATGTAGAGCAGTAGATTAGGCCTTCTACCTTTTATCTTGCTTTCAATTCTAATGTGGCATTCCATTTTCTGTCACTTTAGTTAAAATGTTACTTGGGAAGGCAGAGGTCATTTGGAGATGGTGTTGTGGCATGTAAATAAAACTAATACAAAGTCTTTGTTTTAAAGTTACGTTGCCTCTCCCCCTCTTCACTCCCATTCAAAGGTTGAGGCTTGCGGATTTTTCACATCAATAGGATTATAATATGTATCATATAAATCAAAAGTCAAATGAAGAAAACAATGAAGCAGTCTCATTTTAAATGTTTTTAAAATATAGAGTTACGGGTTAAATTGGAGTCAGTCTGCAGTTATTTAAAAATATGCTGATCTGCATATATGAAGTTCATCTACATGTATCCCACATACAAATCTTTGCGATACATAGCAAAAAATAAATATATACGTGCAAGCTTGCGGGCCATTGTGAAAATGAATTGAATGAGTTTGTTTCCTTAAAGCCTGTCAATTTTTAAATCAGGATTCTCACACAGGTCCCTGCAGGGTTTAGACAAGTAATTGGAGAAATAAATCATCTGTTGCATTTTAGAGAATGAAAATTTCCTTCATTTCTCCAAATATATGTGCTCTTTCTCATTCTTGAAAGATAGGATCTTCTTGGTCTGTCTTTTGTTTTCTTATTTATAAGAGTGTGTGCAGAGAAATATATACTAATTGGTAGTGGAATGTGTGATGCTGATGTTGGGGAGATGCGGGGCTGCCCTTCCTTAGCTTCCATTGGCTGTGGCTGTTTTTTTTTTTTTACAGGAACAGCAACAACAAAGTGTGTAACCCAAAGGGCATAGGTCTGCAGGTTGGATCAGTGAGCTTAATGATTCATCAGGGTCACTGTCTTTTTTCTAGTTATGCTTAATTTAAAACAAAAATTGGACAGAAAATTTATTCACACAGTTTACAAATACATTTATTTGATCTTAGCTTTTCATAGCCTAGATTGCTTTGTCAACCAGAGTTAATAAACTCCAGATTTCTTTGCAAATGTATGCTTTTTTTTTGCTAAATGTTTATAAAGTTAAATACATATTTTCTTTGTTAAATATCAATTTAAATATGAATTTAAATGTTTAAAATTTTAAACTAATTGAAGTAAAGCATTTAAAACTATATGCATCACAAGGTTTTGAACAAATATTAGCAATGTTATGCCCCAGCCTTTCTACTCCTTAGTAGCAACCACTTTCAATTTCTTTCCATGTTTCTTCTCATTTCTTAGAAACATGCTCGAGTGAATATTTCTTGATTTTAAAAGTTAAGATGTTTTCAGTTGATCCTATTACATATCATGATTTAGTTGTTTTTTGTTCCTTTCTCCTAGTTAACATCCCCTAGTCCTCCCTCCCCATTCACTCTGCTTCATTAGTTAAGATCGGTGTTTATGTTTTATGTCATTCAACTTTTTTTGCAAATTATTATTCAATTTTTGCATTAACATGACTGTAAAATGTAGTTCAAAGCTGAGCCGCATAGTGTACTATACTTACAAATTTTTTGCACATACGAATACTTTATTTTCCTGGTTTTAATAATGGTTTCATTTTGTTTGGTGATAGTCCTTTAAATATATTTCAAACACATCTAGTAGATTTTTTGGAAAAGATCTTGGGAGGTGTTATTTTTTTTTCTTTTTCAACATTCATGTCTGTAAATGTCTTTATTCTTCACTCACACTTGATCATCAAGGTCAGGAACTTTAGGTCAAAGACATTCTTTAGAATTTTGAAGGTAATGTTTTATTTTCAGGTTTCCATGTTATTGTTGCGAACACCTTCTGTAACCTACTTTGTACCTGCAGACCTTCCCATTTTTTCCCCTCTAATTCTCTGAAATTTCAGAATGTGTGTGATTCCTAACATTTATTGTGTTGGACACTTTGGGAACATGCTAGAGCTTTTAAATCTGTGGATTTGAGTTTCAGTTTTGGTAAACAATTGCTTACCCTCCTTCTCTACACACAACACACACACACACACACACACACACACACACACACACACACACACACAGATTTTTCAGTTCTTTCTGGCTTTTATTAGTTTACAGTTTTGAATTTCTAAAGTGCTCTTCTAAGTTTCCTTTTTTTTTCACTTATTTTTCCTTTTTATTTTTGTTCTATTCTGTAGGTTTTATGAAGTTTGTCTTTCTATTGATATTTTTTATTTCTGCCATCGAAATTTTAATTTCTAACTTGCTTTATGAATATTAGTTCATTTTTAAGCATAGATGTTGTTTCATGGATACAATGTTTTCTAATCTCTCTGCAGATATTTATTAAATATCTTTTTCCAAGTTTTCTTTCATTATTTATACCGTCTCCTCACAGGGGTATTTTTCATTTTTATTTCTGATGGTCTCTGATCTTCATGTTAGAGGATTTCCACAAATGTCTAGTCAACCTTACCACTTTTTCATAGTTGAGTGAATCACTGTGTCCTGGTCTGTTGACTAGTGATGGATTTCCCTGTATGGTCATTCTGTGTCCTCATGGACCCCTTAAATGTCAGCGTCTATAGATCTGTTTGTTTTTTCTTCAACTACTCCATTTCTCTGTAGAGCAACAGTTCTCAAAACTTTGATCTCATGACCTCTATACACGCTTAAAAAACGAGGACCCTATAGCCCAATGCGCTCCAATGGAAATAGTAATGCAAATCAAAAATACAAGGTATGTATGCAATTAAAATTTTTCTAATAGCCTCAATAAGAGTAAAAGGTTGAGATTAATATATATTTATTTAACCCATTAAATCCAAAATACTTCAACATATAATTTATATAAAAAGTGGAGAGATTTTATGTTCTTTTTAATATAAAAATCTTTGAAATCCAGTTTATATTTTACACTTACAGCATATCTCAATTCAGGCTGGTCATATTGATCAGTGGCCAATATGCCTTTTGCTACCATATTGGACGGTGCAGCTATAGAGCTTTTGTTTATGTGGGTTATATCTTCTAATTTTTATGTATTAGACACTAAAACTAAAAAATTATAAAAAGTTACTTCATTTATTTAAAAATAACAACAGTAGTAAACCCATTACATATTAACACAAATTACTTTTATGTAAAATAACTTTTCAAGACAAAATTAAGAGTGATGTTGTTTACATTTTTGTACATCTTTATAATATATGGCTTACTAGAAAACAACTGGAATCTCATAACTTTACCTTTGCTTTCAGTCTGTTACAGTTTGTTATTTTAAGTATAGGAAGAAAATCTGTCCCACAGAGATATATAGTTAGGAAAGAGTAGAATATCCTGATAGTTTTTTTTAGATAATTTTGGATATTCTTCTTTGCTACTACAGCAAAACTTGACAAGTGGTCAAGTTCTTAAATGTTAGTTATAATGTGCAGTCTGAAGTCATATCAATGAACTTATCAAATGGATTCATCTGTCTTGTCCTTTGAATGGATCTGTTTTACACGTGCATGGATTTGTAGCATTTTATAACGTGCGTTGGCCATTTGGAAAATACTAGTTGACTGAGTTATGCCAATCTTTCAAATATTGACACATCTTACACAATATCAAAAATCACACTTGCTTTTACAACCATCAGTCTCATTAGAAAAATCTTTAAGAATAGGAAACTGTCAAGCTCATGGTGATGGATATATCTTATCCCAAACCCTAATTTTTGCTTGAAAGTTCAAACTTTATCACTGGTGATAAGTATTGTCAATTTTTATCTTTGAACTGGCAGGCTCACTGTGTTCATTTTTAAGGAAATATTGGCCAAATACCCAAGTCTGAATAACCGTGGTTTCTCTGTCAGTCGGTTTTTGAAGTAGAAGTGGTGTTTCATGAAAAGAAGTCATTGGTTCAGCTTGCAAGCCAAACAATAGCATCCTTTTCCTGGAGATAATGCTCATCCTTCAGTGTGTGGCAGAAGTGCTTTATATATCCCTCTTGTTTTGTCACATAGAATAATGAAAAGATATGTAATCGAAGCTTGAGATTAATATAATAATTTTTACTGCTTCATCAGGATTTCGAAGTGAACTCAGCTTTTTAGAAAATCTGCAAGTATGTCGTGATGAAGAATATAGTGAATATAGTTTTAGGTCATTGCCTCCATTCTTGCAACTTTTTCCACCATTGCTTTTGTATCATTATTGCAAATTTCAACAGTAAAAAGGCAAATGTCAAAGTATTGTTATGAAAATATTTTTAGGCTTGTTGTCCTTTCTGTCCCTTCCCAGTCTGTGGACCACACTTTTAGAGGAATCCTTCTTTCGATCTTATGCCTCCCAGGTAGAAGCCTGGGTTGCTTAGAGTGAGAAGTGGACCAGAGGAAGCCTTATACATTTTTAATGCAGACTTTCATCTAATTTCTCAGTGGTTACTCTTGCTCAACTCTGCTCAGTGTTTACAAAGTTGTATCCTAAGTTCATAGTCTTTTTCTTTATTTGTCCATAGAGTATACCTCTAATTTTCCATTTATATTGGGGAGATGATTGCCTATGCAGAGTCTCTATTTTCAGCCCTTGCCTCTACCTTCAGGGCACCTGGTGTCTCCAGGTCCTAAACCTTTGGTTTGCTCTTTGTTGGCTTTTTTCTATATTGGCTCAGTTATCTGCTGTCTCTGCTTTAAGTCAGGTAGTACCCGTGTACCTGCTTTCAACCTTCAGATTATATTGCCGTCTCTCATCTACGGTGGTTGCCACTTCTATTCTCTGTGCATTGTTTGAAATATTTTAAATTTCTTTATATTCATAAAATTAGTGGAGTGGGCATAGGAAAATTGCCAAGAGAAATGCTTTTGTTCAACTCACCGGGATTATCTGCAAATCATCTCCATTTGGAGTTTGTCTTAATCTGTTCAGGAAGCTATAACAATATCGTAAACTGGGTGGTTTATAAAAAATATTTTTCACAGTTCGGGAGACTAGGAAGTCCAGGATCATGGCTCTGGCATATTTAGCATCTGGTGAGGACCCACTTCCTCACTGATGGCCTTCTTTCTATGAACTCACATGGTGGAAAGGGCGAGGGAGCTCTGTGGGGTCTCTTATAAGAATACTCAGCCCATTCGTGACCCAAGCACTTCCCAAAAGCTTGATCTCTAATACCATCACTTTGAGCATTAGGTTTCAATTTAGGAGTTTTGGGAGGGAACAAAAACACTCAGTCACTTAGCAGAGTGCAACTGAAAAAAATTTTGTTGACTCATCTTTGAGTCTGTACAATTCCAAATCTCTGCTCTTCCCTGTGTGTATATCCCTAATACAGTCTGTAGTTCTCTATTATTTTTGACATTTTCTTTATATCTTTCATTTTTTATCTAGTTTTACAGTGTCCCATAATGTTCACTGTTTCTCAAATGTAAAAATCAGTAGTAGAGCAGGAGGTCAAGTTTCTGATTCGTCATGCCGTACCCTTCTTTGAGCTCCCTGTTTCCCATTCCTTTTTAATTGTATGCCATGTTGAATATGCAGGACTCAAGGGGATAATCAGACAGCAACTTTACTTTTGTTTCCCACCATCCCTTTAAATTTATTCCATGTGGTTAGTTCTTCTTATGTCCTTGGATGAAATGTAGAGCAAATCCCAAGACTCTTGTTCAACCTGAAGGAATAAAATGCCCTTCTGTTGGTAATTAAGATAGTCTAGTGTAATAGGCAAAACTTCAGACTTCATTCAAAGTTAATGGTTATACCCTTAACCCAGCTCAAGTCTGCTCTGAGGATGTCACTAGCAAGGAGAAAAGGGGTACAGCTGGCTTGTTCTCTCTTCTTTCACATTTCTGTTACTCATTCTCCAGCTTATTAACTTCATGATCTCTCACATTTTTGGAGTATGGAGAGGGAAGGCTAGTAGATAGGGCAGTGTAATATTTTCTACAGCTGCTATAACAAAATTAACACAAACTTAGTAACTGACAATGCTGAGGTCTCGCTGGGCTAAAATCAAGGTGTCATCAGGGCTGTTTTCCTTGCTGGAGGGTCTAGGGTAGCATCAGTTTCTTCATCTTTTCCAGCTTTTAGGCTGCCGGCATCCCTGGTTCGAGGCCCTCATTCACTACTTTAAAAGTCCTTCTCATAGCATATCACCATCTCTCTCTCTTCTGATTTCCTCTTTCACTTTTAAGAATTTTTGTGATTAAATTGAGTCCACCTGGATAATCTAGGAAAATCTCTTTAAAATCAGATGATTAGCAATCTTAATTCTATCTGCAACCTCACTTCACATTCAAAATATAAAATTTACAGGTTGGGGTTTAGGAAATTTTTCAGGAGTCATTAGTCTATTATCGTAGGCAACAAAATTCTTGGCTAATATTATTGAATACTATTGCATATGTGCTCCCTCGGATTGACTGATGTTTAATCTGACCCTTGCAGGCTTGGCTTCTTGAGTTCTTTGTGGACCATCTATCCCCAACTCCCATAGCTGAGAATCTCACCTGCAGTTCTGCACTTGTTGGCCAAGCATAGCTTGTTCCTCAGCTGCTGAGATTCCAGCAGTTAATTCTCATTGCCTCCAGGGGTTCTTTCTCAGTATACTAAGGATGCTCTGCAAATATTTCCAACCATTAGATCTCCCAAGCTTTTTTTTTCTTCTTCTTCTTTTCTGGATGTGGCTAAAAGAGTTAAGAGCCACAAAACTAGTTTTCCGTGAGCTCATGTGGTAAGCCCTGCATGGTGTGGTCTGCACCTCATTTCGGACTGTGTCATCTGTAGAGTTGTGGGGCCTCCACTGAAACTGACATGCCATTTCAGCATGAGGTTTGACCAGTACATCAGTGTGCATGCAATATGTAGTAAGTTCTTTCTTCCCTTAAACGTTGTCATTTCCAGACTATTTTTGTTTTTATCTTATGTCTTTGTTTCTAAACCTTTTATATCTTACATTTCTCCCTTTAAAAAAATCTGACACATTTTCTTCTCTGTAGTCGTTCGGATTTCTCAGATGTTCCCTCCTCCTTCCTAAGATTCCTTATTTGTAAATTTGCAGTGCAGTCTTAACATTCCTTCTGGAAAGCTTACAAGGTTAGGGGCTATTCTTCTAAGGCTGGGGTAAATTCATACAGATAAATGGTACCACTTGCAGCCTCCTGTAGAAACCAGCTGCCCTCTCTTGCTAATATAATACTTTGACTTTAGCATACTTCTTTCAATCCTTCTTCGGCCTATAACTTTAGATAGACTCAGTGAACTACATGAGCCTTTTCTCTGCCTGGCAACTCTTCTCTCTTCAAGGCACAGTTCAGGTGCCTTCTGTTTTTTGATGCCTTCCCAGGCAAAATTTAGTCACTCCTTCCTGGAGGGCATAGACTGGGTCTTTTGGAGGAAGATGGACAAGACCCAGTCTGCATACCAATATGAACCAAGAAGAAGGCAACCAGCATAAACGAATGTACTTTTGGGATGCTCTCCAGCATTTTAAACCACATAACCTCACTTTTCCCAGAGTTATTTCTTCCAGTGTACATGGACAGAGGAGACTGTTTTCTCATTCATTATCTCTTTTTGTTAAATTGTTTCTTGTCTGAATGACAGTTCTTACTGGGCCATATCCATGTCTCTAAATTTTCACTTGGCATCACAAACTAGCCTAATGAGGAAGTGGCGTGTCTTGATGCATGCTGAGGCATGGACATGGGGATCACAGCATCCTGGATTGGAAACCCAGATCTTCCACTTACTATTGGAGTGACCTCTGACAAGTAATTTGAGTCTCAGTTTCCATATCTGTAAAATGATACTTTATTGGGAAGTAGTGAAGATTAAGTTAAGTAAAATGAGTTAAATGCTGTTTAGAGCGCCTAGAACACTTCGATCCTTCCTTTAGTAGACATGACCACAACTGGGACAATGATGATGATGCTACATGAAAGTCTGGGTCAGGGAACCCATCTCCTAGGGAAATTTCCTTTGGGTTAAGGAATTTTTTCTAATCAATTTCTTTTATAATACGGATGCTTAGGAGTAAGATATCAAGCTAAAATTTCCTAGTGTGACTTTTTAGGGTATTTCTTGCATTTAAGGCAGCCAGCATTACTAGACTCTTTGACACAGAAGAGGACTTAGGTAATGAATAACAACAAAGGAAAGAGGAGGTGCGACTGAACCCCTCTTTAGTTTTATCTAGGAGTATCTTGTTTCAGTCTTTAGATTTGTATGCGTTTAATACATATTGCTTAATGTTCTTGGGGAATATATTTCTCCTTCTTATACTTTTCATTTTTTTCTTTTACTTTGTGTTCATTTGGTAGTTACGCAATAAAATTTTCCTGAACAAATAATTTTCTTTTTGTTTTCTTCTAATTGCCTGTACATTAGCCTGTCGGTTTTCCTTGCTCAGTACTTTCTTACTGTTTCCTGTCCTAAATTACTTGAACTTCACATTTGGCTGTGCCTTCCTTGTTTTTAAAGAGGCCTTCTCCCTTACTTCCACCTGTCCCCTTTTAGCTCAGGGTTGAGTATCAGTTTTGTGCCTGTTCATCAGGGCTGTGATGCTGAGAGTGAAGAAGGTCATCATTTGGCAATCACTCTGAATTCTAAATGTGTGCTGTCCAATAGCCTCACGGCATGACCACTGCTGAGCTCATGTCTTCAAATTCTCGCTGTAAGCTGAGGGATGGTCACAGCAGAATTAATTGACAGGCATTTCATCATCGGCTCTTGGTGGCCAAATTCAGAGCTGTCCTTTTCTGGTTCACTTATTTCTTTTACAGAAGTATGAAATGTCTTGAGCCTATCTCAAGTATGGCAGTTGTCACTATTATCAAATAGTTTTGCTTACAGCGTCCTTCCCAGAGTGAGTGACGTGATAAAAATGAGAGCTAAAGGTTATTTTACATGGGAATCAGTGTTCTCTAAGTTGACACATTGATAGAGAGAAATAAGCCAAAATTCTTGATTGTAGTAGCGTTGCTTTATTTCCAAGTTAGGTGCAAGCTACCGTCAGAATGACTTGTGGGCATTCATTTTCAAAGTCATGTGAACCAATTTTATTACCATGTCAGGCACCCTACAAAAGAAATCTGGTTTCCTTCACAAATTTATATACCTTTTGAAGACCCTAAATTGCTTATAAAAACAATAAGAGCCAATCACATATGATGCACTCTGATAGCAGTGGTTCAAGTTTTTGATCATAAGATGAGCAAACCTACCTTTAGGTCACTGAGGCTGAGACTTAACTACCACCTACCAGAGGAGAACACCATTAAAGACCTGCTGTTATTAACTTTATAAGTGTCTTTCTCATTAGGCAGAAGGGTTTAACAATCTTTTAAAGATCTCTTCCATCTGCGGCTTGCATGTTATTGTTAAATACCTCATGGCATGGTATAGCCACTGATATTGCTTAAGCAGTTCCACCCTGTGGTGGTGACATAGGTCAGCGCTTGTGGACATTCACTTAGATGTGCTCCCAGAATTAATGTGCTAAGATCATGCGCTTCAATTTTTTTCCCATTGGATTAATTTAATGCGGGGGTTTTATGTGACAATTAGCTTAGTGTACTACTGTATTTATAAATTTATTATCCCTGAGATATTAGGATAATTTAAGGGTGAATTTATATATATTTTTTATATATATTTGTCTTCTCTTAGAGAAGATATTTTTGACACTGTGTCAGTGGAGGAAGTGAGGCTCGATAAACTAATCTAAGCTTTACCTCACTGAAGCCACCAACAAAAACAGTCATCACATTTAAGTAGTAATTTATTTTCTTGGGTTTTAAGAGAGTTTGCGTATGTTGGGATAGCCATGGGGACAAATCTAAAACTGCAAATCAAGAAGCAATCAAAGGCATTTGATTAGGTCACAACGTTCTGAAGAAAAACTCTTTTTTTTTTTTTTTTAGTTGTTAAGCTGTATTTATTTATTTTTTATTTTTTTTGACTTGCTCAATGAGCTAAAACTATTTTTATTTTTTGTCTTGATTTGCTCATGCTACCAAAAGAAAAACACCTGGATGTCTATGTTCTAAACTCTTTTTTTTAAAATAAATCTTTTTATTTTTTATTTTATTTTATTTTTACTTTAAGAAATTTTTTTTTTTTGGCGTTCATTTCCCCTCTGGTAACCAGAAGTAAAACTCTTAAACTGTTAGATTAATTAAGCATTTATTAAGCATCTGCTATTTTGTACTCTTGGGTGCTAGGAATGGGCACATAGTGGAATATAATAGTGTTTAGGACTGAAGCCTCTGGAGGCTGTTTTCCCTCTAATTTTTACATTTTAGTCATTTGTTTTGCTTAAAGTTTTGTCAGTTCATTTATACTTTATTCCAAGAAATGTTTTTTTGAGAGGTTCTACATATTGTAGATTTTTTCATTTGGTACATATCAGAACATTTTTCAAATTTTCAGACCTGATTCTTGGTAAAAATGGTTTTTTTGCTTGCTTGTGTAATTACAAATTCTAACTAGAGTCTCCAAATTTTTAATACTTACGTGACCAATGATTATTTTACAAGCCCTACCCTTACTTGTCAGTATTATCTCTGCTCTTTCATCCAGACTCCATTTTGTTTTCATCTCCCTTACCCCTTATATTAGCTAAAAGGCTATAAGCATTTCTGGAAGCAGACACAATTGGTAATTCTTTACAAAGAGACTCCCATGAGTGAAAAGAGAATACGAGAACAAAGCCAGTGAGCTCTGATTTTATTGGAGCCCAGTGCCATATTTGCTTTAAGTCCCTGGGCATACCTGCAAAAGTCTATCTGCATGGTTGATTGAACTTTATTTTCACATTTAAGGGCCTCTAATATTTATTACTTTACTGTAGAAGAATGAGTGTTGTCCAGAAGCCTTCTAGAATCCTTTTAGTTTCTTTAATCTCTTCGAATCCTTAAACAGCTGTACTTCTTTCTTTATCTTTACCACCTGCTAATTCATCCTCATTCATTTTTTTCTCTTTTTATTTGTCTATGAATAAATAGCTTAAAAACAGCCAGCTATTAAAACAAACAAACAAACAAACAAAAAAAACCAGCCGGCTATATTTTGGCTTAGAGGCATAAAAGAGCATAAGTTGTCCATCAGCTCTACGAGTCAAGTACTTGGAGAAGAAGAAAGACAGTTATCTAATTGGTTAGTAATTCTGATAAAGGGCCAACTTTTAAATACAAAAGTTAGGAGAGGCAGGAGGCAAAGAAGTCCAAAAACTTGCACAGAAAAGAAGAATGCCAGAGGTAGATAACAGTTTAGAAATAACAGAAGCGTGCCATATCAGAATAGTCTAAGTTACTTTGGGATGATAATCCCAAATGACTTATCCCAACCAAGTTTTTCTTCTTGGCCACTCTAGATATCTGGTGTGAGTTAGGAGGGGGCTCTACTCATCCCGGTCCCTCAGGGAACCAGGCTGATAAAGCTGCATCTAGACACGGCCTTTCTTAACACTGTGGCAAGAAGAACACTATGTCGAGTCGCAACCCAGAAATGACATGTATCATCTCCATTCATGATTCACTGGCCAAATCAAGTCACAACACCATACCTTACTTTCAGAGGGGGTGAGAAAGCGTGATGCTGTCATGTGTTGGAAAGGACTAGAACCGGAATATTTGTGAACAGTGCCAATATCTGCGATAGGTGATGTGCTAAAATCATGCCAATGGTGTAGAAGACATGAGAAAGGTATTAAAGCCAGGTCTGACCTCATGGGACACCTGCAGAGGTTAACGCTAAAAAGAGTGTGTGGGGGCATGAACTATATAGTTAGCCCCATATTGTAAGCTGTACAGGAGTGGTCAAGCTATGTACTCCCGACAGTAATAGTGGTTTGCTATGACAAGGAATCTCCATTCTGGTGTGTCTGAAACTCCTAAAGGAATGGGGCAAGGGAGAGGGGAATTTGAGGAAGTTCTATAGATTATTCTGAATGTGTCCTCTCTTATCCTGATAAATGTTGATCTACATTTTTATCAAATATAGCACAGTTTTAATTGCTTAGAAAGGTGAGAACCTGTGGTTTACTGTAGCTTAGAGAGGAGCATACTCTGGGATGTCCAGACCCAACACTATAATGCTAGTTAGTGCCTTAGGTATCATACTAGTATATCTTGATTATTTCTGCTTCTCCCTTATTAGACCATAACCACTTTGAGGATAGGGACTAAATCCTCTTATTTTGGGAGCCCCTTACTGGAGCTAATATGGTATCTTAGTCAAAGATTGTTTAGTCAAATTATTTCTTAGTCAAATTATTTATTTTGAATGAGTGAGTTTTAGAGATATGTTAAAAAACAGGCTATATTAGTACAGATCATCTAGATTATGCTGTGGTAACTAACAAACCCAGTACTCAGTGTCTTAATACCACAGAGATTTATTTCTGATTTGCATAGTCTTCTGGGGGTCAAAGTGACTCTTGAGTAGTTGTCTTCCGAGTGCTGGCCTAGCATTCCATGGGTCTCCATGTCAGTACAGACTTTTGCGATCTTTACAGCAAGGTAAGAAAAGCCTGCAGGGTCAGACTCCAGAAACTAAATGCTTTTGGCCCAGAAGTGACACCCTTGAATTACCTAACTTTATGGTTAGGTTTATTTAGAGTGGGTTTAATTTATTTATGGTGTGTTACTTCCTATAATTCCTGGAAGTAGAGGAATTGGAATATTGCAGAGCAGAAACAGTATCTCCCATGCAGGCTTAGAAAGGTTAGTAGATAGGCCCTCCATTGTCCAGGACTTTTATTCAGGTAAGAGAAGGCACACCTTCAATACTCACTCTTCCCTTTCACAGACTTGGACCCTTAAACCTTTTTTTTTTTCTGGTGGTTCATCCTTCTACCACCTTGTGTCCTGGTTCCACAACCCAGCATTTGTGACACTTCCAAGGATAACTGGACACTGGCTCAGGGCTTCCGTTTGACAAGTAGCAAGCTCTTGTTTGAAAGTTGATGATACCAAGAGAGACAATACTATCAGCTACACAAGCTATGAAGAACATTTCCACGGTGCTCTCTCATACCTCTCCCCAACTAATTCCCCCCACCCTCAGAAGGAACCACTGGTCTGATTCTATCACCATGGGTCAGTTTTGCCTATCTTAGAATTTTATGTTAATGGAATCATACAATATATGCTTTTTATTGGGTTTGGCTTCTTTCACTCAGGTATTTTTGAGATTCATTCTTGTTCTATGTATTAGTAGACCATTTATTGCTACATGATATTTCACTGTATGATTATGCTGCAGTGTGTTTATATAGCACACATACAGCACAGATTCTTCTGTCAGATCCAGGCTGTTTCTAGTTTTCAGCTATTATGACTCAAGCTCCTATGAACATTCTTGTACATGCCTTTTTGTGGACATATGTTTTCATTTTTCTTTGATAAATAGCTGCAAGTAGATTTAAAGAGTCATATGTTCAACTTTTAAAGACACTACTAAGCAGTTTTCCAAAGTGGTTGTACTATTTTACATACCCAACAGTAGTCAGAATTCTGGATGCTTCACATCCTCTCTAACATTTGGTGCTGTCAGACCTTTTAGAAGTTCTAGTGGATATATCACAAAATGTCACTAAGAGTGATAACTTGCATAACTCTTCTCCCCCTCCCTCCAACTATTGCTTGCAATTAATAAATCTTAAAAAATTTCTCTGAGATATTCTTACCTAAAGGCAGGTAAGGGAGAAGTTCTTTGAGTACTTTCTTCCTCAGTAGACAAGGAGAAGATAGAAAGCAAGTTTGGGAGCTTCAGGTTTGTAGTAGTGAGAAACCAAGTAGGTCAGTGCTAGGGTGACCTGGGCTGAGACAGATCTGGATTCTTTAGTGTTGTTAGTACACTACAATCGCTGTGTGGTGCTGGTTCTAAAAACCCTTCTCAGTAGCTGTAGGCCCTCCCCTCTCCAACCTTGGTTTGGTTTGCAGAATCATGGAAAGCTTTACTGACCCTATCATGCACACTGGTATTGTTGGAGTAGGAAATGCCACTCGTGAGACTTAAAACACTCCTCCCAGTTCTCTTACAAGGGCGACAGGTCTAGCCCCTTCTACATTGATATCTCTTCCTGTCTTCTTCCAATTTATCACCATTCCAGCCACTCCCTGCCCAATAATCTTTAAAAAAAGTCCTACAATTAGAAGTGGTGGCTATTATTTGAGAGAAAGTGCACGCGTGAGTGCGCAAACTTTCAGTTTTGGTGCTAGTCCTTGGAGATTGCCTCCATAGTCATATTTTTTTCCTTGAGCCCTCAACAAACATGGATATTCAGCCCCTATCAACCAACTCTTTAAAGCCCCATCTCGATAAAGCTACTCCTGGTATTTCAGCCCCAAGGATACTACTCAGAATTTAATGCCATGCCCAACATATAATATCTGTACATCAAAATAAAAGAGATGCTTTTTTTTTAAAAGCATTTTAAAAGAATTCCAACTCCAATAGCACATAGCAGATATTCAATAAGTACTTATTTAGTTAATAGATAACAAAAGACTATTAAATACTTTACTGTAAAAGGATATAGCATGTCATGGATGATTCAAACAGTAGGTAAAGAAATAACTCAAAGCTATAGGAGGAACTAATATAAAAAGGTTTGGGTTAGCAGAACAGAATTTCTACTAAAAAATGAAGGACATCTGACGATACACACACGTGTACATACATATATGTACACATGTTTTTACCTTTGCACTAAGCCAGACACTGAATAACTTACTCAGTTTCATATATGTATTTGCTCCCACCTACCCTTGCAAACCTCTTGAGCACTATGCTTTAATAAATTCTAGAAACTGATCTCTTGCTTAATATTATTTCTACTAAATAATGCAATCTTGTCCTGAATACCCAACTTATAATCTCCCTAAATTAATTTTGTCTGTACTCAATATATCTTGGGAATGGAATAGTGGAATAAAATATTATCTCTAACTTATCAACCTGACTTTTCTCCATTTTTAATCTATAATATTGACTTTTTGAAATTTCTTATAATCAAAGCCATACAGTTCACTTTCTAGCTTTATTCTGAAATATAGTAAAAGATACCTAGAAGTCTCTTATTTAGATTTTCCTAAATAGCTTTATGTGGTCTGTCCCCATTATTTCTAAGGCTTTCTTTGAGTCAGGGGAAAGAAGATAGAATATCATTCAGCACTGAATCTAAATTAGCCATTATTTAATGTATTTAGATAGATACAGCTTTTATTTATAAACTGTGATCCGTGAGATCTTTTGTTGGTAAGATGTGTCTTATGTCTACTTAGGTAGCTATCAAATACTTTGGTGTTTGAATGCATCAACTTGTATAATCATTGTTCTAATATCAGTCAGTTCATCTCTAGCTTATGAGAGAGAACTGGTTATTTCAACTCTGACATTAGTCCTAGCAATAGAGGGTAAAAATACACTCATGATTTCAAACATACATGACACTTAGCAAGGGAAATATTTGGTGAGGGCCCACTGTGAGACCTTGTGAAATTTGAGCAAGAATCCTGCAGCCTGGGTTCTGCCTTTGTGGTTAGCAAGACTGGACAACTCGAGTATGCTTCTCACTTTCCTGGGAATGATGTCAGAGTTGAAATTACCAGTTCTCTCTGATAAAGTAGAAAGAGATGAACTGACTGATCTCTGAGACAAGGCTGGAAAAGCAAATAAAAGAGGCATATAATGTAATGGGAAATATCAAATAAATATGTATTTGCTTACTTTAACAGAATTTATGTGCATTTCAATCTTAAGTTTCAGATTTTCTACCCCCTAGCTCATTATACTTTAAAGCACTAATTGAAATACTTATTGATAATCTACTATATGCAATAGTCTTTGTGGAACATGTAGACTATAAATTTCATCTTGATTTCTGAATTTCTAAAATTCAAATTAATTTTTCATATCATGTACTAGTGGTTTGTTGCTCTATTCTTAGATGGTAAATTCGTTTATTTTTAAACAAAAATTCTCTTTATTTAAAAATAATTATAGATTTACAGAAAATTTAAAAGATAGCATGGAGGTCCTGCCAGGGGCCCCCAACCCCTGAACCTGGACTGGGACCAGGCCACACAGCAGGAGGTGAGTGGCAGGCTAGTGAGTGAAGCTTCATTTATATTTGTAGCTGCTCCCCAGCGCTAATAACATCACCGCCTCCACTCCACCTCAGATCATCAGGCATTAGATTCTCATAGGAGCACTGGTCCCTGGTGCCAAAAAGGTTGGATACCGCTGCTACCATTCACTCACTTTCTTCCATCAGTTAAATGTTAAATAGCTATAGTACAAGATCAAAACCAGGTAATTGGCATTGATATAAAGTGTGTGTTTAAGTCTATGTCATTTTATCATATTATAGATTCATATGTCGTCACTATAGTTAAGATACAGAACTCTTCCATTACCACAAAAATCTCCCTCATGCTACCTCTTACAGTCACATTCATACCCTGTGCCATCTCCCCCTTTACCTTTTTTTCTTGCAATCAGTAATCTTTTTCTCCATCACTGTAATTTAGTCATTTCAAGTTGCATAAATGGATTCATACAGTATGTGACCTTTTGAGATTGACTCTTTTTAACTCAGTACAATGCCTTTGAGATCTATCCAAGATGTTGCATGTATCAGTAGTTCATTTTTGTTGTTGCTGAGTAGTAGTCCATGATATGGCTATGCTACGGTTTGTTTAACATTCACCTATTATAGGATACTTTGGTTGTTTCTAGTTTTTAGTTGTTATAAACAAAGCTGGTATGAACAATCATGTACAGGTTTTTTTGTGGACAGATGACAAAGTTTTCATTTCTATGGCACAAATCTAGGAGTGTCATTGCTGGGCCATATGTTAAGTGTATGTTCAGTTTTTAAACTGTCAGACTGTTTTCTAGTGCAGCTGTACAATTTTACTCTCTCACCAGCAATGTATAAGATCCACTTTCTCTATATCCAGCATTTGATGTTGTCACTATTGTTTTTCTTTTAGCAATTCTAGTAAGTGTGTAGTGATATCTCATTGTATTCTTAATTTACATTTCCCTAATTACTAGTGATAGTCATCATCTTTTCCTGTACTCATTTGCCTTCGGTGAAATATCTCTTCATGTCTTTCTCCATTCTCTAATTGGATTGTTTTTTACCATTGAGTTTTGAGAATTCTTTATATATTCTAGATGAGTTCTTTGTCAGATATTCAATTTGAGAATATTTTCTCCTTGTCTGTAATTTGTCTTTTCTGTCCTTATTTTTGTTTAAGAGAGAGATGAATCTTTTGTCAGGACCATAGTCATGGTTTCAAAAAAATAAAAAATGTGATGCCCAATGTGCATAGCCCTACTCTGTCAGAAATTCATGGACAGCTGGGTCAGAGGAAACAGTGCCATCTACTGAAGCACAGGCATCACTTCTCCAGGACAGTAACTCTAAAACAGTGAGGGGCAAGGAACATGCTTCTACAGGGTGCAGCCGGAGAGGGCCATCCATCGTCCATGTAGAGAACATTACTGTTGCTATTCAGTAGAAAACTACCTCTGATCCTTGCCAGAATGGATGGTGCTTGTTGACTGAGTACAGTGTCTCTTGACAGAGAATCAGCAACAGAGGTAATAAATAAAAGAGACGACATTGGTATCAGTTGATTTCAGACATCTCTCCCCAGCCTCAGCTTTGTTCATTAAATCCCTGTGTCTAATTAAATTCCTGTGTCTAATTAAAGCCATACATTGCTATTAGCTCTAGGTGTATTTGTAACACATGCCTTGAAATGACATTTGCAATGAAGACTGACCTAACCTTTGTTTTTGAATAGATTATTTATAGATTTTAGCTTTTATTAAATATGAACACTCATTTCATACAGGTATTTTTTTCTGCATAAAGCATAATTTAATGAAAATTCCTTTTTTAGAAGGAGGATGTGAGGATTTACTGATGTATCATTTATAGCTGTATTATCTTTTCATACATTTTTAATGTTGCAGAGACTATATTATAGAATTTGGGTTGAAATTGGTTCAGTTAGATATTTTGAATTATTATTAAGTGGAAAATTCCAGTTTTCTGTATGTGAGATAAATGGCAGCTTTACTGTTTCTGGAATAAAGACTTGACAGTCAATTTCTGGAAAAATTGAAGTTTGAAAAAAATTGGCTTTAGTTTTATAGAACTATTTATGATTTTGTAAATCAACAGTTAGAAGTTTTAATCCCCATAGATGGTCAATAGGGGTGAGTTTTGATAAAAGGGCAACAGATTTGAAGGTGCCCTCATATGTAATTAAAGGGCAAACTTGTACCATATTACATGTTTGGCAAATCAGCTTAATTAAGTATATTTAGGCATAAATTCCTTGCAATTTTCTTTGCTCTTATCTCTATGGGTATTTACTGAGAAACAATCCAATTTTGCTTTCACATTCAAGTGCTACTACTGTGGCAAATGTTTCCAGCAAAAAAATTTGTGATATTTCAATTAAAAGTACTCATGAAGTGGACATAATTATGTTATTTATATACAGGTAGCAAATAAATATGATCCACAAAGCTTTCTTGCATATTAGAAAAACTAACCCAGGTGAAAAATAAATGTTAGAAATATGAGACTTCAAAAGAAAATGTAAAAATATAAATATAGAGTAAATGTCTTTTTTCCTTCTATTTTTTTACATGTAAACAATTTTTATTGAACATTTTTTAGGGTATCCACATATGGATACAGGTTTATTCAGTTTTATAAAACTGTTCTCTGTATTTTTGGATTCTTATTTTAAGAAATCTGATTTTCTCAAATGTTTGAGAAATCCAGTGAACTTTTCTCTAATAATGAAGTCAAAATTTTTATGTGTACATTTTACTATCTAGCTTTCTCCTACTCCTATTTTAGGAATATTAGATCTCCCCCAACATTTTCTAATGAAATTTCTCAAAAGTAGAGAAATGTTTGAAGAATCTTACAGGCACACCCCTATACCCAATATCTAGAATCTATTTATTAATCCATCATACGTTGAAGTATTTCAAAATAAGTTGCAGATATTTAGTTTATAAATCATTGAGTTTAACACTTATTTATATTTTTATTTAAAATTTACATGATAGAATTTACAAATCTTAAGTGTACATTAGGTTAGATTTAACAGTTGTGTCCATGTTTGTAACTCAAACTGCTGTCAGGATATAGAACAATACGGTCACTCATGAAAGCTACCTTATGCCCCTTGACAGTTGGTACCCATATCCCCAAGGTTAGTTTGCCAGTTCTAGAATTTCATATAAAAGGAATCATACAGTCTATATTCTTTTTGTGTCTAGCTTTGTTCACTCAATATAATGTTTTTGAAATCCATCCATAATGTCACATGTACCAGTAGTTACTTTATATTATGTGTATTTTTCTTGTATGAATATACTATAGGTTGTGTTTAGTATTTCCTTTTATTGGTGGGTACCTGAAATTCTAGGCTTTTGATCCCAGGAAATGAATTTTCAAGATTGTTCAGTAGCATTTTACTTAAAACTATACTGTCTCTTATACAGTTACACTTAAATGCAATTTGGAAACTCTTTATATGTAAATTTTATTATCTAGGTGTTTGCATTTCTGACTTGGCTGACTTAAGCAAAATTTTGGACTTTAATTATTAACCCTCTCCCTGAAGATGAAAAGACATTGCTACCTACTTTCCCTCTCCCCACCACCTTAGAGTTATCTTAGGGAATTAATGCCACAGCAAAGTGTGTGTATTGTGTTTATAGACTCGGACTTAAATTTTGGTCATTTTTTTCTTTGTAGAAAGTATGTTAGTTTTTAGTCTGTGGCACAGGTTCTATAGGGGCTGTTGGTGAACAAGTAGGATTAGCAGTTTTTTGCTAAAATTTCATGTATGCCAAAAGATGATATATAAGTGCATAAACTTAAAGATAAGGAGGAGAACAGGAAACTGGTTTTGAAGTTTTCTGCTGATTTTTTTCCTGAAACATCATGAAAAGTCATATAACTGCACATAAGCAACTAGTCATGTGCTGCATAATGGTGTTTCGGTCAACCATGGACCACATATACTATTGTGGTTCCATAAGGTTGTAATAGAGCTGAAAAATTCCTATCACCTAGTGATGTTGTAGCCATCATAACATTATAGCACGATGTATTACTCACAAGTTTGTGGTAATACTGGTCTAAACAAACCTACTGTGCTGCCAGTTATATAAAAGTGTATTACTCACAAGTTTGTGGTAATGCTGGTCTAAACAAACCTACTGTGCTGCCAGTTATATAAAAGCATATTACATACAGTTATGTAAAGTACCCAGTACTTGATAATGATAATAAATGTGTTACTAGTTTATGTATTTATGATACTTTTTATCATTATTTTAGAGCATACTCTTTCTGCTTATAAAAAAGTTTGCTGTAAAATGGTATGTCATGTTACATGCACCAGTGTCACACAGCTTATGTTTACCTTGTCTCTTGATTGTATCATTTTCTCTTGTGCTTGATTTATTCTCATATTGTTTCATACAGTAACATGCTATCCAGTCTGTAGCCTAAGAGCAATAGGCTATGCCATAGAGCCTAGTTGTGTAGGAGGCTATACCATTCTAGGTTTGTGTAAGTGTACTCTATGATCACACAACAACAACAAAAAAATTGTGTAACAATGCGTTTCTCAGAACATATCCTGATTATTAAGCGGAGCATGAGTATGTATTCAAAATTGATCAATGACTTCATTTTGACCGTAACTTTTGAGGTTAGGAAAAATTGAACTTACTCATAATGGCATCATATTTTTAACACATTTTTATGTAACTAAAACCTTTCCAGTATGCAATTTTAGGCTACTAAGAACATCTGTTTATCCCGGGGATTGCCTTTGCACACTGTTATTTAAAAGTTTAAATGAACATTGGCAATGTTATCTGTAGAGAGGAAGTGAATGAAGCACAAAATCTTGACATCCTATGGGAGAGAATTTGTGTGGAGAAAGAAGAATTTCTGAAATTGTTTTGAACCATGTTTCTTTAGTATAATGGGCCAGGAGAAAGCAGACATTCTGTAGAATATAGAAGTTATACAATAGATATGATAAGGATGGTTAGGTCTTTGCCTGACTAATAGTACATTTACTTGGAAGAGCTTGGGAGAGATAATAATTGGTAAATATTCATATATGGTTCTAAGAGGATGTGCATCTCATTGTGTAAACTTGCTTCAAAAAAGACCTCATGAAGTTGGACACCCTCCAAAGCTTTTACAGAACAAAAGAGATGATCAAACTTGTAGCTGCTCAAAGGGAAGCAAGAAGAAAAGAATACAATAATGTCTTTGAAATCCTACAGAAAATTTCAAGTGGAGAGATAATGTCCTTTGAAAATCTGTGAATAAGAGCAACAACAAAATTAGCTTTCTAAGAATTAGAAATTTGCCCCCTGCCTAATCCCTGTTTTACATTTTTTACATCTCATATTCCTTGCTTTTCTATTTGTGTGAACTGTTACTCTTCTGCTCTTTGCTTGTGTTCTTTTCTCTGGAAGCACACTCACATATTCTGTCACCTTTCAAAACCTTGTTCAGGCATCACATCTACAGTCAAGCACATAATTACGATCCTTCCATTCACTCAGAATTAACTAACAATAGATTGATTTTTCTACTTCTTTTATATTGTTTCTATATCCTTTTCATACTCTTCTGCTTATTAACCACTGGTATCCTGGTAGTTTATTGCAATTAGAGTAACTATAGTAGTGCCAGTAGTAGTAACAGCAGCAGCAGTAGTGGCAACAATAATAACTGACACCCGTATGGTGTCATTTTGAGATAGACATGGTTCTGAGCATTTTACATGAAGTATCTCTTTAAATATCACTACAGCTCTATAATGTAAGTACTATTCTAATGTCTAATAATGTGTTTCATTGACTAAACAGTTGCAATTTTGAATTATATTCTATTTTAGATTAAGCTAATATCTTACTGAAATTTCTAAAATGATTATATTGATTTATCCAATATTTCTTATAAAATAATTTACCAAACACTGTAGACCTTTTCCTGGTTGGGTCAAGAAATATTTAACAAATATGCCAAAAAAAATCTTGATATGTTAGTGTTATGTACAGTATGATATCTCCAAAGTTGAGAATAAGGTTAGATCTAGAGTATATTTGTTCCTAGTCTCTGTGTACTTGAAATAAACAATTTTGCCACTCGGTGTACCTTTCAGTGCTTTAAAATTAGAGCTTAAATTCTTGAGCTTATGATTAGTGTAGACAGCACAAACTCGACCCCATCTAGTAATCTCTGCTTTATGTTAATAGTGTTGTAGTCGGTCTGATCCAAACTGGTTTTTATTATCTATCTTAGGCAAAACTAGCAGCTATGCTTGTGAAGACATGCCATAAAAGGCCAGAGGAATGGGGTTTGTGCGTGGAGTAACCATAGTAGAAGGATGTTATAGGGAGTGTAAAGGATTGGTATTAGAAAATGTGTTGAACTGTATACTTAGGGAACTTTGAGAAATTATGGAAACACATGAATGATTTGTGATGGCAAGTTTTCATAGAAAAGAAAGGAATAGACAAATATTTGTGGAGATTTGTGTTTTCTAACATCTTAATCAGTCTCATCCATCTCATATCTTGGTTTTGGTAAAAAATTAAATATGTTGCTTTATAATGATTTTTTCCTGATATACTATATTTCCTCAAATTTGATGTAATTGTGTATATACATTTTTCAGCATGTAGTTGTAATTTTTTATTTTTTGTGGGAAAGATCATTTTAATTTTTGAGGATAATAGAGTTATGTGATAGAAAGTTTTTCTATTCATTAATGTTCATGCTTATATTAATATTTTAATGTTAGTTTTTGTTCAGGAAAATGTATTAAGTTTTTCATTTAGGAGATAAAATTGACAAGCACATTAAAAACAAAAGCCCTCACTCAGTACAAGAGGACTTATTTTTTTCCATGGAGTTTAAAATGAAGGATAAATGGGTATTTACAGAGTTGGAATAATTTTTAATAATTTTATAATTGTAGCAAATTTTAAACTTACAAATAAGTAGGGAAGAGGATGACATATCCCCTGCAACCTTGTTCTGCTACGACCATGGTCACTTCCTGACTTTTCTTTTTTGAATATGAAACCTATCCTCCAACATCCTTGGCTTATTTTGAGGCAAATCTCAGATATCATATTTCATTATGAAGATATCTATATGTTATCTTTAAAAGGTGGGAATACTTTTGTAGTACCTACTATTACCAAACCTAAAAACAATTAACAATTTAATATTATCAATCGATAGGTCAAGATTTAAATTTCACCAATTGTTGCATATTTTTATAGTTTTCTTGAATCAGGATTCAAACAAGACACATTCATTGTATTTGATTTATGACTCTTAATTCTCTTTTATATGTAGGTCCTTCCTCCCCGTCCTTTTTCGTTCTTGCAATTTATTTGTTGAAGAAACAGGATCATTTGTTCTCTGTTGTTCTCCAGTCTATACTTTGCTGATTACATTCTGTGGTAGTGTTTTTCTGGTGTCTGTTTCTTTAAATTGACTTGATCTAGAAGCACAATAAAATATTTTTTGGGTGAGAAGTGTTTCATAGCTGTGCTGTGTACTCCAGAAGTCACATAATGTAGTTAATTCTTTCTTGTTAGTGGCTGTAGATGATCATTGCCTAGAGCCATTGTTTCATTACTGGTTTGCTAAATGGTAACATTTCATTACTCTTCCTTTACTTATTAGTTGGAATAGTACTAAAGAGAGATATTTCCATCAACTATTTGCCTACTCTTAGGGACAGCTAGAGGACTTGATACTTTTGTCTCTCTACTAGTTTTCAGAAAAAATGGGTTGATTCCTTAGAATCCTCAGAAGTGACTAGCCACCTTCTAAAAATATATACATTACTGTGAAAACATGGGATTAAACCTACTTGGTGGGTTTAACAATTGTTATTTTCTTTGCCCAAGTTTCCTCATCTTTTAGCCAGTGGGAGCATCTGTAGGTTGATTGTCCTTGAAGGCTTCCTTCCTTGCTTTCTGGTATGATAGCATCTCCCAGGTTCATCTTGTACTTCCCCTGCTCCAGACCAGAGTCAGCTGTTCTCCGTGGAGCTGTGATTCTTCAGTGTGAAATGGTACTTTGAGAACCATGATTTAGGTGCTGGGAGCAATTATTATTACTGGGTTGGTCATTCTGTCTAGATTTTTCTCAGTAGATAGAGCTTAAAAAAAAAAAAAAAGAAGAAAAAGAAAACATCTTGAGTTTATCCTGGTACTTCCAACCAAAATTTAGAAGTGCATGGTTACTTAATTTGATTTTATATTTGCATCTCTTTTCTTTAACATATCTTGGTTTCTAAAAAAATTAACATGATTCATTTGGAAATGTTATTGGTTCTTCCTTAAGAGAGATAGAGCACTGATTCACAAGTTTTGAGGCTGCATATGTTGAGAAGGAATTTCAAGTTCATTCTCAATGAGGGGCAGACAACTAGGCAGGGTTCCACGTGGCACATGGCTGCAGGGAGGTTTTAAAGGCAGAGTTCTTGAGAGAGCTATAGAAAGGATGCTGGGTTGAGGTCTGAAGTCTAGCTCTGCCAATTTACTCATCGCTTGTTTCCTGCCTTGTAAAATTGTGGTAGTAGTAATCTACCTCCCAAGCCTTTGATAGAAGATAATATATGTGAAAATGCTTTGTAAATTATTAATGTATCATAATAAAAAATCATTTCCCCATCTTATTAAAAAATAATGAGAGTCTTTGAACCACTGGACTTTTGATTAGCTTTTTTTGTCAAGATTTGTTTTATTCCAGCAGGGTATATTTTTCTTTTTTGTTAGGTTGCTAGGTTAGCCTTCCTAATTATCTTCTTTAACTGATCTTTTCTATAGTTAAAAGTATATGTTCGTAGGTTTCTCTTTAGATGAATACTTGAAGGCTTAAATATTTGTTTGGTTTAAATATTACATATTTTTGTTTTTTAATATAAAGTGAGTATAAAAAGAAGAGTCAAAGTAGAGAGAACTTTTTCATCAAAGCCTGTTCTTTATTTTTGAAAATGCATCGTTTCTTCTATTCAGTGTCGTGGATACTGTAGATGCCAGCAGTGTCCTGATGTGGGTTTATGTCACTAACCTTTCCTTTGGTAGGACCTAACTTCAGAGTACTGACTTCAAAACATGGAAACAAATGGCAAGTACTGGTCAAGTAAGTCAGCTGGACAAAAGCGTTATGTGCTTGGTGTTGCTAGGTTTGTTGTCATTTAGCTCAGAGGCTTTCTTAGCCAAGACTCTAAATATCCAGGTTCTCTAACTGCCCCATCTTGGTGCTATGTTTATCTGCTTGCGATCTAATAGGGGAGTGGCCAGCATGCCTTTATAACTGTACCGGTGCTTCCTTGGCCCCGCCTTCAGGGTTTGTATTCCCCTCCGGCCTGAATTTGTGCTCTGAATTTACCCTTTCCCCTGATGTTACAGCCTTAGTTAGCCCAGTCTAGCTTTCTTTTACTGACCTTTCTTTCTAACATTTATCCCAGCATTTTAAGCCAACTTATACAGTTGGTAATGGCCTTCATTTTGTAGCTTAAGCTGCTACAACACCATTACAGTATCTTTATATAGAGATTCATAGTACTTATTTGCCTTTTACAGATAGTTATATCTCTATAAGAAGTTAAAAATTGTTGCTATTCTTAAATATTTCTAGTATGAAAAGAAACATAAAACTTTTGAAAATAAAGGAAATGGATAATTCCATTACTCTTTCATACTCACTGTTTTTAATATGTTTTTTTTTTTTTTTTCTTGTGGTCCCATCCCCATTCATTTTTGTGCACAGATGTTCTGGAGTACATTTTTTTTTTTTTACCCTCATGCCTAATAAACTCAAGATATAAACAGAAAGATTTGTCTGTCCTATTGTAAGATTTATAATGAACACATATAAACAGAAAGATTTTTATGTCCTTTCATTGGATTTATAATGAACACTGAAAGACAAATTTTATAAGTTTAGTGGCTGTTCTCATGGTAAAATGTAATAATTTTTAAAAGACAGATACTTTATTCAAATTTTAACAAAGTCTCTAAGTTTTATACTTCTGTCCCATTGTCAACAATTTATTATATTTCCTTCCAGATTTAACATACCTCTAGATTTAATATAACCATCAGTTTAAAAAATGTATAACATCTGAGATACATCACACCCTTTTTAACTGTTCCTCTATTATATGACATTTACTAATTTCTAATATATAACTATTATAAACACTTAGAGTGAATATTTTTGTGCACAGTCTTTTCATATTTTGGATTATTCCTTTAGAATGTCAGAGGTAAAACAACTAGGCTAAAGTAATATTTTTATTATTGTTGATTTACATTCCTGAATAGCCTTGTATGAGGTTGTAACAGTTGCATACCTTTAGCAAATTGGTTTCAGTTTTCTCTGTTATTTAGTTTCTCCTCTGCCACCCACCCCGCCACCATACACATTGCTCATTTCTTTCTTGGAGGTTTAATATTTCCTTTAAGCTTCAAAACAGTTCAGGTTTCTGCTTTGGAAGACCTCTTGCTTTTTGGAAAGGAGAATGAGCATTTTACTACAGTGGGGCATAGGAGAGAGATGCAGAAGAGACACGGAGCCATGGAAGACCCAGTCAGAGAGGTGGAGGTTTTGAAGGTGGCAAAGTAGAATTGAAGTTGATTTTTCAGTTTTTCTGGCATTGTTCCTGATAAGAAGCTGTCTCTAAGCTGGAAAAGTGTTGGTATCCTATGTTGGGGAATAAACCTGAGACTGGATTTTAAAAATGTAAAAATTAGATCCTCAGCAATCAAGCTTTGCACTTGTTTATAGAGAAATTTAAAAGCAACAAGCAATGGTCTCTAAGTTTATAAAGAAATGATTATGATGTATACTTTACTCAAGATGTTGTAACCAGGTTTCATAGTTAGGAATCTACTTCATGTCAGGCACATACACAAGTAGAAGTTTGCCATTCCTTAGCAAATCATTGCAGAGCCTGCATTGCTTAGCAACCCTGCAAGTTTATTAAAATATTTTCATAGATATCATCTCCTACTTTATGGAACAGTCATTTGGCACCCCCATGTTTGTCAGAATGAATGTGGCCATGTACAGATAAAGAACTGGAGAGCTGTGATCTCACACTGCAATGTGGAGAATCGATTTTCACACATTGAATATTACTCCTTACTATATATTCAAACTGGTTTTAGCTAAGTGTAATTTTGTTATCTAGAACAAACTGGACTTTGGAAGTAGCATTTTTGTCAGCCATCAAGACTAGAGTAACAACATTTCACACAAGACTAATGAAAGCAGACATGTTGAATGTAGCGTTTAATCCATTTAATTATTCTACTGGTTATGCCATAAGAAGATATGCTAAGATTATTTTGGCCTTTAAATGACTTTGCATTAGTTATACCTTGTGCTTAGTATGTGTTCTATGTAAATGCTTTAATATATGATGGTCTGTAGCCTGATGGAATGGTAACATGTGGTTCATAACAGGCTCTTTTGCAGCATTTTAGACTCCATCGAAGCTGACAGAGTCATCCCTTAATTCTAGGACCCAGTCTGGCCCTCTTCGTTTATTAGGCTTTTAGGTTTCTCCATGGCCAGTTGCCCAGCCCTGACTTGGGTGCTCGTCAGCTGTATGTCCTTGGGCAAGTGTCTTTTTAACTCTTCTGAAGCTGGTTTTATGATTTGTAAATTGTAAATTCATACAAATTGCAGCCTGTTGTTTCTAACAAATTAGTGCCAATAATACTCTGGAAACTCCAGTTAAAGTGGGCAGGGAGCATCAGGGACAAGCCTTAGGGTCCAGAGACTGAGGAGCTGAAGAGCAGAAGTCCGTGAGGTGGAGGATGGAAGACAACATTACAAATGTAGTCTTAAAATTTAAGTCTGATCCAGCTAGGCATTTATAATGGAAGATGGGGCAGAACATAAAAATCAGGTATTCTAGGTGTTCTCTTTAGTCGAAGACCAGCATTTTCAGAACAGACTTTCTGGGAAAGTATGATTTAATGAGGATGAAAATAACTGTTACTAATTTTATTAATAATATCTATTCAGTGCTTACTCTGTACCAGGCACTGTGGTAAGTATTTTTACTTATATAATCGCATTAATTCTGTCATTGAGCTTTTTTAAAGATAGATATTCTTATTATTTTTATCAGTTGAGGAAACCAATACCAGAAAGCCTCAGTGATCTATTGTCCAAATGCTGGAGGTATGAGATAGGAATGCAAGCTGTCTGAATCCAGGGCCTCCACTTTAACTATGTGAGCTGTGTATTTTTCCTCCAAGTACACTCTTTACTTACCCTTCTCCTCACGACCGAAGTAGTCTAGGATAGGTAGTCACACTTCTGGATTGCATTAACAGGTACCCTTCCCTGGCTTCTAGAGCTGTTCAGCCAATGGGAGGTGCATTGATGAGAAAACGTAGGGCAGGAGGAGAGAACTGATTACTCAGTGTCCTGGTTCTCTCCCTGCCAGGTTGGCTGTGTATCTTTTTACTTATGGCTACATCTCTCGTCAGGGAACCTTCTCCAGGACTATGATAACTGCTCCCTCTCCTTTTTTTTCAGGGAGTGGTCAGTTCTTATTTCTAAGCCTGGCATACTGCACTGTCCCTTTTTGGTTGCAGTAAACCCTGCCCATCCATTCTGTAGACAGACCCCTATTGTATTCTCTTGAATTACCCACTTGGAGTGTGCCATCTCTTCTTGCCAAAACTTGACTGACACACCAGCTCTCCCATTTCAAGCAAACGAATCATAAGAAGATGAATGTTTGAATTTTAGGCAGTCAGCAAATATTTATTAAGTATCTACAAAGCAATGTGCTAGGCGTTGTAGGGTAATTGAAGAAGGAGGAGCCACAGACCCTTCTCATTTAAAAAACAAAAGGTTACCAAGGAAGACTGCATTTAAAATGAAAATACTAGGCAGCATGGGCTAAGTTCAACATGAATTCAGAGACTGGAGAGCTCCTTATGGCTGGCAGTAGAAGGGATGAGCAGGTGCTTGGTTGGAGCTGTTAAGGACTGGTAACATTTAGTCAAAATGGAAAATGTGTTTTGGGGATAATGAGTACGTGAATCTAGGTGGAGCTAAGGGCTCCTGAGAGGGAATAGTGGGGGATAGGTGAGATACGCACTTATGTCAAAAGCCCTTTTTGTTTATCTTAACATTTGAAAAATGATTTTGTCCCCAAATTAACATTGTATTTATGATTGTTCATGCCTGTGGTGAATAAAAAAAACTGGCTTGCTGTAAATAATAATGCCTAGACTAGCTTTTTTTTTTTTTGGAGAGGAAGCTGAGTTTCTTTGAGTCTCTGTTTACTCTGTGTGTCAGGCCTGCAGTTGTGTTTGGACACACCACAGTTGTAATTCATACTCTTGGTTTAACAACACTTTCATATATAATTATCATTACTTTGTAATTACAGCAATAAAATCCATTCTTTGGGAACTATTCCAGTATTTAGAACACTGAAAATAGTGTGCTTGGTACCACTTGTCACAATGATTTTTCCAATGCTTGAATTTCTAAGAAATCAGCATCTATTGTACTTAAAAACAAAACTGATATCTAATAGAATTCTCCTTTTAGAGATGGTAGCTCTTTGTAGAACCTGAAAAGGAAAACTTTAAATCAAAAAGAGTATTCACAAAAAGACTTACGTTCTTCTATTTAGAAATTTGAGAGGGAAGAAGAAATCATGGAACTATCCCAGAAAAAAAAAAAAAAAAAAACATCTGGAGGCTTAAATTATCTTGAATTACTAAATAAGGCTTTACCTTATTTAGAAATGAAATTGGTTCAAACATAAACCTTAGGGTGGGGTGGAACCTTAGGAGAGAACTTGTATGTGTGAGACTATGGTTGGCCCATTTGATCTTCTTGATTCCTCCTGGTTTATAGTACTTTTTGGAAGGCTGTATGGAATTCTACCTGAGCTTGTCTCCATGAAAGTATCTATTGGTGCACTGGTCTCTGCTACACTTAAGCCCTGGCTTAATTGGACCAAGGGAGGAGGGAGCAATGGAACAAGAATGTAAGCAGCACAGGCAACACGATGATTGGGTAGGCTTTTACCAGTCTGTTGCATAAACAGAAAATTGGTTATGGTGTGGCTTTTTATTAACTATCCATAGTAACTTAATGATGTGTTTTTTTTCCCTAGTGATTAAATGGATATCATCACAGAGAAGCTTGCCAGTTCACAAAAATTACATAGAAAGCTTTTTATAGTTGGTATGTCATGATGCTAGGTAAATTTCTGATTTCTGTAATGGTGATAGTAATGTAAAGACATCTATATGATGCTATAGCTTTCAAAACATGCATCTTTGTATCAGGAGATTGAAAAATATATTCTCAATCAAGACTATCCCAGTAATCTCCAAGAGAAAGATATGATTCCATATTATCTGCCTATCCGCACATTCAGCTCTTCCCTCCAAGAATGCTCCAGTCTTGTCCTGGACTCTATCCCTTATCTCCAAACAGTTGCTGAACATCATTTTTTTTTAATATCTCACTGCCACCTGAAATATGGCTTGTCTAAAATAGAACTGAATATTTTCTGCAAATTTGACTCCTTATATCACTTAAGAGAAATTGTAAAAGAAATACTAGTCATCTACTTGTTCAGATCAGGAACTGCAAATTCTTCTAGACCTCTTCCCCAACCAAAAGATCATACACACATACAGTGCTTTTCATGAAATTCAAGGTTGATTCCTAGCCCCTCCAGGAGCCAGTCCAAGGACTCAATGTTACAAACAAGAACGGCCCTGACCGAGAGGATAAAGTCAAAGGCCCACTGTCCAACATTTCATGTGTGGGTGCTGTTAGACTACTAGCCTGTAGCAGTCCTCCTCATCTCATGCCCCTTGTAAGAATTCTTTAGTAACACCAGTTTACTTGTTTGTCCCCTGAAGGGGGCTTGTCCATTTCTCTACTCCTTTGCTCACATAGCCCATCCCGCTTAGAATGCCTTGATAGTTCTCTTTGCCCAGTGACCTTTGTCTACCCTTGAAAACTCAACCAAGTCAAATCTCCCTTAAATTCTGTCTCTAGGATTTCTATTTTTCAAATGTTGTGTTATAGTATTACATTTCCAAGGGACACATCTCTCTACTTAGAGATGGAAAGTTCCTTGAAGATAGGGACAGTCATTTCTTTGTTTCACTATCCAGAGTTCATGGTGCACATATCTAGCAAATACTTTTGGTTGATCTTTTTTTCCTTTTTTGGCACCTCAGCCCTGCTGATTACCTTCATGTGTGCTCTTGAAAATCTTTACGTACCAAAATAGAGCCTTTCATTAATACTTATTACTGCTATGTTAACTGAAAGTAAAAAGTAATTCTGGTGACTATTTTAAAAATTAATGCAAAGTATGTTGTCTTTTCAAAATTAAAACTGTCTCCCTAACTAGGAGGTTTGAACAATTTAAATTTAAAAATATTTTTAAATTGAACATTAATAAAAATTAATATATGAAAAAAACATTGTGGAGGGTTTCTCATAGGATTATTCCTAGAATACATAGTTTTTTATTTTTTCCTTTAAAAATACTGGAATGCATTGACTCCCAATTGAGTATATGAAATCATAACTCATGTTAAAAATTAGATCTGCACATATTTGCCACATATTCTTATGATATTTTATAAAACAAAATACTCTTCCTCAAGGTAAAGGGTATAAACATAAAACGGCAGATATGAACTCCGTTTTCAAAGATTGGGAACAAGTAAAATTATGTTTCTGCTCTTTGTTTCCACTTCCCTAAGATATAGATACTCAAGGAAAGTGGTTGGCTCACCACATTTTTAACTCTTGGGTGGTTCGAGCAGGAGTTATCCAGAGGTGCCAGAGCCTTCAGATTCTTAACAAGAGTTCTGGAGAATTTTTATTGGATGTTAAAGCCATGAGAAGGCAAATGAAGAAAAATCATTTTGTGTGTGTTTACAACCACCCATAACTCAGTCACTGAGACTTACAAGCAAATAGTTACGTCATTGGCTCTGCAGTATTTGCTTAACTGTATTAAATAAACAATGGGAAAACCTTAGGTCCTCTGATATAAAATCTGCAATTCTTCAAGCACAGTAATTTATTAGAAAAAGGAAAAAAGTAAATGTGCCTATTGCCAGTTCTATACAGAATCTGATCAATGACTTAAATTGCTTTACTCTTTTTATAACAGATTATTCAAGAAAAATATTCATACCTTTATGCATTTTTTCTTAATCGGTTTACCAATTTTGTGAAGAAAGAAAACATTTTGGTTTCATGGCTGTCTTAAGCAACAAGCTGTGCTTTGGCTTAACATGACATATCTTACAAGGAATTTTTTTATGATTTCTAACTCTTAAAACTTTGCTTGTAGATATTTCTGTTTGTATAAGTTAGCAGTTAAATTTTGGTGTTAACTTTCTCAGACTCACCATAATAGTCCATCCTCATGAGTACCTTACTACCAAAATATTTGTTATGATTGTTAATGAAATGCAAAAATGCAGAATGACCATGTAACTTTTTTGGTCAACTGGAGCCCTATACATCTAATTAAGTATCAAAAGTAGACAATTTCAAGTTCCCAAAGCACCTGAAGAAAATATTTTTATCATTTTTTTTGTTTGCTTTCTTGATGTGGCAGCGTAATATGATTGAGATACCTTTTATGGATCATCAATGTCTTTTCACAGCTTTTTTCAATGTCTTTTATCATTAGGTGTGACTACAGTTTCTCATTTCTCATTTCTCTTTTTTCTCAAAGGATGCTTCTGGCTCTAGCCAAAACACTGATTTGATTTTAAATGATCAACTTATTTTTTCATTTGGTTTTTGTATGAAGTCCCTTCATTGAATGTAAATGGTGGCTATACATATATTCATAAATTATGTACAATTTAAAGAAAAACTATAAATTATAAAGTATATACCTCAACACCTATATAACTGCATCAGTGGTCAAGAAATGCCTGCAGCCGTGAATCCTTGTCCCTGCTAAAACCCTTTTGCCCTACTCTAGGAGGAAACCATTATTCTGCATGTGTGACCATTATTTCTTGTTTTCCTTTACTACCTAAATATAGAACTCTAATCATTTCAGTTTCATGTTTCATGTTTTTGAACTTTATATGAATGTACTCGTACAATTTTGTATTTGAATTCTTTTGTTCAACAATATTTGTGAGATTTATCTATCACATGAGGCTGTAGTTTAATTTTTATAGTTGTGTGAAATCCCCTTATAACAAATTTTAATTATCAGTTCTCTTGACGACCAGGTACATTGTTTCTGTTTTGGGGCTATTATGAGCAAGATTGCAATGACCATTCTTACATACGTATCCCAGTTTATGAGTGTCAGATGAGTGGGTCATAGGGATGTGCTCATTTTCAACTTTACCAGATAATGAAAATAGTTTTACAAATTAGTTGTAAATTTTCATCATTTTCATCATCAGAGTTCTGATTCCTCTACCTCCTAGTCTATATTTACTATTAGAGTTATTGCTTTTGCTATTCGAATGAGTGTGTAGTGGTATATTGTAGTTTTAAGTTGCATTGCCTTGATAACCAATAGAATTGTGTACCTTTCATATGTCTATTGGCATTTATTCTATTCTGAGAAGTTTTTTATTCAAGACCCTTTTTTCTATTGGGTTATCAATTTTGCTTTCCTGAGGCATTCATTATATATTCTAGATATCTCTCCTTTGTTGATATTGTTGTGTTACCAGTATAATCTCCCACTTCGTAGCTTATTTATATTTTATAATCAGAAGCTTAGTTTAAATTTTTCAATTTTTTTATGCGTTTTATACCTTTATGCTTTATTTGGACATTATATTTTTAATCTTTATGATTTCTAACTCACTGAAGAAGTTTAGGTTCATATTAAGCCATGTGAAATAGAAGTGAAAGAAAAATCGATGTATTGCACTGTCTCTAAGCGAACCCGGAATGCTACAGTATCATCTTATGCAATATCTAATTGCAATTTGAGGACGTTTTTAGAAGTATAATTTAGATGTTTTTAAGGGCTGCCGTTTTTAGAACTTTCTTTAAGAGGAGCATGGGTAGAATATGGAGTGAGTAATGAAATACAATATATACATAGTGCTAATCTTTTTTTTTTTTTGGTGTGGGTAGAGTGCTAGAATGACTTAAAAACTGTAAAACCTTAAAAAGTACAAATAATATAACTGATAAGAGGGCAAAAGGTCTATTAGTTAAATGCTAACTTTAATTTGGGTGTTAAGGCTCAGAACTGTGACACAATCTAGAGTCTGTCTTCACGTTCCTTTGCTTTGTTATTATTTTTATTTTTGTTAGGTGTACATAGTTATACTTTTAAAACGATTTTAGTTTTTGTATATATTTGGATAAGGTGACTGCCAGCAATAAGTCTGATTTTATTAAATATGCAGAAAAGTATACATCTTTAAGCTTCAAAGAAGTGATTTTTGAGGCTATCCAGGTATTTAGAAAATGCTGCTGCTCCTCAAAATTTCAGTATTTTTGGAATTACATTAAAAGCCATATAAATTATAGGTACTTAATGCAATGGTTTATTCATAATAATTTAAGTGTATCTTTAGTGTTTTGACAAATGCGTATATTCCCATATATTCACCATTAGATATGCACCCATGCTATTCCATTGTTAAATATACAGCATTTTAGTTATTTTCAGCTTTTTTGCTATTATGGATAAAGATGTTATGAATATCATGTACAAGTTTATTTTAAAATGTATTTCATTTCTTTTGAGTAAGTACTTAGTGGTAAAAAATATGGGTTATATGGCAAGCATATATTTAACTTTATAAGACAATGCGAAATTATTTTCAAAGTGGTTGTACCATTTTACATTTCCACTGGCAATGAATGAATGTTCCAGTTGTTCACCTCCCTGCCCATACTTGTGATGTCATGTGCTGTTGAATATGTTCTTTAAAGCGTCCATGCAATCTTTGCCCCTGTATTGTTGGACTGTTTGTTTTATTGAGTTTTGAGAGTATTTTTTAAAGATGTATTTTGGGTACAAGTCTTTTGCCACACTGTGGCAAAATTATTGTAATGATAGTGTCATTAGAAGTGTGTGTCTGCTTTTTCATCGTATGAGTCCTAAACTATCCCTTGCCCCCAAAAGGGTCTCTGTGTATGTGGGTGTGTATGTGTGAGGATGAGAAGGAAAGAAAGGTGGCTATTATGGCAAAAAAAAAAAAACCCACGTAAGGTCATATTAACACTTTGAGTTATATCTGCTTTTAAATTATGAGCACAGCTTGTTCAGTTGTAAATACAATATGATTAAAAAAGAAAAATCTGTCACAGTAATGTTCTACTTTATATGGTGTCCAAACTCTTAGCATAATCTCTATGTTCTATGTCAGCTTTAGGTCATTCCCGGGGAAAAATGAGTTGAAAGAATCATTGAAGTTTGACCTCATAAAGCATTGGTTCTTAAATTTGGGGGCAAAGTTTTCAGGATCTAATGATATTTATGTATTCTCTCCCCAGACAAAATACCTATTTATGAATGTGCATATACATATGTATTTACAGTTTTGCATCTAATTATATGAAGATTCGTGTACCACTGAAGCTCATCCAGAGACTTCAGCTTAAAAACCTATGCAATAAACATTCTCCTTTTGTGTCTTCATGGGCTACCCACATCTTCATTATTTTGTTACTTTGACCCAGAGTTTCTGTGTCATGTAACCCTCCTTACCCACTCCGCAGTCAGTCTTAATGTGAGGACAGTCTTGCAAAATGCAGTGCTTGGGGAAAGAAGGGTGAGCACTTGCCCGAGGCCCTATTGCTTGGCTAACTTACGGTGGGTGTCTGCATTCATTTAGTGCTCTTCATATAAGGAAGGCAAGATGATTCACTCAGTTGAGGAAAATCATCTGATCATGGAAGGATTATGGTGACCTAATATAGGTTATTTAATAAAAGGGATTAGTTTTTATCTTTGAGGTGGGACTATAAATATAAGGATTTATTCCTAGTATGCGTGAATGAATGCATCTATTTTAGGATGTTCCTTAGTGATAGTTCTTGAGTGTCATCTTGGCTAAATCTGGTTACCTGATTAAGAAGGACTCTGAAAACTGAGTTTAATGACATTGGGTTATTCTGCCATCAAGGCTGATTTGAGGTGATGAGTTTTCAGTAGATTGGGAGTTCTCATGTCATGAGGGTTTGGGCAGTATTTTTTATATCTATATAGTGAATTTTATTTTTCCATTGGAGGGTGGATAATAGAGAGTTAACTCTAAAAGATACCTCTGAACTTAAGTTGAGATTTTAGGAGGGGCTTCTTGAAGGAAGTGATTTGTATGGAACTGGAAATCAATGTTGATTATAAGCTCTTTTACTTTGGAGTTTTATTTCAAAGTATAATGATGATGTTTAATCAAAAAAGGTAGGCAAGTGGGCAGAGAAGGCATGCACATGAGAGAAAATATTCTGCACTGAGATGTGAACCAGGATGGTGTGGACAAATTGGTTATAGTATTAGAGTTGGGGTGTAATGGGGAAGGAAGGAAGGAAAAGATGGAGAGAGGTAGGGAGAGAGGGAGCAAAAAAGGGGGGAAATGGTAGATTTTTCATACCCTAGTGGACTGAGCAGACTATCTAGTACAATCTGAGTAGAACTCTTGGAGACCTGTCTGACGCAAGAGGATCTTGAAGTACTGCTGTGGGATAGCAGCTCCATATTTCCCTGAAATAATTAGGTTTGTTGCTTTTACTCTTGGTTGTACTCAATGTGGCTTTTAGAGTGGAAGAGAACCCTTATGACTTTAGAGATTTGTCATCATTCCATTTGCTGGGAAGGTGCACCTCTTGCTGTTGATTTTCCTCTTAGTTATGTGGCTGAATTCCTTGCCCAGGTACCAGTAAGTCTTTCTTCTTGGAGAACTCTCCCTCTTTTTAAGCATGACTTTTACATTCAAGGCTATAGATTGCCTAGTGCTTCAGTCAACTCAGACCTCTTCCTAAATTTATGTAATAATACTGCCTAAATATCCTTGTTGCAGCTATGTTCCTTTTCTTTTTCATTCAGTACTCTGCTTCTCTCTGCCTAACTCTGCTCATCTGTTCTCCATAAGATGTACCTCTTGGTCTGCATTCCCAGGGGCACTTCTTCTTGCTTCCCAAGTAGAAAAGTCATTCTATCTTGTAAAAGTTTTAAGCACACTTTCCTTATTTATGTTTTCTGAAATTGTACTTCACTTGTTCATTTTTATTCAATACATGCTAAGCATCTATATATGCAAAACGTGAGGCATTGGGAATACAAAGATGATTAAGAAGTGGTCTGTAACTCAGGACATGCCTCTGCTTAACTGTTCTGTGATATGATAAGCCTTATAAACATATACTCTGTGGACACAAAGAAGATATGGTTAAATCTGTTACAGAGACTTAAGGTCAGCATATACATTCATATTAGGTAACAATGCATAACAAAGCACCACAAAACTCAGGAGCTTAAACAAGGAACGTTTATTATTGCCTACCAGCCTATGAGTTGGGAGCCATTCTGGTTTCAGCTGTTTTCATTCATTTGCTTACTGTCAGCTGCAGGTTGGGATTGTGTCTCTGCTAATCTTCTTTCAGCTCTTTTAGGTATTTGAGGGTCAGCTCACTGTAGGCTGGTCTAGAATGGATTTAGCTGGGAATTCTCCTGTCTGGTGATTTCTCCTTCTCCAGCAGACTCGTCTGGGCTTTTTTCTCATGGCAAGGTGACCTTCCAAGGAGCAAGCAGAAGTACCCAAGACCCTTAAAGGTCTAGATTCAAAACTGGCAGATGATCATTTCTGCTGCATTCTGTTGGCCAAAGCAAATCATAAAGCCAGGCAGTATTCAAAGGAAATAGAAATAGACTCCACCTTTTGATGAGAAGTGCTGTAAAGTTGAATGGCAAAGGCTGTGGATCCAAGGAGGGGAACAATTTGGGCCATTTTTATAATCAATCTACCATTGTGCCACAAAGGAAATGACATTTGAATTAGGTCTTTAATGGGTAACCAGACTTTTTTGAGGTGGCAAAGTGAATAGAAGACATCGAACGTGGACATATTGCTGGTTCAAATGACAAAATATGCGGAGTATGAACAACTTAACTTCAATTCTGTTCCTGGTCCAGCACTTTTTAGTAGTGTTATTTTCAGGTCTACTTCTCTGTTTAGAGTTTTACCCTCTTAGGGCTGAGGAAACCTTAGGCCAATCCTTTACAAATGAGAAGACACCTAGAAATGTTGAGACCCATCCAGTTCTCAGATCACACATTCTTGACAGAAGTGGAACTGTTAATGTGAGCCTCCTCTTTCTGTGTTGCTCTCCATAAGCTCTGTCCATGTTTTACATTTCTGAAAGTTTCAAATACTGTTTCTCAATGTGACCTGCCTTCTAACATCCTAAGATTATTTCACAGAATCTTTCACTATGGGTTGACCAGAAGGGCTTGTGCAAATAGTGAGGATAAAGACCTAACCCTCATGTACCACTTCCTCATCATGTTTCGAAGTTACAAGATTTAAATGATTTAGCTGCTAGTGGCTCCTCTGTCATCTCACTTTGGCGTCTCTGCCTTTTGCATGCTAGGCATGGTTCTAAAGTTCTGAGGTCATAGCCTAAAGGTAAAAGAATGATATGTCTGGATACCCAGAATGAGTGCCCTAATCAAATGAATAATTTTAGAACTGCTGCTTCTTGGCGACCAGGGTCAGGTGATTGTCATAGACTTTTAGTGAGTTCCAGACAATACTGTTTGACTTACATCTGACATCCCATTGCTCGATCACTTGCTTCTTTTGCTAAGAATGTAGAGATCTGGAGGAGAAGGCGAGGAAACTACTCTAGATGTGTCCTTTATTATTTCACACTTATTCACACTTAACCTTTGGTTGTCATTTATAAGAATTATGATTCATAATTTAATTTTTACTGGAGAAACCAAGGCATGTTGAAGAGAATTGGAATTGGGTTGATAGCTTAATGAAGACCATGTGCTTAAATATTTTTAAAGCCTGGTTCTTACAGGCCTATTTTTTCAAATAATTACATAAACGAGTGAAAACATGATCACTCACACATGAATATTTGTCTGAAGATTATACTTAGAGCTCATAGCAAAGTAAATTGAAATGCTTCTTCACCGTATTTTTAAGTAATGTGTATGATCATAATTTTTCTCTATTTCATTATTTTGGTGATGTACTTTGTTAAGTTGTGGTGTATGCTACTAAAGCTCAAGGAACTTTACAAAATGCTTATTAATTTTTTAAAATTAATAAATTATAAATGATAAATTCCCATCCCTTGTGTATTAAAAAATAAAGATTTTTGATAAAATAATATACACATTGGATTTTCATATTTTTCTGTTTGTTTTTTGGGGGGGGTGGTGTTCAGTTATTTGCTGACACCTTTTAGTGCAAAGCCTTGTGCTAGATACTGTGAATGATTTAGTGATGACTTAGACATGATCCAAATCTACTGGGCAAAGAAAGACAAATGTGCAACTATTATAAAGTACTCTACTATGGCAGATCATTTTTCTGACTGCTAAATGACATTAATTTTCCATTTTTGCATTTGGGATATGCTAGAATTTTATATTTTGACCTTTATTCAAAGACATTTTGAAGACTAAAAGTTAAAGACTACCCTATTTAAATTCTTCATGACAAGATATTGCAGAAGAGAACAGGCAAACTAGAGTTGCTTTAAATAATAAGTGTAGGACTGAATACTAGGTATTGAGTTGATTTATACATTTTCTTTCACATTCCCTACTTTATTGAATTCTGCAGCTTATAGAACAATAAAAAGAATTATTTTAAGTTTTTAAAACATCTTTTTGTCTTAGTAAATAAACAGCCTGGAAAAAAAAATCTAGAATTGTCTTCATTCTTTGTATCAACTGTGCAAGCCATAACTTCTTGTGAATATTAGTGACTTCTTTTTTGCCAATTACCTCAAAGTTGAAGAATGGTAAGAGGAAAGATTCTGCAGAACCTCTAGAATATGTATTTGACAATCATTTTCTTTCTCTTTCAAACTTTGGAGAACTTAATGCAAGTCACTTAACAAATAGATGCCATTTTCATCATTAAATAAATTTCTAGAAATTATTGATAAAGCTCACATTAGTTTTAAATAATTTTTATTCATTTCCATTATGTGAGTTTCTACTATTAAAATCACTTTGGCTCCATGATCCAACAAAAGTCAGCATACTGAAGGATCCCAACTTTTATTTCCAGGGTGCAATCTGCTATTAATGTCCTTGAGTACTTTATTCCTATCTGATAACATGTGAAGAAATAGTCAATCAATCCTCATGATCTTTGCAGACATATAAAAGCTTATAGATATTAAAATGCACCACCAAGATTCCATTTCATTGAAGGTTTGTATAGCAAATGGTTTAGTCCTTGAAAGTTTAAGTAGCCAGGCCAGCTATTACATCGTTTGAGATGTTTTAGCATTCTCTGGCTGTAATGGCAGTATAGATATGCTGATGTCAGAAAATGCTAAATCCTCAATTTGCATTCCTAGATATGTTACTGCTTTGAGTGTTATCAAATGCTCTTGACCTAAAGAATAATCAATACAGATTTTAGCCTTCTGTTTCTTAGTTGGAAGAATCCTCATAATTTTGACAAAATTAGACAATAGTGTTGCTTTCCATTACATTAATAACTGTCTCACAAAGATAGCCCCAAATAAGTAATTTTTTCCTATATTCTCAACTTGCACTTTTTTCGGTGGCTGGCACTGATAAGAGGAGTCTTCTCAGATATTCTGTATGAAATAGCTGACCAGGCCAGGGAATTTTAACTGAACCACCAGTGGAGCTGGAGAGGTAAGTCAAATGAATGAGGTGGGCCATGTCAAGGCAATAAGGAATGGTGGAGACTGGCCAAGTGGAGGGTACACAATTTGTGTAGTATCAGAGGTCACATCCAGCTGGTTACTTCACACTGGAATGCAGGCCCCTCTTTGACAGACTGCATGATTATCTTCTTCCAAGAGCAGTTGGAAACTCAGATTTCTATGCAAAATCTTCTACCTTTCTAATACTGCAGAAATCAAACAAAACACTTCTATGGATCAGCCTCTGGTTTGTACTGTGATCTAGACTTCCCTATATGCAGATAGTAGCATCGAGACAATTTTATCATCTTAAGTACTTTCATACATTATTTAATAGCAGCATTGATATAATATTAATCTGTCTTTAGAAACAATGGGTATAATTCATGAAAAAGATTTCAGTGTAACTAGCTAGGTCCAAGCCATAGTTCCTTTTTACACTAAACATAAACTGGCAACTGTAACCGTTTAATATCATTCTGGCATTAATGCTTTTCCTTCTCATAGCTAAATCTGTTTTCTATATGTGTGTACCTCAGAGCAATGTGATTCTACTTGAAAAAGCCCCTACAGATAAGTCACTTCCCACCTTAAATGTTTTTGCATGAGAAGAGGTGTGATGTGCTCGCTGATTGCCCTCAGTGAGGTCTCTAGATAATGTACTTTCTTTTCATCTGTTCTCCTTAGGGAAGATGCCATTCAACAAATGTTTATTGAGTATTGGACCTTCTAAATTATAAATTCCCATCCCTCGTGTTGTCTCCCTTCGTCTGAAGGGTTTCTCCTTCAATCAATAGTTTCCATTTCAACCATGTTTATCATTGTAATTAACCATCTCTTTCCAACTGCTCTTTGTGATTTTTTTGAAAAGCAACAACCAGATACTTCCAAGTCTCCTAAAGATGTTTTTCCTTCTAATCCCCAGCCATTAAGCATTTAAAACAAATAATGTTATTTTATTGAGTACCTATAGCTTGCCAGGTAAGATGCAAAGTTGGAGGGGAGAAGGGAAATAAATAAGACATAGAAATGTATGCCTTTAAAAAGATGCTAATATACTGTTATGTCAATACTGTCTCTGGCAGTTCAAGTGAAGTATAATAAAGCATTAGTAGATCAAGCCACCATTTAGTTAAGTGCTGATCTGGGCTTTATAAAGTTATTAAAGTGTTTTTCTGAAGTGACTACTCCTGTACTAAATTATGGTCCTTTAAGTTACTTCTTTTCATGTTCTATAACTCTACCGCCACCCTGCCCCTGTAAAGTTTTTGGTCCTTTATTTTCTTTTAGAAATATAATGCATTAATTTCTGCTAATAATAGCAATTGTATGATGTCTTATAATTCCTAAAGAAAAGTGCTACCAAAATCTAGCTTGATCTGAACTCAAATAACTTTACTTTTAAAGTATTAATAAGTGAATGTACAGAACATGCAATGTTGCTTTGTAGGATATATCAAAAATGAAGCCATTAATTCTCAAATTGTCATAGAACTTTGGGAGTCCAGTAGGATTTAAACCCTAATCTCCTTCCTTCCCAGAGTCTGGGTACTTCCTAGTGACTGAGTAGTTGGGTGTTGATACTTTGCTCAGGAAGCACTGCCAAATAATTGCCTCCTGTTTCTGTAGGTTAGGACTCCTTTTCAGTCAGGCAAGTGGTTGGTTAGCTGTTATTACGTTTTGAGTAACAAGTGGCAATTCCAAGGACCTTCTGTAGGCACTCAGTTCCTCTTCAGTCATACCTTTTGCTAAATCGTTTCTTAGGCACAGGTGATCCTTTCTCTTCCTTCATTTCACCCACAAAAAGAATGTCCCAGGAGTGATGATCCAGTCACATAATTCACACTAGATGGGAGTGTTTAGCTTTTCTACCAGCCGATAGCCTCCTGCCGATGACTTCTCCATTCCCCTTTGCTGTTTCCCACCTGCTGAACAAGAATACCTGGAGAGAGGGTGAAGAAACAGCTGCTGCAGAAAGCCTTGGAGTTTCCTTAGTCCTCAGGAGTGAACCCCAGCTGCAGTTCACTTTCCCTTTGAAAAAAGTCTAAACAAGACATTTAATATACAAACTAAGCACTTTATGACTAGGAGCAGAATAAGCCATGGTAATCAGACACCCTGTCTTCATGTCCACTTGGAATATAGTATAGTACTCTGCTACAGGGGTGTTCAAACATTTGGTCTCAGAATCTCTTTGCTCTCTTAGATTGTTGAGGACCTCAGTGAGCTTAAGGTTGTGTGCTTTATTTATCAATATTTTGGATTAGACATTAGAACTGAAACGTCTAAAATATTTTAAAAAATCTATTTGTAAATGAGCCCATTACATGGTAACAAGATTTTTCTAAGAAGTAACTATTTTTCAAAACAAAAAAAAATTAGTGAGAGTATTGTTTTACATTTTTACATCTCCTCAATGTCTAACTTAATGGGTGAGGGCTGGATTCAGATCTCTTTCTGCATTCAGTCTGTTTTGATGTGCTCTTCTGGTTGATGTTTGTGAAGAAAATTGAACCTCACACAAGTATATAGTTGGAAAATTGTGTATATTCTTTTTGATATTATACCAAAACTTGACAAGTGGTAGTTTTAGGGTTTTATTGCAGGGAGGAAACTGAAACCATATCAGTGAACTCTTAATACTCTGTTAAATTAAAATCTGTTGGTCTATCTTACATTTTGAATGGATGTTTTTATTGAGCCATGATTTTGTAACATCATACATTTGTCCCTTGGAAAATATTTGGAGATATTATGCAGATCTTCCATATATTAAAAGATTTCATTGAGTGCTATCAGAATTATCATGTTAATTAACATCACTACCAATCTTATTATAAAGGTCTTTAAGGATTGGGAAACTGTTAAGTTCACAGTGTTGGATAAAAGTTATCCAAAATTCTAATTTTCATCTAAAAACTGGAATTTTATTATTGACAATAAATGCTGCCAATTTTCCTTGAAGTGACAGCCTTGCTTTATTAATTTTTAAGAAAATGTCAAATTACCAAAGTCTGAAAAACCATAGTTTGTTTATTAGCTATTCTTTGAAGTAAAAATAATATTCTATGAAAACAGCTAGTTAAGCTTGCAACCTAATTACATGAGTTCTTTTCCTTTAGAGAATCATCATATATCAGAAGTGCTTTATGCATATTTTTTATTTTGTCACACAGATTATTCGATATATATTCAAAGATTGAGATTTAATAAAATTTATAATGCTTATTGCATATCAAAGACCTTGAGTAAAACTGTTTTTTTTTTTTTCTTTTTAAACTGGGAATGAGTAGTGGTGAAAATAAAATGATTATTCATGTGATTTGGTGTCTTTGACATTCATGCTTAGGACTAGCTGTTTTACCCACTATTAGTTCCAAGGGCAGTACAGTGAATAAGGCAAATAACACCACTGAGTTATGGAAGTTGTTTTGATCTCCTGGACCCCCTGAAAAGGTCTGGGAGCCTCTAGCAAGCCTGTCGACTGGTGTTTGGAACTGATACTCTAGTATCTGTGTCCTAAATCTCTAGGTTGCATTATTAGATTTACACTCACGCTGTAACACCATTATAGACTATGAAGAAGGGGAACATGCGGCTTTTCCTGTTTTATCCAAGCACCTTTCAAACTAAGCTGATAGTTACCTTTACATTCGCCACATTTTAGTAACTCCTCATCTCAATTTGCCATTATGAGTAGGTGTTATGAGCTTTATCTGAGCCGTAACCTCAGTACCTTTATCCCCAGCCTGGTCCTACTTGTTGGCTCACATATCCCTCTTGCCCATCTTTGCCTGTCCTGTCATCCTACTGTGAGTTTCACTCATCATTCTGAGGTTCCCCATAGCTTATCCTGAGCTCCAATTGAGACGTCCTTCTACTGAATTTTAATACTGTTTTGGTGAAAATATCACCCTGGCCTTGGTTATAGTGTCAGTACCTAAAGGTATTTGCTGAACTAACACCTGTACTGTGAAATCTGTGTTCAAGTCAAGCATACTTCTGGAAGCTGCAGTCGTTACTGTTTTCCTAATCGGTCTACTGATTTTACCAAATGAAGGAAATTATTTCACTAATTAGTTTGTTTTTATCTTGAAATATGAACACGAGATTGAAGGCAGATGAGAAGGTGTGAAATACTTGAAATGTGGGTTTAGACCAGGGCTTGCGAGCTCTGGGTGCAACTCCTCCACCTATCAGCTCTGGGACCTTCTGAGGTGTGCTACCTCTTTGAGCCTTATTTTCCTCATCTTTATCAAAGTGTTAGTGATGTTTACATGGAAAGGTTATAGTGAATAGTAATCTCATGTATAAAGAAGCTACCACTGTATGTCACAAACAGTAGATAACAGCCGTTTTTAAAATGAAAATACTTTATTAATTTGGTACTTAGACATTTACCAGGTCTAGTTTTAGCTGTCACATGCAGTTTTGTTCTAGAATGAAATGGTGCTCTTAGAAAAGTGGTGGTTTGGCATGCGTACTTTAGCTTAAGTTATAAAACAGATTTTTACATGTACAAGTAATGAACAGCAGATGAGAAACAAAATGTAATAAATCTTTTTTACAGTATTTAAACATTACAGCAAATAAACTTATGTTCAAATACCAGGGCCCTTAATTGGATGGGATTTTCATTTGATTCACACATAATCTAAAGCAAATACTGTTTCTTTGGTATATTCTAACCTTATTACTGTCTAACCTCATTACTCACTTGCTCATTGATTAGTCATACCAATGAGTAGATTTTATTTTGGGAATCTCCATTTTTTTTATTATTGAGATATAATTGACATATGTTTCAGGTGTACGACATAACGATTTGATATTTGTGTATTTTGTGAAATGATCACCAAAATAGTCTGGTTAATATCCATTATCATAGTTACAACATTTTCTTTCTTATAATGAGAAATTTTAAGATCTAGTCTTTAGCAACATTTCAAATGTGCAATATTATTACCTATAGTCACTATGCTGTATATGACATCCCTGAATCTCCATTCTTTTTTCAAATTGCAAAAGTAGATGACAAGATAGAGAACCCTAAGGATTCCAACAAGAGACTATTAGAACTGATAAATGAATTCAGTAAAGTAGCAGGATACAAAACTAATATTCAGAAATCGGTTGCATTTTTATGCAACCAGAGACTCAGGCATCTTATAAGCTCGTTGATCTTGGCTCTCCTGGTAACAATCCAATTTCCTTGCTTTCCTCCATAGGTTTGGAACAAACTCTCCCCTAACTGTTGCCCTCTGGCACTAGAGGAACCCTGGCTTTTGGGCTCCACTGAGCCCCAGGTCAGTCCATAGCCCTCTTGATTGGTGTGCTGTCTCAGTGCTTATTCCCTCATCAGGGGTTCACATCAGTATTGGAGTTTGTTCTTGAACGATTGCTCCTTCCTCCCAGCACACCCCCTGTAGCTGCTCACTTTAGGATTCCCTAAACTATCATAAAGAGAAATTAAGAAAATGATTCCATTTACAGTTGCATCAAAAAAAAAAAAATCTAAGAATAAAATTAACCAAGGAGGTGAAAGACCTGTATTTGGAAAATTTTAAGACATTGAAGAAAGAAGTCAAAGAAGATACAAATAAATGGAAACATATAACCTGGATGGGAAGAATTAACATTATTAAAATGACTGTACTACCCAAAGCAATCTACAGATTTCAACACAATTTCTACCAAAATACAATAGCATTTTTTTTTACAGAACTAGAATAAATCCTAAAATTTATATGGAATCATGAAAGACTTGGAATAGCCACAGCAGTCTTGAGTTGGAGGTATCATGCTACCTGATATCAAGCCATACTATAAGATAATAATCAAAATAGCACAGAACTGGCATAAAAATAGACACATAGATCAATGGAACAGAATAGAGAACCCAGAAATAAACCTACACCTATATGGTCAATTAATCTATGACAAGGGAGGCAAGAATATACAATTCGGTAAAGACAGTCTCTTCAATAAATGATGTTGGGAAAACTGGACAAATACATGCAAAAACAAAAATGAAACTAATCTACCTTCTTACATAATAGATGAGAATAAACTCAAAATGAATTAAAGACTTAGATGTAAGACTTAAAAACATAAAACTTCTGGAAGAAAACATAGTAAGCTCTCTGACATTACTCTTAGTAAAATATTTTTCTGATATATCTCCTTGGGCAAGGGAAACAGAAGGAAAAATAAAACAGATGGGACTACATCAAACTAAAAGTTTTTGCATAGCAAAGGAAACCATCAACAAAATGAAAAGACAGTCTACTGAATGGGAGAATATATTTGCCAATGATACATCTAAGAAGGGTTAATATCCAAAATTTATAAAGAACTTATACAACTCAACACCGAAGAAAACAATCTAGTTAAAAAATGGGCAGAGGACCTGAATAGATACTTCAAAAAGGACATACAGATGGCCAATAGATGTGAAAAAAATACCCAATGTCACTAATCATCAGAGAAATGCAAATTAAAACCTCAATGAGTTATCATCTCACACCTGTCAGAATGGCTATTATTAATCAACAACAACAGATGTTGGAGATGATATGGAGTAAAAAGAATCCTGGACACTATTGCTGGGATTGCAAATTGGTGCAGCCACTATGGAAAACATTATGGAGTTTCCTCAAAAAATTAACTACCCTGTGACCCAGCAATTCCACTTCTGAGTATTTATCCAAGAAATTCAAAACACTAATTTGAAAAGACGTAAGCACCTCTATGTTCATTGTAGCATTATTTGCAATAGCCAAGATAGGGAAGCAATCTAAGTGTCCATCGATAGATGACTGGATAAAGAATGGTGTGTGTGTGTGTGTGTGTATACATAATTCCATTTTATATATATATATATAATTCCATTGTATATATATATATAATGAAATATTACTCAGCCATAAAAAAGAATGAAATCTTACTATTTGTGACAATATAGATGGACCTCGAGAGCATTATGCTAAGTGAAATAAGTCAGAGAAAGGCAAATACCATATAACCTCATTTGTATGCGGAGTCTAAAAAACAAATAAATGAACAAAACAGAAACAGACTCTTAGGTATAGAGAACAACTGATAGTTGCCAGATGGGATAGGGGTTAGGGATCTGGGTGAAAAAGGTGAAGGGATTAAGAAATACACATTGGTAGTTAAAAAGTAGTACGGGGATATAAACTACAGCCTAGGGAACATAGTCAATAATATTGTAATAACTGTGTATAATGCCCAATAGGTACTAGACTAATCAGGGGGATCACTTTGTAAATAATATAAATGTCTAAGCACTATGCTGTACACCTGAAACTAATATGAAATAATATTGAATGTCAACTTTTATTGAAAAAAAGTAGATGACAAGGCAGAAAATATCTGTGGTGATAAAATTGAATATGGAGTAAAGCATCAGTTGCTTATTCTCAGATGCTAGACTCTTTTCAAGTAATGGAGAAATACCTTTATTTATTGTGTTTGTATAAAGCAAATGAACCGTAGAAATTGTGACCTGCAAATAGGTAAAGCAAATAAAATCTTGCCAGCTGAGGCATAACTAAATGCTCTCTACTCTCCCTGGAAGTTAGTCATTAAAAGCAAACTTTTGGTCATTGGTCTTATGTAATGAAGAATGCTGATTTTCCTGTTTGACATGATAGTGAATAGTAATGTATTATATAAAAGCACTTATGAAAGGATATTTTTATTTCCACATTTAAAAATTGATTCTGGTTTTCAAGGGACTTTCCTTATAAGCATATACTGGCTCTGGTGAAATCCATTCTGAAGAACTTAAGGCAAATAGCTTCTGAGAATTTGAATTCATTAGCAGGGCTTATTCCTTTGGCTATATTTCCTGATAATAGTTTTCTGTTAGATATGTGAAAGTCAGAGAGCAGTAGTTGTAAGAATTTGTCTCCTGTACTCGTTTGTGAATACATACAGGATTAGGTAGAATGAGTCAGTCCAAGGACTAATCAAGATTTTCTAGATCTCTCTCTTTCTTTTACCTCATTCTTTGTCATGTTTGTTGGGCTTTAATTTGAAAGACTTACATTTAATAGGAACTTTGACATATGTAAATATTTGATACAAATATTTGCAGCGTTCAGTTTTAGCAAATTTTAGCATTGTTTTCACCAAAGAGACTCAGATACAGTGTTTGTACAGATTTGGAAATGGTAAGAAGTTTTTGAGAGTGGCTTTTCAAAACCCTGCTGTATATTAATTGTGTTTATGGCTATGATTTTCTTGATGTTTTTTGACTTTGTTTTTTAATCCAGGCTTTTAAAATTCTTTGGAAAGTATAAAATGTCCTCACTTTAGGGTCTTAAAAATGATTTTATATATATATATATATACACACACACACACACATATATATATATATGTAAAATTTGTGAGCTTTTTGGGTATGGCCTTTAAGAATAGGCTATGGCTATTGATCACATGGAAGGTGGAGCCTGTCCAAGAATGCCCCACCCTCCAGCTGTCTGGCTCCTGTTAAAGGGCTACAAGTACTCTGCCAGAGGAACAAGAATATTCTTCCTGGCATGGCTCTTCTGTGCCATCTGGTTCAGGGCTGTGGCCCCACACCCAAAGGCAGATTTCTTTATTTTGGAGGGAGTGAGCCACATTCCTCAACCAGTGGGTATAAAATTCCAAATATTCCAATTATCCATGCCTGTGATCTTTTTTATTTTATACAGATCAAGTGCCAACTCATTAGACGAAGACTCAGGAAAACTGTGCTATGATCTTGACTCTGACAGTGGCCAATTTTGTGCCCTCAGGGAATATGTTCAACTAATCTGGGCCTCAGTTTGCTCATCTGCACAATGAAGTAATTTGATTAAAAGCCTATTTTGATGAATCAGTCTGTGACCTCTAACTGGTAATTTTTATATATATTCTCATGATAAAGTTGTATTGCAAATAAGTAGAAATTACTGGGATAAATGAAGTCTAGCATATTAATTGGTGTATTTCTAACCAAATTTTAGAAGGCTTCAAGGGCATGGTGGGAACATCTTGGGCAATATGTGAAAGGTTGCAAACTCTTAAAGAATTTTGTGACTGTGACTTGGTCCTTTCATCGAGCTTCTAATCAACTATTTACCGAGTGATGATTGACTGTTTCCTGTTGCCTACTAGTGCAGATTTCCTTTCTTGAACTTACTCTGGTCCTAATCCTTCTTATGTCTAAATGTAATATCAGTATGGCAATCAGCAGTAATTGACTTTGTTGCTTGTTGAGCTTACGATAAATTTATAATGCTAGACTGGGCTCTTGGGTGAGGAAGTAAAAGGAGCTTATTAAGATGATGAAGACATTGCACATACACTTGAGAATGAAATGTACAAACTGATCATAGGGGCAAAATGAAATAGATATAAACAAAATGTGAACAAGGTAATGTAGGGACATGGTAGGAGAAGAAATTACTTTTAATTAGGGAATTGAGGAAGGATTCACATGTGAGATGAGGAGATAGCCACGTAGTGCCTAGAGAGATGATAGCTAAGAATAAAACAGGAAGTGCAAGGTACAGGTCTTTTTAGACAAGGAAGAAAGTCTTTTTGGATTGAAGCAGTAGTAGGACTCCAAGCATACAACTCTAGGAAGGGCATCGAGTATTTGAAGAAAACGGAGTAGATGTAGACAGACTAGTGGGTGACTATTATTTGTAGTATACATTAGAGACCATGGTTACCTTTAGGGAAGTAGTTGTGAAAGTAGAGAAAGGTGGACAGATGTGAAGTAGATTTAGCAGATAGAATTGACAGAATTTGTAGATGGATTTCATATATGGGTGACAGATACGTATAGATGAATCCTAGATTTTTGACTCACAGAACTGGAAAAGTACTGCAATTCACTGAGAAGAGAAATACATAGGGTGTGAAAGGTTATACACTCAGTTTTGGGCATCTATAGGTTATCGCTAAGGCATCTATTTTGAGATGTCAGGGTGGAGCTCAGTAATAAAATCTTGATAGAGATGTGTTTTGGAGCCATCTACTTTGAAAAAATCATTACGACTATTTTGCAGCAGTTTCAGGTTCTTAGCAAAATCGAGGGAAAGGTCCAGAGATTTCTCACACATCCCTTGCCCCACACATGCATAGCCTCTTAACATCTCCCCACCAGAGAAATACATTTGTTACAATTGATGACTCTATATTGACACATCATAATCACTCATAGTCTCTAGTTTACATATGATTCATTCTTGGTGTTGTACATTTATACATTTGGAAAAAGTATAGGACAGGTATTCATACTTACGGTATATTTTTAATGCCCTAAAAATCCTCTCTGCTCTACCTATTCATCCTTCCCTGCCCCTAACTCCAGAAACCACTGATATTTTTACTGTACTTAGAGTTTTGCCTTTTCTGGAATGTCTTATAGTTGGAATCATGTAGTGCATAATATAGTCTTTTCCAGGTTAACTTCTTTCTCTTAGTAATACACACTTAAGGTTCTCCATGTCTTTTCCTGGTTTGATAACTCTTTTTAACATTGACTAACAATTTCGCTGTCTGGATGTACCACATTTTATCTGTTTACCTACTGAACGACATCTGGGCGGCTTCCAAGTTTTGGCAATTATGAATAAAGCTGCTATAAACTTTAGAGTTTAGTTTTTCATGTGGACTTAAGTTTTCAGCTCCTTTGGGTAAATACCAAGGAGCGTGATTGCCGAATCATATAGTAAGAGTATGTTTACTTTTGTAAGAAACCACCAGATTGTCTTTCAAAGTGACTGCATCACTCTGTATTCCCACCAGCAATAAATGAGACTTCCTGTTGCTCCACATCCTCACCAGCATTTGCTATTGTCAAGTGTTCTGGATTTCGGTAGTTCTAATAGGTGCGTAGTGTTATTTCATTGTTGTTTTAGTTTGTATTTCTCTGATACATGATGTGGAGTTTCTTTTCATATGTTTGTTGGCCATCTTTGAGGTATCTGTTCAGGTCTTTGGCCATTTTTTAATCAGGTTTTTGTTATTTTATTGTTGAGTTTTAAGAGTTCTTTGTATATTTTGGATAATTCCTATATTAGATGTTTCTTTTGCAGATATTTTCTACCAGTCTGTGGCTTGTCTTCTGATCTGATAAAGTCCAGAGAATTGGAAGTTTTTTATTTTAATGACGTCTAGTTTATCAATTATTTCTTTCATGGATTATGCCTTGAGTGTTGTATCTAACAAGTCATGTAGGTTTTGTCCTATTTTATTATCTAAAAGTTTTATAGTTTCCATTTTCCATTTAGGTCTGTGATCCATTTTGAGTTAATATTTATGAATGGTATAAGGCCTGTTTCAAGATTAGTTTTTTGTCTGTAGATGGCCAGTAGTTTCAGCTCTACATATTGGAAAGACTATTCGCTCCATCGTATTGCCTTTGCATCTTTTGTCAACAGTCAGTAGACCCTATGGGTCTGTTTCTGAGCTCTCTATCCTGTCCTGTTGATCTGTTTGTCTATTCTTTTGCTTGTTTGGTATAGCTTTATACTAAGCGTTTGAAGTCAGGTAGTATCAGTCCTCCAACTTTGTTCTTCTCCTTCAATGTTGTGTTGGCTCTTCTGAGTTTTACCTCTCCATATAAACTTTAGAATTAGTTTGCTGGTATCCCCAAAATAACTTGCTGGGATTTTAATCGAGATTGCATGGACTGTATGGATCAAATTGGGAGGAACTATTTTGACAATATTGAATATTCTTATCCATGAAAAAGGAGCTCTTTCTAGTTCTTTTTTAATTTCATTCATTAGATACTTGTAGTTTTACTCATATAGATGTTGTACATATTTTGTTAGGTTTTCATTTTTTGGGTGCTAATGTAAAAAGTGTGTTTTCATTTCAAATTCTACTAGTTCATTGCTGGTCTGTAGGTAAGTGGTTAACTTTTGTATATTAACCTTATATTCTGCAACCTTGCTGTAATCACTTAAGAGATTTTTTTTGTGTGTGTATCTACATAGAAGATCTGAAAGAATTGGCAATCATGTAATCCGCGAACAAAATCAGTTTTATTTTTTCCTTCCCAATCTGTATACCATTTATTTCCCTTTGTTTTTATTGCATTAGCTAAAACTACCAGTACAATGTTGACAAGGAGTGGTAAGGGAAGACATCCTTGCCTTGTACTTGATCTTAGAACAAAAGCTTTGAGTTTCTCACCAATAAGTATTACATTAGATGTAGATTTTTTTTTTTGTAGATATTCTTTATGAATTTGAGGAAGTTCCCCTCTAATCCTAATATACTGAAAGTTTTTATCATAAGTAGGTGTTAGATTTTGTCAAAGCCTTTTCTGCATTTATTGATATGATTTTGTTTTAGCCTATTGATATAATGAATTACATTAGTGATTATTGAATATTAAACTAGACTTGTGTACCTAGGTAGGGTAAGTCTTACTTGGTGGTTGTGATGTTTAGTTCTTTTTATACATTGTTGAATTCAATTTCTAATATTTTGTTGTGGATTTTTACATGCATGATCATTAGATTGGTCTGTAGTTTTAATGTCTTTGTCTGGTTTTAGTATTAGGGTAATGCTGGCCTCACAGGTTGAGTTAGGAAGTATTCCCTCTACTTCTATCCTCTGATGAAGATTGTAGAGAATTCATATAATTTTTTCCTTAAATGTTTGGTAGAATTCACCAGTGACTCTATCTGGTCTTGGTGCTTACTGTTTTGAAAGGTTATTAATTATTGAATCAATTTGTTTAATAGTATAGGCCTATTCAGATTGCCTATTTCTTCTTGTGCGAGTTTAGGCAGATTGTATCTTTCAAGGAATTGGTCCATTTTATCCAGATTGTCAAATTTGTGGGCATACAGTTATTCATGGTATTCTTTTATTGTTTTGTTAATGACTGTAGGAGCTATGATGATATCCCTTCTTTCACTTTGATAATAGTAATTTGAGTCTTTTCTCCTAGCATGTCTAGAGGCTTATCAATTTTATGGCTCTTTTTAAAAAATCAGCTTGTTTTATTGATTTATCTCTATTGATTTCTTAACAATTTCATTGATTGATTTTTGTTGTAATTTTTAATTCTTTTTTTTCCACTTGCTTTGAATTTAATTTGGTCATTTTTTTTTTTGGTTTCCTAAAGTAGAAACTTAGATTATTGATTTTACATCTTTATTCTTTTCTAATATATGCATTCAGTCCTGTAAATTTCCCTCTAAGCACAGCTTTTGATACGTCCCCTAAAATTTTCCTATAAGTCTCCTGTATTTTATATTTTACTTGACTCCAAGTATTACCTCTGTACATTTGACTTACAAATTTACATGTCCTAGTCTCAACCTCTCTCTGAACTCAATTCCCATATTTTAATCCGCTTGTTAGACATCTTAATTTAGATCGCCCAGAGGCATGTCAGATTCAACACATATAGAAACTAAGTACGCTTTTTCCACTTTCCTGTTCATTTCCTCCATGTTTTCATTTTTGTTACAGATTTATAGTGGACTCCCTTATAATCTTGAATTTTAGGTTGGTTTTTTTTGGGAGGGGGTGGCATGGCATGGAGAGGTCCTGCCTTCCATGGGCACTCACAGATAGTGAAAAGGCATTGCTTTTGTAGTAGAATCTTTATATTCCCATTATGCCTTATGCTGTGCCTTTTATGTTTTGGACTCTGTCTTTCAGCATATGAAAGACTTATAAAAATTTCAGAGAAGAGATAAAGTATGGCTAAGGAGGTACAGTTATAAGGAGAGTCAAAACTTTGGTTATTCTTGTATATGAGAAATAAAAGCAAGCAAGGGATAATTTGATGATAAATGTCCATTGTGGAAAGAGGTGTAAATAAATAAAAAGGCTTCTTCCAAGTCTATGAAGTATTATTTACGATAGATGCAATATAATCATATCTTCAATCTGAGAGGACTCAGTAATCAGAATAGAGGAAATAAAGTTTGGTTGGAAATACTTTCTCATTGGTAAGCATGGCTCTGAAAGTCAAATGGGCGGGCCGATGTAGTCAGCTAGTGACATCTGATTGACCTTATTTGCTGGCATCTATTGTGATCGATTAGGGCCTTGTGCTTTAGATTAAAATTTAATTGTATTCCTACAATTTTCTATCTCTATTTTATATTTCTGTTTAAAAACTAATGCTTTTCTTGGATAAATTCTCTGGAATGCTAGGACAAAAGTTAAACGTGACCTGACATTTTATGAAGGCTGGGCTTTCAAATTAACACTGAAGATTTCTGAAGATACACCTTTTAGTTACTTCATTAGCCTTATTTGTAACACTTTTTATTCAAAACACATCACTGAGGTGGGTCTTTTAACATATTGATTTTCATTTGTATTTAATTTGGTATAATTATTCTAGTTGTTATGACACTTAAAAAAAAAAAAGACAATATACTATATTTGACACTTATGTTAGACAAAATAATGACTCCCGAACATTACTACTTCCTAGTCCTCAGAACCTCTGTATATGTTAAATGGCAAATGAGAATTGAGGTAGCATATGGAATTAAAATTGCTAATTAGTTAACTTTAAAATAGGGAGATTATCCCGCATTATTCTGGTGAGTCCAATATTAAGCCCCAGAGTCCTTATATGTGGAATAAGGAAGCAGCAGAGGAGGTCATACTGGAATGGCCATTCATAGCTTTGAAGATGGATAGAGGCCTTGAGCCAAAGATGTTTTTATATTGGATGTGATTATATCCACCTGCATGTTTGTGATCATATATACATATATATATATATATTGCATATGTAATATATATATGCTATACACGTAGAAAAATATTATAAAATTATCTTTTGGGATAACTTACTATGTATTTTTGCTATCAAGGTCAATTATTATAACATATATCAAAGTAATCTAATATAATTTTGGGCAAATGGGAACACTGAAAAGGAGAATATATTTGAACATTCTGGTTTGAATGGCTTAGGGGTTATGACATTAGTATATGACTAAGTCATTTCTTATTTGGTTTGTCAGGGAACAGACTCTATTTCCTTGGTTGACATAAATTTCAGTACTGTCTATTGGCTTTCTACTCTTGGAATCAAATTAGAGACACAGTATGGTTATCATTACAGAAGAGAATGTAAATGTTTTCAATTTTAATAATGTATAGGTAGAGCTGACAAATGAAAAGTGAAAGGGCTGAAAGAATAAGAGTAACAACTGTGAAACAGCCTCTTACTCTTAAGGGATGCTATCTTTAGATGATAGAATTAAAAATAGAAGTCTAAGTTATTCACCACAATAAAAGTAACCATTAAAGGAAATAAACGTATTTGAATAGCAATAGTAGGAGAAAGAAGGATGGGAAAGTTTGGGGACTTTAAATATACTTAATTGCCATCAATGATATCAGAATGTCCAAAGATGATTTCTGAAGTGAGTAAGTTGAGACCATTAGAAATGCTTATTATTTAGAGAAGGCGTTAACATTCCATTAGACGAAAATGTCTAAAAGAGTTGCCTCGGGAGAATACCATTGGGCTACCCATCTGTGCTATTTAATTTTTAAAATCAAAGTAATTCTTACACATATTTTAAAGCAAGAGCTGGTAAATTTTTTGTAAACGGCCAGGTAGTAAATATTTTAGCCTTTGCAAGCCATGTGATCTTGGTCGAATCTACTCAGCTATGCTGTTGTAGTGCAAAAGCAGCCATATAAAATCCTTACGTGAATGAACATGGCTGTATTCCACTAAACTTTATTTACAAAAATAGATGATGACTACAGTTTTCCAGTTTCTAGTTTAAAGAGTCAAATAGTGCCAAAAGGCCCATAACAAAAAAAAGTCGTCTGTTGAGATACTCCTGCCCATCTTGTTTCCAAGAAGCGGCCACTCTAAACTCTTTAGTGTATATATATATTTTTTGTATTTATCTCCTTAATTCTAAATAATTTATGAATCAAGGGATAGCAATATGCTTTTATTTCCAAATGCGAATTTACAGCTATCTCTTGATTCATCAATTTGAGACATTATCTGTTTACGTCCTGTAAGATTAGTTGAAAATTAAAACTTTCTTGACAGCTTTTTCATGTTCTCTCCCTTTTCTGCCCCTTGGTTGCCCAAAATTGTTATTGGACTTTTGGGTTAAATCTACTTTTACTACTATAACCATGCAGATATGTTCACTCTTCAGTCAGTAACTATGCTTGCTTCCTATATTGTACAAATTTTTGATTTTCTTGGAGTTAATCTATTTTATTTGCTTAGCTTTCTTCGAATTTCATCTTTTTTTCTTCTTATAATTGTTGTATAAAATGACTCTTAGTACAAGGAGTGGCTGCAGAGGAAGGTTGGTTGTAAGCTTGGCTGCTAGTTTTCTGGGGTTGGATTGGGTAATGGGTTGGAATGTGTAGCAATAATTATGCAGACTCCTGTTTGCAGTCTGTAGCCTATTGTATTCAGCCCTTTTCTATATTCGATGTATTGGAGTCTGGACCCTCCTATGGGTCAGTTTCTTCAGATATTGTGTCTGCCTGTTGACAGAGAAGGATGGTGGTGGGCACCTAGGAGTTTCTTCATATTTAAACACATTTTTGTACATTTTTTATTCACCATTTTCAGCCCTTATCTTCTAATTATCATGGACCCTCGTGTCTCCATGCAGTGTTCCACGTGGATTGGCTTATTTTTCATACTAGCTACCTTCATCCAAAGATACTTCCTCCTCCTTGAAATGGCATTACTTCTTTATCTCTTCATTTTCTGTCTTTTATATTGTGCTTTGAATCGCAGATATTACGTGGTTTCATGAAGATGGTTTCATGATTCTGTTTTTAGGTTTCCTTGTTTATGGATGATTTCCAGGGAAGAAAGAATGGGATAGTCTTAACTATAACCATGGGTATGTGTTAACTGGCAATATTTTTTTCAATTAAAACATTTCTGCATCTACAACTTTAAAAGAAAATAAGGATTGAATTTATTTTCTTGTATAAAGTAAAGAACAGACCAGCGGGCATCTCACATTTTGTATTAATATGTATGTGTAAGTGAATATGTATAAATATACATGAATGTATATAACTGATATTTTGACATAACTCTCATAAAACTTTTTTTCAACACTTTATTTTTCTACAAGTTTTGAAACTTTCTAAGGTGAACTTTGAGTCCTTGAGTTTTATTTTTCTGTTGTTTGTTGTTATTGTTTGCCTGCTACACAATTGGCATTTCTGCTTGGGGCTTTTCCCTCCACTATATTTATAACCTAATAGTATGATAAGAGTGTAATGATGTAATAATACCATGACTTTAGATGAAATTGCATCATTTTCATTGTCATGACCTGTATTCTCATTTACTCTCATAAAGTAAATAAGGTGTTGTGACTAAGGTAAGTAAATTTATAAAAATTGTAGCTAATTGTCTTGGAAGTTTGGCCTATGTTTTCCTATGTAAATTATGTAAAATGAAAGTTTTTCTTATTGGTAGAGGCCTACTTTTCATATGTCAACATTGTGATTAATGTCAACGAACTATGTAAGTTAATTACGAATCTTAGTTACGGGCCTCGGTGTCAGGGGCATATAACTAGTTTATCTGGGAGTACTCATAACATTTGTGGTGGAAGACCAGATTATTTTATTTGTTCGTTCATCTATAGCAACTAGATACATTAATGAAATAAAAAAATTATGTACTTGCATATCACAGCAATAAAAATTGCTATAAAAATTTTAATGCTTCCTCCCAATTTTTTGTCGCAAGTGGAAAACAAAACAGTTCATGGACTGCATTGGTCTACAGGCCACGTTTTGATTATAAGCATAGAGAAAAACTGGGGAGGAGTTTCCTTCTGGCCCATATTTTGACATATGAAAAACTGGCCTCACATTCTTATACTTTTTTCTTCCGGACCTTTTGTTCGCTCTTGTTGACTTTCTTATTTCTCAAGTCCGGGAGGTCTCTTTGCCCTCTGAACTCTCAGTTCTCTCAGTTTTGAAGAATTGTCCAGGGTAGTAATAATAGCGGGTACTGTTTATTACACATCTGTTGTGAAGAGAAATTGTGCTAGGTGCTGGCATTATAGTAGTATATGAGTTAGAAATGCCTCTGCCTTTGTGGAATTTAAGACTATGATACCAAGAAAGAAAAAATGTATGTATATATTCACATACACATATATATATATATATTCACATGCATACACACACACACACACACACACACACACACACATACACACACATACATACATACACCTCTGTGCCTGTGTATGTACATGTATGTGTGAATGTGTACTGAATTTCTTATACTCTGGTGAGGATTGATGATATTATTCTTATTTCATATAAGTGGTGGAGTTAGGATTTCAACCTAGTCTTATTGACTTTAAAGCTCACAATTTTCCCATTAAATAATTTCATTTTGAGGGTTAAAGTTGATTATCCTCTTTATGTGGTCCACGCCCAGGTCACACCTGGAATGCCTTACCTCAGTAGTTTGGACAGGAACACCTGAAATGCTAATAAAACATAAATCTCTTCTTCTGTCTTTCTGGAAGTATTTTCATTTAAAAGAAAAAGTACTTTTCAGCATCTTTAATGACGATGTAAAGTTAGTAGAATTCTAGCTAGTGTTGTAGAATGGAGTAAAAATTTTCCTTGATGTGGAGTAAGGTATTCTTGGAGAGACTGGGTGGGAAGTTACTACCATTTGGTATTTTCACATCTGTGCCAAGCTTATTCAGTCTGACTAGTGAGCTAGTTCTTCCACTTCTTTTCCTACAAAGGGACTCCTATAAAGATCCTTTCTGGAGCTTTGACTTCTTTTACAGATGACTGCAAATGGACTTGTCCAAGGGCACAGCCATTTATTAGGACATCAAACTTTCTTCAGACTGCCACTGACTTGCCTCTTCACTTCTTTGCTCAGATGTCATTATTTCAATAAGGCGAGACCTGACCCCTTATTTAAAAATACAAGCTCTCTGTACTCCCTATTTTCCTCACCCTACTGTATTTTCTCTCCCAAATCACTTAACACTTTTTAACATATCATTTCACTTAATTATTTATTATGTTTGTTAACTACTGCCTGTCTTGTGTCTTCACTGAAATGTAAGCTTTATTTTTCCAAGGATGGGTTTTTCCCCCTATTTTGTTCATAAATATTGCAAGGATTCAATACATACTTGTATAAATGACTGTCATTGACATACAGTCTAGAACAGTGCTCACCAACCTTTTTGGCCTCAGAGACCAGTGCTCCTCTAAGAACCTAATGCCTGATGATCTGAGGTGGAGCTGAGGCGGTGACGCTAGTGCTGGGGAGAGGCTCCAAATACAGATGAAGCTTCGCTAGCTAGACCACCACTCACCTCCTGCTGTGCAGCCTGGTTCCTAACAGGTCACAGACTGATACACGTCCCAAGCATGGGGTTGGGAACCCCTGATCTAGAGTGCTTCTACTTCTCTTATGCTGCTGTCGGCTTTATTAAAATACCTAAGTCACATGATTAGACATTTTGTTTTAGTATAAATGAAAATAGATTTCTCTGTTATAACATGAGATCTTTTCTCCTCCTTTTTTACTCCTTTGTTTCTCCCTGTCTTTATTCACATGACACATTTATAATGGATGCTAAATATAGTTTTAGGTACTGGGATGTGGAAACGAAGACATTTCTGTATCATGGAACTTAAGTCCAGTTAGGGGAAACTAAGTAATATAAATTAACAAATAATTGAATGGAGTAATGATAACATTTGATACTGGTAACGAGGAAGAAAATCAGCTTTATATTGACAGTTAGGAAGGTCATCTTTGAGAGGGGGCAGCTTTTTCTACTTCCTTTCCTGTGCTTTCTGTGCTCTTTTTAGCTACATCTGTGACCCATCTGTAGCATTCAAAAGGAATGATTCTGTTGGAGAAACAAAGCTAATAGTAGTGGACTATAGTGTCCCCATACTTTTCAAAATAAAAGACAGGTAATTCTTTACCATTTCTATTACTGCCGTACTGAAAAGAAGCTTTATAAACAGTGAGCAGAAATAACATTGATGAGGTCTTTGTGTTTATCTTAGAGTTAACTGATTTTTATAAACACTGCCACAAGTATATCCTCTGATGCAAATAAAAATTCTATGTCTTAATTTCTTCAGTGGTGGAACATAAAATTTTGTGTTTGAATAAAGGGTTAGAGGTCATGGTAGTTACCTGTAGAATTCTTTAAACGTTCTTTACTCATTCACATACACAAAGCTACACACACAATTGATAGTATCTGTCAAAGATATTCTTTGGAGTTACTGTACAAAGATGTCAGCATCAAAAGCAAGAAAGTTTGACTGCATTAAGTAAAGTTTGAGTTGTTTGAATTTGAGATCTCAAATTCTTATTAAAATTCATTTTGTAGCAGAATACTTTTTAGGGTTTTATAGTGAATAAGTTATTTGAAAAATTCTAGCTTGGCCCTCTCTTTGGGGAGATGACTGCTTCAATTTTTTTGGCTATAGGCTTGCATTCCTTTGGACCACACAAGCTTCTAAGACATTGGCATCCAGGTCTTTGTACTATAAAATTTCATTGAAAACAATTAATAGAAAACAGGATTTAAAAAATCAGCTCCTTTCTTTAACATTTATCTGAAACATTGTATTTTAGTGTTACTAAATTAGTAAATGGTTTAGTGGTTTAAAAGTCTTTCATCTTGGGAATCTTTTGAAATTGACATATCAAATTAAATACATGTATAATTATCATTCATTTTAGCAGTTAACATTTGATTTTACTGATAGAACTTTGGTTTTAAGATTATAATATATTTAATCCTGAAGATTTATATAAGGCTTATACCTTTCTGCATTTAACTCACATCTGTAAGAAAAGGGAATTTTCATAAGCTTGTAAAGTGTTAGAGTGTGTCGTGGTGATGTAGGCAGTAGATTTGAAAATAATTAAAATTTGTCCTTTATTAAAAGAAAAAACAACTCTTTCTAGATATCTGGACCGTTTTTCCTCAGATAAGTTTAGGTTACTCCCAGGATGAAAAATGAACATTTAAAGTCCTTTATATAAAGAAAACTGCTGAGGTGATGGTTACTTCACAGAGATGAATGAAAAATGATATGGGGTGATTAACATTCTTTTAAATATTTAGTTGATATATGAACTAGAAAGGGATGATATATGAACTAGAAAATGAAGTATATCTTTGATGCTTAAATATATTTCTTTCTGCTTGAAAAGGATAGTAAGTAATAGTATCAAAACTTGGATTATGAGATAAAATTGAAAATTCTCCCTGGAATTGTTGGTGCTCTTATATTGAGACTACTTTTGTTTAGGATTATATGTCATAAGCCAATGTGTGCCTTCAATGTGGCTTAATCTATGTATTCTGGTTTCCCCCCTCTGAGATGGGAAGGCTGGTCTAGATGGTCTGTGAACCAATGAATTCCTACCCATTTTTTAACTTAGTAATTTACTAGTCAAGGCTTGAAAACCTCAAATTTGGGGTGGAAGAGTAGAGGAGAAGAGTGGTTTTAGAGTGAGAAATTAGCCTATTTATAAATAATGCAAGTAATGTAAAATTCTCAGGTTTTTTTTTTTTTTTTTTCCTCCACCAGAGTAATTCTTTTACTGTGGAGAAGAAAGACCTTTTTTTAAAATTGTTTATAAATTAGTGAATTTTTAGGTTACACATCAAGACATTAGAATAACAGATAGATTGGGAAATTTAAAATATGGTGGCTTGTTCATAGACTTTCTGCTTGGTGATGCACAGTAATTGTGGAATGCCGAACTGCTGAAAACATCTAATAAAATAGCAGAGATTTCTTCTTTCAAGAAGATTCTCTGTCAGTTCAGAGTCCAAAGGAGCTTTCTAGATGCTGTCGGTTTGAGAGTTGGAAGGAGTTTTTAGAAACACACAATTCCTACTCCTCTTTATCTTATAGTATCCTTGAGATATGGCTGTCTAGGCTCTGTTTGACTCCTTATAGGATTAGGGAACTATCTCATCATACAACCCACTCCACTCTTAGATATAGCTCCTTTTAAAAGATCTTTCTTATGCTGCTTCAGTTTACTTCTCTATTGTTTATATACCTTTTCTGGAGAACAAGCCAGATCTTTCTTGTGCATGGAAGCCTTTTAATTTGGTGGGACTCTCACATGGTCATGTAAAACTTTTACAGATTTACCAGAAAAGGTCAACCAAAGAAAAAGAGGAGGATAAGAATTTGAATTGTATAGCTATTTCAACTTATATGAGCAATGAGCATATATCCTAGAGGAAGCATGAGATGAGACTGCTGCTACCTCTGTTGTCTCAGTCAGTTCCTGTGTACGTGTGGGTAGTGCGAGTCTGCCTCTGGCCAGAGCGTGATTCTAAGTGTCGAAGACAAGCAGTGTTCACAAAACTTGATCTCTAACATAATCTCAATACTTTATCTGGTACGTAAATGAAAAGACAATAACATGTTCCAGTCCTGGATGAAAAACAAGTTGTGTTGGACTTATTGAAAGGAGATATATTTGCCTTTAGTATGGTATCTCCCTGAGGGATTTCCAGGGATAATTTTAACAATAAGAAAAAAATTTTACCTTACCAGATAACTTTAAGAGCTTAGAGCTCTATAAACCATGGTTCTACTATGATTGAAACAGGATTTTACTTTCCTTTTGTGTTCTCCAGTTTCAACAAACCTACATTATGTCTTATGATGAGTGAGCTGACCTATTTCCATTTCCCATATGGGTACTCTCCAGTGCGTTAATAACTGTCTCTTAAATTTTGAAAAAATACTCTAAATGTGGTGTGACCACTTTAGCATAGAGTGAGATTATCACTTGCTCTGTTCTGGACATAGGACTTCTATTATCATAGCCTAAGATGGTGGTAACATATTTAGCAGACTTCTCACACTGTTGACTCATTTAAGCCTGTGGTCCACCAAGACTCAACTGTCTTAGGAGTTTAGAATAGGAGTTTAGGTGTTAGGAGTTTGGAATAACTGGTGGTTAGTGAGCTACATGTTCTGTTAGTAGGATTGTCTGGCATCGCATTTTTTGGGACCTTTACATTCCTTACCTTTTATTTGTGTTAAGATTTGTTCTTATAAGGAAATTTGTTCTAAACAGCTTTTTAGTGATCTTTGTTTATCTGTAGAGATGTCTTGTGTGAAGGGAACCATTATGCATTTCAGTTTGAAAAAGGAAGTCACATTTTTTGAAGCAAAATGTTCCTTTCATTTTTATGTAAACACTTATATAACACACATACAGAAAAGGACACAAATAACCGTGGCCAGCACATACATCAAGAAACAGAACCTTACTCTAGAAGCCTTTGTGTCCCTTTTTACTCACTGCCCTCCGCCTCTCAAGGGGTAACCAGTTTCCTGTCTTCTGACATTGTCAATTAGTTGTTCCTGTTTGCGAGCTTATTTGCATGGAATCTCATGCAGTATGTTCTTTTTGTGTGTGTGTTTGGCTCTTTTCGATCAATGTTATGCTGAGAGGTTCACCCATATTATTCCATAAAGTGGTAGTTCATTCTTATTGATATTTAGTATTCTGTTGCAATGATATGGTATTTATCCATTCTACTGGTGATGAATATTTGGGTTATTTCCAGATTTTTAGGTATTAGGAATAATCCTATAATGACTGTTCTAGTACATGTCTTTTGGTAATTCTATATACCCATTTCTGTTGGATATATACCTGGGAGTGGAATTGCTGAGCTATGTGGGATGTTTCTGTTTAGCTCTATGCTATGTTTATGTTCAGATACTACCAGTTTTCCAAAATTATTGTACATTCCCACCATCAGTATCTGAGAATTCTGGTTGCTCCAGATCCTCACTATTCTAACTCTAATTCTAATCATTTTGGGCAAGATCAACATCTTCACAATATTGTTTCCGTTTTCATAAAACAAGTTTCAATCCATGAAACTTTTTTATTTTTCCTAATATTTTGTAAGTTTAATATAGAAGTTCTACATATTTTGTTAGATTTATTCCTAAGTATTTGAATTTTTGATGCTATTATAAGTGCTATTTTTTAAAATGTTATATTTCTGTTTATTACTGGTTTGCTTTGTTTGCTAAGGTAGTTTTTATTGTGAATTGGTGGTGAATGCTCTGTGTTGCATGTTACGACAATCATCTAACATTTATTTTCCCCCCCCTCTATTAATTTGGTGAATAACCTTGGTTGACTTTTGAATTTTAAACAACTCTTGCATTACTGGAATAAATCCCACTTAGTCATGACATGTATTACTCTTGGTATATATCACTAAATTTGATTATAAATGTTTTAAGATTTTTACAAATGTACCCATATGCAAATTTTTGTAATTTTTATAATTTTTTGTAGCATCCTTGTAAGGTGTTGGTATCACCATTGCACCGTCCTCAAAAAAAAAAAAAAAAAAGATGGGAAATATTTCTCTTTCTAGTTTCTAAAAGTATTTGCAGAAGATCAACACTATTTGTTTCTTAAACGTTAGGAAGATTTTACTTATTTATTTATTTATTTATTTATTTATTTATTTATTTTTTAGGTGAGGCAATTCTTGGTTGACCTCACAGATTGCAAGGACCTTGTCCACTTACAATCCCCCTTTTTTTTAAAAAAACTTTTTATGCCTACAGCACCTGGTCTTCCTAGGTGGTCTCCCATCCAAGTACTAAGCAGGCCCAACCCTGCTTAGCTTCCGAGTTCAGACAGGATTCTGCTTGTTCAGGGTGACATGGCCATAGACTGAACATTAGGAAGATTTTAACTGAAGTAATATAAGCCTGGTATTTTCTTTATGGGAAAGTTTTTAAATAATAGATTTAATTTCTTCGATTGTTTTTTGTGCTGTTTATAGTTTCTGTTTTTATTGTCAGTTTTCGTAAGTTGTATTTTTTAGATAATTTGTTCATTTTATATAAATTATCAAATTCATAGCTCCAAAGCTTTTACAATATCCTCTTTTTAATATCTGTAAGATCTGTGAAGGTATCACTTGCCCTTTTCCTTCTTAATACTGGACATTTTTTTTTTTATCACTCCTACTAGGTATTTATCAATTTTATCAAGCTTTTCATAGAACCAACTTTGATTTATATTTGTTTTATATTTGCTTATTTCATTGACTTTTGGGCTTTTATTTCCTTTCTTCTGTCTGAATTTGGCTAGCCTTTCTCTTTTTCTAGTTTCTTGATTTTTTGTTAATATATACATTAAAGGCCATAAATATTCCATTGAACATGGCTTTAGCTGCATCCCACAATTTTTTACTATTTTAATTATTTTTAATTTAAAAACTATTTTCTCATTTTTATTATTTTTCATCTGTGGATTATTCAAAACTCTTTCCTAATTTTCAAACAGCCAGATATTTGCTAGATATCTTTCTGTAATTGATTCTTCTGTAATAAGAGAGCATATTCTCAATGATTCTAGGCTGAAATTTGGCATATGTTCCATGTGCACTTGTAAATAATGTATTTTCTAATCTTTTTGGGTGCAATGTTTTGTGCATATGTAATATAAATAACTTAAGTCACTTTGTTAATTGTGTTGTTTGGGTGATTTAGATCTTAAACTGACATTTTTGTTTTCTATTTTTCTATCGCAAGTCTCACACTGATTGTGGATCTTTAAAAAAACCTGTCCATTTTGGCAGTATACATGTACTGAAGTTATTATCGGATACATACAGATTTAGAATTGTTTTTAAATTTTTTTCTGTTGAATGGATACTTTTATCATTATGGAATATCCCCCTTTACCTTTAGTAATATTTCTTTAAGTCTCTTTTATCTGTTGTTAGTATGGTTATATCAAGTTTCTTTTAGTAGGATCATAGATTTTTAAAGCTGGAAGTGAATTTACAGATGCACTGATTCACCTTAATTTTATACAGAAATTTATAATTCTGTTGTTGAATTCACCAGGTATTACTTCAACCCAGCATAAACACCCTTGGTCCCATTTTAGTTCTCCTGAATTCTTTGGAAACATACTTGATAAAAGTATGGCATCAGCTCATATTTTCTTCTTTTCTCAAGTTTGCATTTGGTTGATCTGTTTTAGGACGGTGAAGGCATATTCTAAAGTCAGTTAAGGCTAACTTGTACTAAGCTCTATATTCATTGGTGCCTTTTGTAGCTTAATTCTTTCCTTTCAGGTATCAGTGCTACTCTGCTAGGCTTTGCTCAAGCATCATTTTCTGGAACTCTTGTTTTCCCCTACACTGTCCGTGCTTGGTTATTCAGAGACCCTTGCTCTCTGCCTGCCCCAGTCTCCAGACCTGCTCTGATCACTGTGCTTTCCTGGTTACATTCTGGGGCCTCTGATTCTCTTCTGGTCTTGGACAGAAGGGAGAATAACCCCACAGGATTATGATAGATGTAGTTTGAATGTGCATGCATATGTCAAACTACATAATTCTCTATCCAACTTCTAATGCCCCAGGCTCCCTCTCTACTCTTAGCAGAAAGATCTTTTTTCATTGCTTCCCAAATCTAATTTCATGATTATGAGGAATTATGTTCAGAAGCTTCTCTTGCTTATGAAATACTGGACACACTTATGCAAAGACTTTGGGGCCTTCCATTATTGCCCTCTTGTGTCCTCTATCTGGTAAATTGTGCAAAAGGCCATAGTGCCTTCAGATTCACTAATTGTGAAGCAACCGAGGCCCAGAGTAATGAAGACTTGTTTAGATCTGTATACTTAAGTAGAAATCAAAATGGGTCTGATCCCCTGTCTTATTCTTAGATAATTGTTCTCTTTGTTCTTTAATCTGAAAAATATATATATATATTTTTTTGTTAAAATAAATGCACCTTAGCTCTGCTGTTTATTGAGCATATGACCTTGGTAAGCTAATTCACCTATTCATGCCTTGCGTTCCTCATCTGTAAAATGGATTGATAATCACTTTAATAGTCTCTTTGAGGATAAATGAGTTAAATCGTATAAAACATGCAATACCTATAGTTCCTGGCCTATAGTGAGCACTAAAACAAATTATCTGCTATTATAATTATGAAGGAGATGATGAAATGGTAGAATCTCATTTTATGGTTACATTCTACTAGATTCATGATAAATTCTGTAAGGAAAATTCTAATTTCCCATTAGCTTCCATTTTATAAATGTTCTTGTTTTCCAGTGGGTAAGATTATTCTTGTGAAAACATTAAGCCACAAAAATCCAGTTGCCTTATTAGACACTGTAATTGCCACTACTGATAACATAGTCCTGCTTCAGTCACTGGCTTTTTCTTTGCCAGGCCCTCCTCCTTTTGGGACCTTGCCACCATTTCAATGTAGCTTTTTCTCTTCTTGGACCCGAGACATTTTGTTTAGAAACTCCACATTTTCCCTGTCTTTTGATTATTGACATAATCTCAGTACTTGGTAGTCATGGTGCTATAGTACCTGGCTTGCCACCTTACTCTTCTAGATATTGCAGATGAAAAATTACCGTTCTTCAAAACTTAGGCTAATATAAGTTTTCTAAGGTATAGGGGCAAATTTTATGTCATCTACTCACAGTGAAGAATTTTGTTGCTATTCGTTTCAGTGCCTGTTCGGAACAATTTTTACACTGATCATTAAAAGTACCCTGTAATTGTCTTCTTCCCGTAATGCATATGTTTTTATATCCTTTTCTAGTTCAACCTTATAGACCGTTTTAGTTTTAAAATTCTGGTAGAGTTTAAGTTAACTGTGCATTATTTAAAAAACAGACACCATACTACCAAAAGTGGAGTAAATATAATGTATATTATGTTATTTTTTAATACTTTAATGATCCTAGGAGTGTAAATAATAAGATTTATTGCATAGCTCATATACTAGAGATGCACTAAAATAATTTAAAATTTGTCTGTATTAGAGATATTTGTGCAATATAAAGGTAGATTAAATGTCACAATCATGAAAAATGCAGTGAATTTTTCCAGGTGATTAATTGTGTGAACCATAACATGTATGTGAACATCTTTTCATGTTTGATCAGTTTTATTCCTGATGGTAATAAAAGCAAATAAATGAAATGCAAAATGTTGACTGCAAGGTAATAGTTGATATTTTTACATGCATAAAGGAGTCAGGGTGAATTTATGGTCTTGCAAGGGCTGTCAGCTGCTAATATTGAATGTATATTCTTAAAGTGATCTATAGCACCATAACCAAAATACCATGGGGACAAAATTACAGTTAGTATGTACTGTGTTTGTTGATTTATCTTTCTTGAATGTGTAAAATATTAACTAAGACTATTTTCATATAGCTTTTCTGTTTTTGCTCAGGACTCGATGCCTACTCTTTTCTTCTTTGAAGTATATGCAATGTAGTATCAGTGTGGAATGGGGAGAGTTAAAATTGCAGTCTTTTCAAATTCTGGCAACATGTATTTCACTTAATTTTTTTTTGACTGAAATACATGATTCCAAAATGTATCAAATTGCTTTTTTTTTAAACTTGATTTAGTTCTGTAAAACTTTTAAGTACTCTTTTGAATCAAAATTAGAGATAAATGTCTTAGTTTCAAGACATTTGCCTTGTTTTCTAGAACATCTTAGACCCCACAAGTATGTGTGAGGGAGGAATGTGACTTAACCCCATCTTGCTGCCACTTGTCTGCTACTCCTTCTGCCACTGATCGGATCATACCCCCTGCTGTTTCCTGAGTTTCAGCGTGTTAATCAGAGCCTTTGGTTTTCTTCTCCTCATTCCTACCCTAGGCAGGAAGAGAGAGGTGTACTTTAACTTGTACTGCAGTTGTTGGGGGTAATTGTGTATGTACCTCAGTCTTAGTTGATAAAATCTGCTTTTACAAACTGAATATGAATAGAAAGCGAACTTAATAGCTGTCTGCTTTTAAGTAATTGCATATGAAAAAAGCAAACTCTTTAGACTACATCATCTTTTATAAACAGGTTTAAAATCAACAGATTTTATCTACAGTGCTGTAATATATCAAAAAACAACTCAATGGACGTTAATATAAATAAATTAAATTGAACTCCTTTGGTAAGAAGGCTGTTTTTATAAGGAAAATGCAATACTCTGTAGATTTCAGTCAGAAGTCCTGTGTAGATTTGGAAAAATATGTTGCTCATGGCATGGCCACAGCAAAAAGATTCACTTTCCAAAGGATACTGGGGGACTTCTTTCTTGCTATCTTTTCTGTATAGTCTAGTGGCTATTGTATAGTGCTTTGTCTACTCCAGTATTCTATTTAGAACACAGTCTATTGTACTTAGCTTACCTTTTTATAGCATAATCACCTCCAGTTGGCAAAAATTTCTGATTAAAGAATGATTGATGGGTGCCTTATACTTTTCTTACCCGGTTGTATAATCACTGCTCTTATCTTTGTGATCTCTATCCGGGCATAAAATCAGGCAAAGTTTCCTAATAAGTCATTGGTGTTTCCACCTATAAGCCTAGTATTAGAAGCAGAAGAAACTCCTTTTATTTTACTTGGAATAGCTCTTGAATACTCTACAGAGAACTTAATTTTGAAATGTTGAAAGCCTAGCTGAGGCAAATTTCTTTTTTAAAGCCTATTACTTTATCAAGTCAGATTACTGAAAAGCTATGTACTTGGGACACATTTCAGTAGTCTTTTGAACAGATATTTCAAAAGAATTATTTTTATAATGGTATGGGTTAGTTAAAGAAGAGGCTATGTGACAATTATTTCTATTAGTTTTTGTAAAATTGCACTTGAATTCTGGGGGTTATGTTAGTTCTTAATACTTTATAAAGATTCATGTGGTAAAGGCTTAGGGCTTTATCCTTGAATAATTTTCATCTCTTCTCACAAACTGGTATCTATTCCTTCATTAGAAACAGTAATTTATAGATAAAAATTTCTCAGTTTGAGAGGCTTTCTAAGAATTCCAGAACCAAATTGATTATAGGTTGGGTATTCTGGTAAAAACCTTATCAGTGTTCTTCTCTGTTCATTGGTTCATGTTCTTTTTCATTATTATAATGTTTTACTTTCATATCTTTTCTGGAAATGGACAGTACATAAATAACTGAATGAGCTACATTATTTAATTCTAAGCTATAGTATTAGTGTGTATAGCCATATATCAAATCGAGAATATAATTCTTTTCCTTAAGCTCTATACTACTAAACAGTTTTTTTAAAAACAGCTCTGGGAAATCTAAATTAGTGCCCCAATTGAGTGAACCCCCTATTCAGTTCTGAACACGGTTTGAGTTGCTGTCAATTTACAATAAATGGAAACCAGTGCTGGAGCTCTTGCTCCAAATATCACCGCAGATCTCAGAGTTGAGGACAAACATATAGCATGGTGATTTAAACAGGTGAAGAGGTCGATATTCACGTCACGTCACCTATACATTCCAAAGTTATGGCTATTGCCAACACATTTCTGCCTTTTGATTTCTCCCCTACAGCTTTGGGATCTGTTTGAACTTCCAATCCCAGTTTCAGAAAATACCCTCAAGAAGATCTTTGTTTTCCAAAGATCTTGAGATTACCTAAATTGTGGGCTCTGAAAAATTCCTTGATTATGCTCTTCAAATAGCTGACCAATTTATTTTTGCTTTGCAGTTTATCTTCTAGGAAAATTGATGAAATATTTTGATTTACTAATTTCTGTTAAACAGGACAGCAATGCCAAATATTTATCCAAATGAATCGATAACATTTGATTTTTTGTGTTTAAATTTTTTGGGTGGGGAGCCTATTTTTAATGTGCCATTTTTTTTCTTTTAAAGTTACAATATATTTTACTTTTTTAAAAAATTTGAGTCATGAAACTTGTTGGTGGTTCTACTACAGGATCCTGGCTACTGGGTGAAGATTCATCATTTAGAATATACAGATGGAGGAATCCTGGATCCAGATGACGTCTTGGCAGATGTTGTCGAAGACAAAGATAAGGTAGATGACTCTAAAATTGTCACTCTTTGTTTTCTTCTATAGAGCTGTGTGTTTTCTAGAGATTGAGATCCTTAACGAACTCATATGTCAATTATTATTAAAAGATGCCAGCTGTTCATGTTTCACCTGGACAGCCCATAAATCAGAGTTCTCCATCAGATGTTCAGAAAAACTTTGTCAAGGTTTGGGAATCTGTTCATGGTGGTCTAATTAGCAAACGCTTCATTCCCAAGAGTTCCTTATCTGTCTCAGTAAATTAGTGTCAGGCTCTGAGGCTGTTGGAGTTCTTGCCTTTGTTGTCTTGCGTTTATTCTTGGCCCTTCCTAGATGTGCAACTTAATGTCTGAGATTTGAACATGTTTCAAAGTAGAGAATACAGTGGGAGAATAAAGTCGTATGAAAAACTATGGTGAGAATTTTTGTTAAAATAGCTGACAAGCAACTATCTTTTGTGATAGTTTTTGTTTTCATTGCTAAAGTAAACATTAAATTGAATATTCCAGGAAGTTTGAACATATTTTACCATCTACTTGAGAATAATCCCATTGTAATTATCTTTTGGGGGGGATTTTTCTTCTGATGTTGAACTGAAAAAAGATATTGAGTCGAAATACACTGGATTATTCCTATTGAGACACATCGTTTATTACTACCTCTGTGCTGGGTTAATGTGTCCTTCAGAATTGAGCTGCAGCTCTGCCTGAGGCATTTTGCTTAAGTTTCTTCTACTATGTATCCTTAGTACTGTTTATACTAGGCTAAATTATATCCGTAGACATGTTTCTCTATTTTTTTTATTTTTTGTAATTTCAGGTAGGGCCGTGTGGGGTGTGTGTGTGTGTGAACTAACTGGACTGGAATATAAATAAGTGATTTATTAAACTCAGGTAAAATTTAGATTTTTCCTTTTCCATAAGATCTTTTTGGACAGTTGAAATTTATATTAGTCTTTGGAGACATTCTACCTACTTATTTTTTCTATTTTCTAACTGTTGGGACTCAATCTTGATTTGCCTATAATTATAATTAGCTATTTCATTAGAGACTTGTCTCTCTAAATAAAGATTGTAAGCTCCTAGAAGACATGGACCAGGAGATTTTGATTTCTTTTGTGTTCCTTATATTAATAATATCTGGTACAATATCTTACCCACACTCTATTCTCGAAGAACTCTTAGTGAACTGATGAGTAAAAAAGAGAACTTTATTCTCTGTATTTAACTCCTGCTGTACATGATTTTTTTTGACATTTTATTTTTAATTCTTATTTTTCAATTAGAGTTGACATTCAATATTATATTAGTTTCAGGTGTACAACATAGTGGTTAGACATTTATACAATTTCTGAAGTGATCCCCCCACTTTTTTCTGATACCCACCTGGCAACATACATAGTTTTTACAGTATTATTGACTATATTCCCTATGCTATACTTCACATTCCCATAACTGTTTTGTAACTACCAATTTGTATTTCTTAATCCCTTCACCTCTTTCTCCCACACCCCAGCCCCCATCCCATCACCAGTTTGTTCTCTGTATCTATGAGTCTGTTTTCATTTTGTATATTTATTTTGTTCTTTAGATTCCACATGTAAGTGAGATCATAATGTATCTGTATTTCTCTGTCTGACTTATTTGATGTAGCATAATACCCTTAAGGTCCATCCAGGCCGTTGCAAATGGTATGATTTCATTTTTTTTTATGATTGAGTAATATTCCACTGTATGTGT